>NC_139219.1:209740965-210283465 GCF_055691185.1 Crinia signifera
CATTAAGGAGCATTATGGGGTTAGAACAGGGTGGTGGGAACAGACAAAGACATCGCAGGCAGGGGAGCAAGATAGCAGATTACAGTGGTGTGGAGGGGTTCATTTACTATGATGGAAGTTATATTGAAGATGGAATGTTTCTATGGGCAACAAATTAGATTGTATTATCTTCTAGAAGGTGCTAAATAAATGAGCAGATTCTGATTGGTTGCTATGGGCAACATCCCATATTTAATAGATCTCCCATCTTAGTAAAGAAACCTGAGTGTATATACAAATTCACACAGTGCAGAATGAGATGATGTTGAGCATATAGAGGGGCAAAGCTATATAGTGGGAGAGGTGGCAGGGGCAGTATGATGCAGGGGGTGAACCCTGTTGACTTGCATATAAACTGACCAGTGGACTCTATGATAGGGGTTCATACGGGACTGCAACACGTAGTATGTGCGCCAGGATACCCTCAAGCACCACCAGCCACTAGCATGGACAGATCGCTGTCCATCACTATGACCTACTTGACAAGAGAAGACTCCATCACTTAACACACAAGTATTACTCAAGCAGGGGTGCACAATCCCACTAATCAGGAGGTTACTGGATAATGTGCAAGGGTATAGTGGAGTAATTCAGCAGTTACACTAGTAACTGGTTATATCACGCACAGCCTACTCTGTGACAGGCAAACTCCTAGAGGTACAGGCAACACCCTACCCTTCCAGACACATTGGTTTGCTCCAAAACACTATTTATATATAGATGTAATTTACATATAATTTAGATGCTGCTGCTGTCATTTGGCCTTCCACTCTGCCCTGATCACCATATCTGTGTGATTGTATCAATTCACCGGTGTTTAAAGAACTGCGGGACAGTGGGAAGTCACTGGATGGTGCTCCGTACTGCTGGCTGCTAATGCGCATGCTTTGATACTGATAACAGGAATTTGATTAAGGCACTTTTTGCTGGCTCTGAGCAGCAGACATGTCCACCACAGTAGTCTTATAATGCCACCTGGTTAAGCTAGGAGAGGCTGAGGCTAGAGGTGATAGTGATCCTGAGCTGGGTGTACAGAGGATGGATATTTCTGTGCGGGGTGGCAGGTGCCCACACATTTACTTAGTTACAGTATGTGCTGTAACTCACAATGGACCCGAATGATCTGCCGACTTCCAGGCATGTACGGCCAGCAAAGGTTGTGGGCAGGGTGCCTTGTGCAATGGCATGGCTCACCTGCACTTAGCAACAGTACTGGTCTCAGGGGATACAAAAGAATACAATTGGGGTCATATTCAGTGATTGATGCAGCCATGATATATGTATGAGTCATGCTCTTCAGGCCTATTGGACATAGTTATATTAGAGACATACCTAAAGCCAGAGAGAAATACTGCAACAAAACAGGTGTTACATTTTGCACAATAGACATGGTGGAGCTTGCCATCTAAATTTCCTATCACATTGCCACACATGCATACTATTGTAGGGTTATTTACATTTTTTGGTCAGCAATTAACCTCTCAGAATGTTTTAAATTGTGAGGGACAACTGCACATCCAATCTAAACCTACAGAAAATGGAAGGAAAACACGTAAAAACTCCACCGATTGGCCATGACTGGAAATCGAACACAACCTCATTTGCTAACCGGTGCCAGATGATCTCCCGACAGCTGGGATTCCGACAGTCATTACACCGATGTTGGAATCCTGACTGTTAAATCACAAACCCCCATAGAGGGAGAACAGAATACACTCGCCACCGAGCCCACAACAGGGCGAGTGCAGCGAGCCTGCAAGGGGCTTGTTGTGCTCGCCCCACTCTGAGTCCCAGAATTTGAGATGCCGATGTTGGACTAATGACTATTGGAATCCTGTTGGCATGCTATACCTCAACCGTGCTAACACTAACCTTGCCACAACATATAATATATGCGTTATCTATTGCCTAATAAGACAACCATAATGCAAAAAGTTATAAACCACTATTTAATACCTCACTTGGAAAACACTACTGGCCTAATGTCTTTGTGTACAAACTGAGCACAATACGTATACTTTATAGGGGGTATACATATCGGTTTTAAAACCACCACATTTCTAAATAAAACGCAAATATGTATTATTTCTAATCTAGCTGTAAAACAGGACCTATTGTAACCGACCTGGTGAGTGGAAGCATTCTGGAGACATTTAGAATGGAGATTGAACACACATGTTTGCTCAGCATGTTAAAAGAATTGTAGATGTCTAACAACAATGTTTACAGGAATGTGACAGGGAGCATAAAAAGTCAGGAAAATTATTTGCAGAGCTAGGTTGCCTCAAGATGACTCTGTCACATGAACGTATGTAATGCACAAACCTTTACTCCGAAGAGCATATTGCATTACATTCATGTCTTCAGAATCCCAATAACAAATGATGCTTTCCTTGTATAGATATTGCAATGTGCCTCTATTTATTATACTTTCAAAAAATATACTTCCCAGCCTTTGAGCAGCCAGGATGGCAATGCAGGAGGCATGGTGCATCGAAAGTGACCTGTGCTGGGGGCTTGGCCATGGTTACCAACACTCTGAAGTAGGGGGTGTGGCTGAGAACCTTTCCCACTACTACTCACCTGCGCTAGCAGACTTATGGGAGCCTCACGGCCGCTCCGCACAATTGCCAAGTATGACTAAACTTCTAGCAAAAATGTTACAATACCATCAAAATAAAAACATGATTAATAAAATGTAGACACTACAAAACATGTGCTCTGTTAATGATATGTACTGTAGTCTAGTTTAGGTACAGTATCATTCTGTTTAGAAATCAAATCAAAAGTATAGATTTTTGTTAAATTATCTCGACGCTCAGATTTATATGAAAAATCCATTTACTCCTCTATTGTGAGACTATGTAGTTATACTTAGGTTTGTGAAATGTAGCAAATCATTCGTATCATTCATTAGCTTATTGACATTATTTTATGTTTCCACTGCAGCAAAGTGTCATTTTGCAATCTTTGTATCTTCCATTTTACTAAATGAATTTATTGCTCATAACCTCTTTATTATAATAAATACTGCTATGCCAGTAATATGCCTCTGCTAGTGGGCTCAGTCATTAACCAACAAAACCTTTACTGCTAATTTAATACCAAAGTTTGTGGAGGAATCTATAGCTTGCGAATGCTACAAAATAGCATTTAAGACACCAGTCTCTAAATAATTCTCACCTGGTGCCAGTAAGCCAATAAATAAGAATGGCTTTCACTACTTGTGAGCTACAGAAAATGGTCTCCAGACTTAGTGGAGGTCCACTGATAATAAAAATGGTTCTCTTTTTTCAATCTGATTTTTTTTTCTCTTTTAAGGATTATATTCCTTTAACAAACATTCAAGAGAAACAAAAGCAGAAATTCCTTGAGTAATAGTATTCATATAATCTCTATTACATTCCTGCGCAGCAAGTGTTCAGTGACAGGGTCAAAGGGATTTTGTGTTTTGGGATTAGTTGAGGGAAGTGGCAATCACTGGAAAATGTTGGCTGTAGAAAGGTGAGGTCAGGCAATCAATTAACGAATGTCACTCAGAATCTACTTGTTCATATGTAGACACTAAACATGTGCTTGGTAAAATGGGATAGTTCTTCTGAAACCGGCTTACACATCTAGAAAAACAGTGCAAGTAGCGTGACATGAAAACCTGGTGGCCACTACCTCTGTATACGTTCATTGTATTGCTGGAGTTGTTAGGCCATGATATACTTGTATATTGTTTAAGGTGTACTCGAAGGACAATCCTTATGTCCCCGGAGCATACTTTGCAGGTTCATAAACTTTCCTGATAGTAGAAATCAGTCTAAAGGGGCCTTCACATGGGGAGATGATGCTGAGCTATCTGAGCAGTGTAGATCCCACAGCAAGATTGCACGGCACAGCGATTAATCCAACTTCCTTTATCATTATAGTCGAGCAATGACAATACACGTGGCTGCCCATCGCGATCGCTATTTTCTAAGCGATTGATTGAGATCGCTTAGAAAATACCCTGAAATCGCTCCATAAGTTCATGATCTACTTACAAAACATAATGTAAGGACATGTAAAAGCTATACTTGGTGTGCTCTTACAACAGTTCAGCTCATAACAAATATTCCATTGTACGCTTTCTACAGATGAAAAAGCATTACCTTTTTTGAGGAAAAATACAGTAATTCAAAAAGGAGGCCACACCATCTGCCACCCAAAACTCTGGCAAACATCACCAGCCAAGACTCACTTGCAGTTGGTGTGGCTCTCCTATTTGAATTCTAGACTATGTTGCAGCCCCAGCTCTGAAGCAGCTCCTGTAAGTCTACGTCATACTGTTGTATGAGAAGTGTCACCACAAAAAGTTAATGTGGCAGTATTCAGTCACTGGGTGCCCCTCTCCTACCTCACATTTCCCCACTATCCTCATTGTGTAGTAGCCTCTTTGGAAGAGCTCATACTGAACTACAATGTGCCCGGCCATGCCCTGTACCAGAGGCAGATTTTCCACAAGGCAACCTAGGCACCTGTCTAGGGCCCAGCATTCAAGCATTTTGGGAGCTCGCCTTGCTGCGCTCGCCACCTATTCTATTCTCTCTCTCTCTATGGGGGTCGCAGTCGGCACAAGTGAAAATAGCATGTGTAGGCCGGGATTCCGATGTCAAAGAAACCCATGTCAGCGAGTCATCCGGCACCTATGACAGGAGTGTTTTCTAATGATCAGGGATGAATTAATGACCTAATGGGCCTGGAGCTGAAAATGGCCTATAATAATAAGTGAGGCCAATGTAATGTAGGCATACGGAACCCATACACACACTACATGTATATGCACAATGTCTCTCTCTTTCATGTATATATATATATGTATATATATATATATATATATATATATATAGAAGAACTTTGAAAACAGGCGCTTCATAGTGCAGTATGCTTTTAAAGAAATTGTGTTTATTGGGTATAACAATACATAAAAAGGGGATGGGTGAACGTACCAGAATGAGCGGTATCGACAACCGCAGTACATAGAACGTAGACAGGGTGCAAGGCACCAGAGATAGGGAGCCGGTCAACACTCGCTGCTCCTTTCTTAGTAGTGACGTCGCTAGGCCACGCCCCAACGCGTTTCGTCATCGACTTCGTCAGAGGGCTGGCCTAGCGACAGTCAGTAACCTCTTTTATCCTCCCTCCTGCCCCGATCAACGATCGAACACAGTTGGAGTCAATCAATTAATAATTGGCACCATAAGTGCACTCTCACCTAATGGTATGCTTGTCATGTTTACAACTCATTCTTATACCAATAAAATTAGCTTAGGTCAACAATAAAAAGACAAAAATTATATATATAGTATAAAACAAGACTACTTAGCAAAAAAATTTTATAAAATCAAGTGCCATCAAATTTAAAAAACAATCATTTTCACTAAAAAAATTCCATACGATTATGTAAAATTTTTTCTAAAAAACACAATTATCTCTTAATACATGCTCCATTTATCATTACATCATTTGGATGCCATAAAAAACATTTTTATAAATAAAGATAAAAATTTCAATACAAAATATATTTTTTAGATACAAAAAATGTATAAATATATATAAATGCATAGAGTCCGAATACATGATATTCCGCTGTCTTACTGCTGTTAAAACTGACAGCCAAAGAGAAACAGAAAAAGAAAAAGAAATTGATACAGTTATAAAAATAATTAATGCAACAGGATAACTTTGGACAATAATTAATGTAACAGAATAACTTTAGAGACTGCTTTCTTACATTTCTACGACCCTCCGTCGTCTGAAAAGAGATGGGTATGTCACTGCTCGTATTCCTAGGTGACAACCTAATCGCCGACACAGTCGACTATATTTTATAGGACCAACCAAACCTTTTATTATGCCCAGATTGACTTAATAAGTTTATTATAATACCAATAAAATGGATAAGGACCCGTGAAATAAATAAGGACCCGTAACAATAACGTCCATACACGAATCTTCACATGTCGACCGTATACCAAAAACTGATTGCAAGATATTACACACAAACCAATTTACGGGATAATTTATATAGAAGGGTCATATAGATAAATAACGTTGTCTGTTTTTAAATAACATCTCTTAACTGAGCATATATCAAATTTACAACTATATTATGTTATTTAAAAACAGACAACGTTATTTATCTATATGACCCTTCTATATAAATTATCCCGTAAATTGGTTTGTGTGTAATATCTTGCAATCAGTTTTTGGTATACGGTCGACATGTGAAGATTCGTGTATGGACGTTATTGTTACGGGTCCTTATTTATTTCACGGGTCCTTATCCATTTTATTGGTATTATAATAAACTTATTAAGTCAATCTGGGCATAATAAAAGGTTTGGTTGGTCCTATAAAATATAGTCGACTGTGTCGGCGATTAGGTTGTCACCTAGGAATACGAGCAGTGACATACCCATCTCTTTTCAGACGACGGAGGGTCGTAGAAATCTAAGAAAGCAGTCTCCAAAGTTATTCTGTTACATTAATTATTGTCCAAAGTTATCCTGTTGCATTAATTATTTTTATAACTATCAATTTCTTTTTCTTTTTCTGTTTCGGTTTCTCTTTGGCTGTCAGTTTTAACAGCAGTAAGACAGCGGAATATCATGTATTCGGACTCTATGCATTTATATACATTTATACATTTTTTGTATCTAAAAAATATATTTTGTATTGAAATTTTTATCTTTATTAATAAAAATGTTTTTTTATGGCATCCAAATGATGTAATGATAAATGGAGCATGTATTAAGAGATAATTGTGTTTTTTAGAAAAATTTTTACATAATCGTATGGAATTTTTTTAGTGAAAATGATTGTTTTTTAAATTTGATGGCACTTGATTTTATAACATTTTTTTTGCTAAGTAGTCTTGTTTTATACTATATATATAATTTTTGTCTTTTTATTGTTGACCTAAGCTAATTTTATTGGTATAAGAATGAGTTGTAAACATGACAAGCATACCATTAGGTGAGAGTGCACTTATGGTGCCAATT
The DNA here is from genome assembly GCF_055691185.1 of Crinia signifera. Classification (NCBI taxonomy): domain Eukaryota; kingdom Metazoa; phylum Chordata; class Amphibia; order Anura; family Myobatrachidae; genus Crinia; species Crinia signifera. The sequence continues at coordinate 209,748,036 of NC_139219.1, forward strand.
ATTAATTGATTGACTCCAACTGTGTTCGATCGTTGATCGGGGCAGGAGGGAGGATAAAAGAGGTTACTGACTGTCGCTAGGCCAGCCCTCTGACGAAGTCGATGACGAAACGCGTTGGGGCGTGGCCTAGCGACGTCACTACTAAGAAAGGAGCAGCGAGTGTTGACCGGCTCCCTATCTCTGGTGCCTTGCACCCTGTCTACGTTCTATGTACTGCGGTTGTCGATACCGCTCATTCTGGTACGTTCACCCATCCCCTTTTTATGTATTGTTATACCCAATAAACACAATTTCTTTAAAAGCATACTGCACTATGAAACGCCTGTTTTCAAAGTTCTTCTAGATTCCCTACCTGCTTGGACCCAGGAAAAACACCAGTTTGGTGGAAAACAGTGCGGCCGGATCACAAAAGATCTGAGTGCTATTTATACCGAGTGGGAGATTATCCATTGGACTGTGATCTTACATTTGGATTGTGATCACACAGACATTGGGACGGTATTTACTTCATCCCCAAGGGACTATATACTTTTTGCGCATCGGTTTTTTTTGTGTGTATATATATATATATATATATATATATATATATATATATATATATAAAATTGTTCAGGTTCGGCACAACCACCAGGCCTTGAAACGCTGGTACGTCTGCTGGTACCAGTGCGGCCGGATCACAAAAGATCTGAGTGCTATTTATACCGAGTGGGAGATTATCCATTGGACTGTGATCTTACATTTGGATTGTGATCACACAGACATTGGGACGGTATTTACTTCATCCCCAAGGGACTATATACTTTTTGCGCATCGGTTTTTTTGTGTGTATATATATATATATATATATATATATATATATATATATATATATATATAAAATTGTTCAGGTTCGGCACAACCACCAGGCCTTGAAACGCTGGTACGTCTGCTGGTACAAGTGCGCCGCTGTCCCCACCATGTTACATGTTATTGACAGCTCTATAGCTGTGCAGCACAGAGGGCTGAGTTGGAGTTACTTGCACCTGGTTTAGGAGTGCCGCCTCAGGAAATTATAATTGTGATAAAAAGGAATGCAATTGTAATACCTGGTGTCTGTCTGGTGATCATCATGCTGTGGCTATTTTTATGTGGAGGCCTGGAGCAGCAGCTCTATCCGCCCCATTGTTAATCTGGATTCAGTATGAAATCCCGGCGGTCGGGATCCCGGCCGCCGAAATCCTGACAAGGGGGGGACGTGGATCGCCCCCCCCTTGCGGGCTCGCTGCGCTCGCCACGCAGCGGGCCCGTTGCCTCGCTACGCTCGGCACGCTAATTTATTCTCCCTCCAGGGGTGTCGTGGACACCCTCGGAGGGAGAAAGTGTCGGGATTCTTAACGCCGGGATCACGACCGCCGGGATTTTAACTGCATCCCGTTAATCTGGCCCTGGGAAAGATGGTGGATTATGCTAAGGGTTAATGCGGATTTCACTATTTATCACTTGTGTGAATGTACAACAGAATTTTAATCTTGGTTTGAAGTAACTTGATTTGTTCATTTATTTAAATAATCATGGATTTAAAATAATATTTTTAACACAAAGAGTTTGCTCTTGAAGCGTTGGATACTATATGTTAGTATATGTACAGTATACAGCAAGATGTGAAACTTACAGTATCTGACAGCCACATTAATTTTCAGCTTTCCTACGTAGAATAAAAGGTGCACTATTTTGGTACATGCTATACCTACACACTAAAATTTATTTTAAAAAGGACAGCTTGGTTCATTAACGCCTTCTCTGAGCCAACATCCCATTCACTTGTTTATTGCACATATTTCCATGTGATTATGAATACCATTGTTGACCAGATATAACATACTCTGATGCCAAAGAAATACTAGAGAAAAGTAAAAATAAATAAAAATCACAGTATAAAAATTAGGTGAAATCAGCTTCTTCATTGGGACACTCAATCCCGATACTGAAAACACATTTATATCCAGCATGCATCACTTCCAAACAGTAGTTGTGCTCTTGGCTGGTGAGCTACGGATACAGTGATACCTTGCATGTGCACTATGTTTATTTGTAGTGGATAACTGAATCTCTGCAAAATAAAAAGATCACTTTTGAAATGTGACCTTGACTCATTCGTCATTCTTCATGACACACTTTTTGTAAACAGAGGTCAAGCCTTTGTGAAGGGGCAAACACATCTAACAAGGACTACTTTAGTAAGGCTTCATCCTCATGCCCTTACATTCCATTTTATACACAGGGCTACTGATCACTTGTATGTTTACTTTTAAATTTATGGCATGGTGTGTTACGGAACATAAAACACATTATTCAACAGTAGACAGGGTAACAACAGAGGAAATGTCAGCAAACCACTGAGCTCATTTTCATCCAAACACATTAATGAGAGATGCAACCAAATAATAGTGCGATATAAAGTCTTCATTGATTTACAGTAAAATTATATTTTTATTTCTAAATATAAAAAAATACATTCATGTATCAACAGGTATTAAACTCGAAGGGTTTCAGCCTGCAATATGAGGGAAGTGAGGGACTGGTTTATAAATACTGTACGGACAAACTCTCAAAACCAATTACAAGGCAAAATCCACCAGGTGTGGATTATTAGATAGTATCTATATAGATTGTCAATAGGTGGCCATGCCAGAGTTAGACGGGGTCAAAGTGTCGACATGGTCGAAATTTTGACAGGGTCAAAATGTCGACATGAAAAGGGTAGACACGAGTTTTAAAACTTTTTGGTGTCAATGTTGACAACTATTGACATGGAACCCCAATTATTGTAAGGTGTAACATACTATAATAGTGACATTCAGTATATATGGGCGCTAGATGAAAGCTTTGGGATTGCAGCCACTCACCTTGCACCCATACTGCAAATCTTTGCCCACAGCTATTCTTTTGGAATATTAGCCCACTGAAGCAAATAGGGATAATTTGATTTACTCCCAACCTAGGCATATGGGGGGATGCAATTGTAGACGGGGAAATATCGGCGGAGCCCTATTCAATGCTGTCTTTACCGACAGCATGGATGAGGGAACACGGCAGAACAAGCCCGACTTTAAAAGCTGTCGGGCCCGTTCTGCTGATAATGGCCATGGATTGTCGCAATCCCGGCCGTAGATTGACAATCCACTGCCATTTTTAATACATGCCTCCTTTTAGCTGTCATGCAAACCGCACACGGGTCAGGATCACGGCTGTCGGGAGAAATCGACAGCCGTGATCCGGGATTGCATCCCTCTATAGACTATAGGATATGTGAATTTTTGTTTGAATTGTGCTATGCATCAAACCTATTTTGGGATTTGTCCCCACTTACATTGAATGATTCAATTATATAATTTTGCTGTGCTTTGGTGATTTAGACATCATTGGAGATTTCACACATCATTGCTTTCAATCGGAGACTATTACATCTTAGACGTTTCTGACTCTCTGTGTGGATAAGTAGTGGGACCAATGTCTCCCATTATTAATTTACAATGTTTTTAACCTTACTACAGTAAGATTCAGATTGTTCAAATCTTGACTTTTGTGGTAAGGTGAGTACCCAACTAACATACAGATGGGGCAGGCTACATCCTGGCTGGCGGATCGCCAGAACGTCCCCGCTGGCGATCCGCCAGCAGCCTCGCCATCCATCAGACTGAGACGCGCGCGCCTCAAAGGGTTTCCGTCTCCGCCTCAGGGAGACGGACAGGGTTAGGGGGGGGGGGGTGCGGGCAGGCGGCGGGGACCCGGGGGAGCGGATGGAAGCGCCGTCGGAAGGGGACGCGCACGAGAGACTGGTAGTGGTTCCATAATAGTATGGGGTATGTTTGTGTGGCATGGGATGGGTCCAATGGACCGTCTGAATGGGTCATTGACTAGTGAAAGCTATGTTGGAGTACTTGAACATTTGCAGCTCTTCATGGACTTCATGTAACCCCAATATGATGGAATATTCCAGCAGGATAATGGTGTCCTCAGTCCCAAATTGTCCAGAATTAGTTTGAGGAGTATTCTGAAAAATTGCCACCATGTTCAACTAACTAACCTGAACCCAACTGAGCATTTATGGGATATGGTGGATAAATCCAGTTGCCCTCATGATTTGCACCTAATATCAGGGAGCTGTATGAAGCTATGCAGATGCCATGGTCAACATCTCTCAAAGTCTTCTGTTCACTAGTGGAGTAGGTGCCACATTGAGTTGCTGCACATCGCCCAGCTCTAGGAGCTCCCACACAATACTAGGCACCCCTTGACAGTGTATATTGCATATTTGAAATTAACTAAATCTTAACAGCGAAACCACTTAATGCACACAACAAAGGGCCTTCATGCTATTTTCTAGTCAATGGAACATCTAATGTTGGAAAGTGAAGCTGTCTCTGTTATGTTAACATCAGCTACTGTGTACAAACATGAATTAAGGGGGGCGTCAGTCAGTTAAGTGAAACTTTGGGGGTAAGTAAAGCAGGTGCAAGTAAAAACAAACAATGTTATACTGCACAGATAACCCATGTTCTAGATCTACACAACCAAACAAAAAGTTAGCTTGTACAGTTAAGTGTAATTGCAACTTGATAATTAGAATTCATATTTGAAATTAAGTTTAGATTCTTTCTATACCAGACTTATGGAGGCAATACAGATGTGTACACATACATCTTTGCTTAATTTGGATCACAGACTTAGCCACACCAAAAACTCACTCAGAAAATATGCATTTTATTGTCACCACTAATGAGACAAATGTACAACAGAGGAACAGGTTGAGTATCCCTTATCCAAAATGCTCAAAACCAGAAGTAACGGATTATTCTGTATTTTGGAACATTTTTATATTTCAATGAGGTATCTTGCACTTATGTTGTATCAACCAGTCGTTCTCAAACTGTGGGTCCTGACCTCAAAGTGGATCCCGAACATCTCAGCATGGGGTCGCGACTCCATGTTGCGGACCATCAGGCTGATGACTTTTCTAATCTCAGTGAGTGATTCAAGAAGTCTGAAAAATCTGTTGAATTGTTATTTTAGACTCCTCGCATTATTTTGTACCCCCACAATGGTGCCATGCATGTGCTGTCTGCTGATTACACATGTGATGTGATGACCTTCTGCAGTAACTTGCTGGGGTCCCAGAGCAAAATAGTTTGAGGACCCTGGTATAAATACATGAAATGCACACAAATATATTTTATTTGTGCATAAAACAAGGTTTTAAAACATGAAACAAAGTTTGTGTACTATAATTTTCTTGCACATATTTAGTGGCAGTTACATATCACGTCCACAATAATGCTGTTACAGATGTCCCCAGTAGGTTTTTATTAAAAAAAAAAGTACTTTCTGTAAACTATGGTTTTTGGAATAATTTGGATAACAGATAACCTATGTAAATACTTTTGGGACAAAAGAAGTAATCTAGTGTACCTGTTAAACTGTTGCTGACTGTGTATACAACTTACATATAGATAGTGGCAGGTGCTTAATAATACCCCTTTTACACCAAAATCACTGGTCGGACCCTGGTCTTTGAACATGGGAGTTTCCAGGGTTGGACCCAGCTTCATACCCCATTTACACAGCACTGTGACCCAGGTCGGACACAGGTCTACGCCATTTACACTGAACCTGGGTCAGCACTGCTTTTCCCTATGGATGACATAAAAAATGTCCATTTTAGGATAAACTGCCATCAAACTTTCCCTCAATGATTTAAAATAAAAATTAAAAGACATGACAAGTTAGCTTTGAAAATGTTGGTTTGTTTATTTAGTAAAATATTTTTCAAAAAGTTTTATTCATTGCTCAAGCACACACAGTGGTATAAAAGTGCAGCATCATCCATGAGATCTCCCCAGCCCCTTCCCCTGCTCCCCCCCCCCAAAAAAATAACAATAATAATAATAATATAAATGATACTGCATCCAATTATGATTTCTATGTGCACTGCCCGTATCCTTCCTGGCTGCTGTCTTTTGCCACTGCAGCACTGTGGAAAGGCGTCCAGCACTTCTGGTATACTTTCAGCACTACCCAGATGTCCCAACCTGGGTTGGGACCATTTACACCGCCCATGACCCAGGTCCAACCAGTGTTCAACCCTGCTCAGGACCTGGGTAGGAGACCAGTGTTACTGGACCTGGGTTGACCCCTTTTACACAAACGCTGACCTGGGTCCAACCTGGGTTATTTCTTGGTGTAAAAGGGGTATAAGTTTAGTAATACCCTTCAAGTGCATGAAAAGGAGGGGTAATACTGAGTAAGTAAAACATCAATTTTTTCCCCAGCTCACTGAATGGTATTAGTAACCGGTCTTCAGCACTAAATGATAATAGAATTCAGAAATATTGGTTACATATATCTGCGCAAATGTATGATAAGCCCCCAAGCCATCATCAAGGGTTCTCTGTATATTGGGGTCCCCAAAGCTATATCTAGAAAGTCAGAGAAAAAATAATAATGAAACTACAAAGCAAATAAGATGCAAAACTCAAAAAAAGGTTCCTAGACTAGAAATAGGCATTAAATCCCAATGCTTCTGAAACATTAATACAATTCATGTATCTATCTTCTTAACCAATTCACATAGACCGGATCAGTATCCATTCAGAATCTCAATACTGAATTGCCGATTGACCATACCTATCCTAGGCTGGCATGATTGTGTTTTCTAATGCTTAAAAATAGAGAAATCAAAATAACTTGTTGATTGTCAACTAATATTTACATTAACAGATATGTACATTGTTTTTGCAAGTGTTCCTGGGAAAATTAGTCAGAACATAAATATATTGCAAATATATACTTTGATTATTATATTATGTTGTACATTTCCATAGTTCTAGTAATGGCTTTACAATAACTATGGAAACAGATAGCAATAGTGTTAGTTATAATGAGTTACATTTCTGAACTCAGTCATAACTAGTTAAAATACAATCATGTAGTTTACATTATTTAAATATATTTAACAAGTACACTAGAACTACGGGACTATTCTATGTCTAAATGTACTTTAGAGAGACATAACATGCTTATATTTGTAAAATCGCTTATCACTGCTTAGTTCTTTGAAGACACCCTTAGTGAAAACATATTTTGTTCAACTTAAATGTTATCTGTTCAGGTAATTGTATCCCAGGTTCAAAGTGAAATCAGTGAAAACATGTAATAAACAAAACTTCACTTAAACCCCCCCCCAAAAAAAAACACATTTCAATGGGAATTTCGGTACTTGTGGAGTATCACGGCTCCCATCGTATGGCATCGTATGCCATATGTAGTGGCATACGATGGCATCCGATGCGATGGCACCCGATTTTGCACTGAAATGCATCAAAATGCATTGAAATGTGTATTAAAGTTGTGAAATGCCCCCAAATGCCATTTTTCATAGTGCACCACCCCCACTATCAACATCAACCCAAAGCGTGGCGAGCGGTGGCGGTACGCGTCCTACGACCTTTTCATACCTCCACTATCCACGTCGGCGTGGAGTTGAGAATAGAAAGTGTGGCGAGAGCAGAGAGCCACCGAGCCCGAAGCGTGGCGAGCGGACGCGGATACCTGTGAAGCCCGCGAGGGGACGCGTATAGCTGTGAAGTTATCCGCGTCCCCTCACGGGGCACGCTACGCTCGCCACACTTTCTATTCTCAACTCCACGCCGACGTGGATAGTGGGGGTATGAAAAGGTCATAGGACGCGTACCGCTGCGCTCGCCACGCTTCGGGTTGACGTTGATAGTGGGGGTGGTGCACTATGAAAAATGACATTTGGGGGCATTTCACAAGTTTAATACACATTTCAATGCATTTTGATGCATTTCAGTGCAAAATCGGGTGCGATCGCATCGCATGCGATTTGATCGTATGCGATGCGATTTTTTAGCATACGATGAAGGTCGTGGGAGCCGTGATACTCCACAAGTACCGGAATTTCTTTAATTCATATCTTCCAATTGCTAAGATGGTCTGCAAACATTTAATTCTAAGCCTTTTGTTATTGGGCCAGAGAAGTTGGAAGTAAAGGGTGTACAACCCTTTATGGAATAAATACAAAGCATCCTGAGCTGCTACTGGTCATTACCAGTGTACACTTTCACCTGCTCTATACTACACCCATAAGATATACTTTAGAGCAGCATTCTTTCGTTACATAAATTTTTACTGTCATTTTCTCTCATTCATTACCAGATTTCCATTCCTATACAGTCCGATATTGAAGAAAGTCTGCCAGATAATTGTATAGTGTATTCCTAAGCTTAAACAATTATTCAAGACTTCTGCATTGTATTTATTGGGGTCAATAAAAAGGAAACAGTATTTAGACTTTACCGGCTTGAAGCAGCGTGTTAGGAGATGCTTTATAAACTTGCATTTCAGCACCATTTCATACCGCCATATCAACCTGGCTTATTGTCGTGTTAACCTGGGTTAATCTGCGGTATGTAAGTGCCACAGAAACATTTTCTGGGTCGAGGAACCCGGCATTTCAACCCTAGTCACAACCAGGGTTAAACATGGCTGTGACCTGGGTTGCTGTGCAGTGTGAATGGGTAATCCGGGTCGAGCAACCCAGGTCCTGTTCACACTATGGAGGAGGCAGAACTCCCCTTACTAACGCGCCGCTGCTCTGCCCCATCCCCATCAGACATAAGTGACCTGGGTCACTCTGGTTAGCAAAATACCGCAAATGCCGGATCACTCCCAGGCAGGGCCGTCTTAACATTAGGAAGGGCCCCTGGGCAACCTAGTTCACTGGACACCCCCCCCCCCCAAATTAGTTTGCCCAGGAGCCCACAGTCACCTCCCCAACCCTCACCTCTCTGGCTCCGTGCGGCAGCCAGTCAGCTTCCGGCGGCCGGGGATCCGATCATCTTCGCTGGGGGATCCGGGCAGCGGGATCAGGGCAGCGGCGGTAGCTAGGAGCCTGCCCTGAAGTGGCAAAGCGCTATTAACTGGCGGGGCGGGAAGCGCTGTTGCATTTGAAAAGACTGGCCAGACGCTGATTGGCTGAATTCAGCCAATCAGCGTTCGGCCAGTCTTTTCAAATGCAGCAGCGCTTCCCGCCCCACCGGCAAATAGCGCTAATGGGAAAGATGGTGGCTGGGTGTCGGGGATCCGACCATCCTAGCTGGGGAAGGGGATCAGGGCGGCGGTGGCGGTAGCTAGGAGCCCGAAGCGGCGAAGCACTATTTGTCGGCGGGGGCGGGAAGCGCTGTTGAATTTGAAAAGACTGGCCGGATGCTGATTGGCTGAATTCAGCCAATCAGCATTCAGCCAGTCATTTTAAATGCAGCAGCGCTTCTCGCCCCCCCTGCCGGCAAATAGCGCTTCGCCGCTTCGGGCTCCTAGCTACCGCCACCGATGCCCTGATCCCCCTGCCGGATCACCCAGTGAGGGGGATCAGAACCCCGGCACACGGACCCCCGAAATTAAATTCACTGCTAGCTAGGAGGTGAAGCGCTATTTGCCGGCGGGGTGGGAAGCGCTGTTGCCTTTTTTCAAAGACTGGCCGGATGCTGATTTTCTGAATTCAGCCAATCAGCGTCCGGCCAGTCTATTCAAATGCAACAGCGCTTCCCGCCCCGCCGGCAAATAGAGCTTCGCCGAATCAGGCTTCTAGCTACCGCCCTGATCCCCCTGCCCGGACCCCCCAGCGAGGGTGAGCGGATTCCCGGACCCCGGCCATCATCTTTCCCATTGGGCTGGGCCGGGGGCCCCTAGGTCCTAGGGCCCCCGGGCAACTGCCCATCGTGCCCAATGGGAAAGACGGCACTGCTCCCAGGACAGACTGTGTCCAAATCCAAGTGCGACCCGGCATTTGTGGTGTGAAAGGGGTATTATAAGTTGACATAGTAACTACAGTTTTTTATAATGTTTTAAAAAGTACATTAATAAGCAGATAGTATGGTATCTGCAGGGCCCCAGAACTGTTTGATGTAAATTGCTTTACAGTATAAGGGTATTCCTATGGAATTGATAAATAAGATTTCATCTAACAGGTAGAATTATTTAAATGAGCTGGCAGGGGAGAAAAGTGCATTTAGGGTGGGAGTTCTATTGTGTGTCCTTTTCATCACACAAAAAGTCTTGTACTGAGTATTTAGACATGTTGGAAAAAGCTAAAATTAATAATTGGTTGTCCTAAAGTGTAAGGTGAATGACCTTGTGAAAATGTTGCTACTTCTACAATGTGCTTTTTTACAAAGTATCTGCAAACTCACACATTAAGCTGTAGATTTACATTACTGGATGCTTTCCAAAGACCATGCAAGGGGGCATACTTCAAAAAGCATATCATGGACAATTAAGCTGAATTGTGCAAGTAAAACACTGTATGCACCCACATTTTCTACAGTTTGTAAATCACCCATATTTATTCTGCCACAAGGCATTAAAAAGTGTGATGCACAGAATAGCTGTGTAAGCTGGCCGCCATATTTGGGGCAGAGTCGTCGTACACCAGAATATGTAAACAGAAATGTACCTTGTTATCCAATCACTTGGCAGGGTAACATGCCAAAGTAAATGCCATTTCTTATAGCTTTCACTGAAATTTTACCCACAGGTTATGGGGTTATTTTGGATACATATATTTTTGGGATCCTACTTAAGTACATATCTTTTAAATGTATGGGACATTAGTTTTTTTTTTTTTACTAAATTATTTCATGCCATAAATATGTTTAGATGATATGGTTTTCTTCTTGGAAATTGATAGTCCATGATTGGTTTTGTTATGTGTCCACCTTAGGAAACCACTGAGTCACTCTTTGCATGTTTTATGCATGCCTCCAGGCTGTAGATGTTCTTAGCCAACTAACAGTAAAAGCCTAAAGTCAACATTCTCTCCAAAAGCAAAAGATAAAATGTTGACCAAATGTAAAATTAAATGAATTAAAAAAGCGAGTCCTTGCTATAATTTCACTTATTTTAATGGTCTTCGATGGTTCTTGTATTTTCATAGACACTCTTGTTTCCTCTCTTTGGCAGCTTGAGAACTACATTCAAGACAACATGAAAAAAGAGATGGTGGAGATGCAAAAGCATGCAGTACAGAACCATACTGCTATAATGCTGGAGATTGGGACTAATCTACTAAACCAAACGGCAGAACAGACAAGGAAGCTAACGGATGTTGAAGCCCAGGTAAAGTTATACATTGTACAAGCTCTGATACATTTAGCTGTATGCTAGAATGATTTCAGTAGTAAACAAATGGCGGTGTCCTATGAGTTACTTCTGACACGAAAGAGAAAAAATAAAGAAGTTTCACCTATACATTTCATGTAATCTTTGTGATATTTCTGTAACATATTTGTTCCCTTCACCCACACAGGAAGAACATGGTCTGTAAAATGCTCTATAAATCTCTGGATCAGAGGCCTGCCAGACTAATGCATATCTGTTCTCTATAACTTAAAGCGGACAGAAGTGTTTTGTGTTAACGCAAACCACTTGCATGTATAGGGTTAAAAGCTTTAGAAAGTGAGAACATAAAACAACTGGGTCATAAATGTGTGCAAATAAGGCAAATATGCAGCAGTTAAAAATAAATAAATGGTTGGAGATTTACAGTTAAAAACAGATGGTAAAAATACTTATAATTGTTAAAGGATAAGTCAATATTTCCGATTATTTTTTTTTTTTTTTTACAAATGGACTCTAAAAAGTCTTATGCTGTAAATTTATCACCAGGTCTACCTTTTTCCATTTGATAATTACTCACTCCAGCCGTGAGTATTTTAGTTTATCTGCTACTAAAAGCTCTTAAGTGAGAGGGTGACCATATGCAGTCCACTGTCTGGCTCCTAACGTCCTGTCATGTGCAATACATGATGTAAAAAGCCACTCACACCGTTAATTTGTAAATACCTTACTTTGTGTTTGAAGCGATGGATTAGATAAGACCCCGCACACTACTTGAGAATTAGTTTCAAGCTAACCAATGTAAAGAAAAGAAGGCAAGTACTTTGATTTACAGTAGAGACAGAGAAAAAAAACATTAAACAAAAGGTGCTTTAAGCACATGATTCTATCAATGTATATATCACCAAAAGATACAAAGGCAGAAAAAGCATATTGTAACCAAATTTACATAACCGCTTTAGAAAAACTTTGTACATGTAGTGTTAATACAATGGCTAAGATACTTTAGTTCAATGTAATATTAAATGCCATTAAATATTCTCCTGCAAAGTAATTTTATAGAAGGAAAACATTGGCTTCTGCCATCATTCACAGAAAAAAATAAAGTTCCAATCAACATATAGTTATTACAGTGTGTAAATACTGTATGAATATTCACCATCAACAGCTGATGACACTGGTCATCCGGTACTCTTAAAGCATCCACAGGGTGCAATATGGACTATTTTTCTATTCAATTTTGCTTATAGAAGCAAAATAGAATCAAAATAGAATGCTCTTCGCAGCATTTGATCCCGATGCCTGCTCCCGTGTAGTGTAAATCGGATAGAAGAATAGTGTTGATAGGCAAGACTACATAGTATAGCTCTGTACTATATAGTCCCAATCTAATGTGTTTTTCTTACCGTTCGATTCAATCCCATCAGGATCAAATCGCAAGCAAAATCGCACTGTGTGTACCCACTATTATTTTCTATAACCATTGCAATCAGTTTTTTCATATAAGGTTGATTCTTTGATATTTCTTAAGTCAAAGCTAAATTGTTAGAGGTTTTAGAGAAGTTCTAAAAATTGTTTTCTTTAAATTCATGTTTTGCATTTAAAAGGAATAAGAATTAAAATATTGCCATAGATTTAAAAGTATTTAAAATAGTATCATGAAAACTAGATTCTTACGTGCACAAATTGTAGAAGCGGTTGACACATCTGTGTTTAAGAGTACTTGAAGTAAAGTGGCTGAGACAGACATAATAATAACGGATTGGTTGGGTAAAATTAACTTTATCTTAAACACTGTCTACTATGACTTAATGCCAATATAAGTTACATAGCTAGTAATAAATCTAATATGTGTACACGTAGAGCTAATACCAACAAATAATAGGTCTCAGAATGTAGATGGAATATTTGTGTTGAGCTTTCTGAGAATGTGGAGAGTTAAAAGCAAAAAAAAAAAAAAAGACCCAAAAGCTGTTCTTCCCAAGGACACTACAATGTGAAATCATATCCTCAAGTAATATTTAACATGACGGATATGAGTAATAAGGTTTTCCTGTAAACAGAAACAATTTCTACATGAAAGAAGTATATGTAATCGTTACATAAATAGTATTGTCTGAACAGCAAGCAGCATGATTAGGCAAATTCTACAAACATCCAAAGCATTGTTTTCCTTCCGAAACATTGTCATCAATGAAATAAATAAAATTCCTGGGCATGAACTAAGCAGAAGACGAACGTCTACGCTTATAATTTAAAATGACTTTTTTTTTTAAATATATATATATATATATATATATATAGTAGAAGCAAGGTGGCACTCGGAGACGGTAATTCAAACAGAATACTGCTTTATTGCAGAAATAGGTGCATACACCTATTTCTGCAATAAAGCAGTATTCTGTTTGAATTACCGTCTCCGAGTGCCACCTTGCTTCTACTATATTGAGGACTGACTGGTTCATGGACGGCACCGGGGCAAGCTGCTGATTGGTTTTCACGTGGAGTGCCGGATCTACACACCTACCTATATATATATATATATATATATATATATATATATATATATATATATATATATATATATATATATACTGTGTATAATTCCTGCATTTTTTTATGCTGATATTTGTAGTTAGGACCTTTGATAACCATGCCATTTATAAATAAAATAAAAAAATGTATTTTAAAATAAAACTGCATTGTCTGAATAGAATTGCAGTGAAACAATTTTATAGTATAATTAGCTAATCACAGTAGATGAGAGACACATGGTATCAGGATACAAGTGTAAAGGTACATACACACTGGGTGACTTGCCCAGCGTGTATGGACAACGATGATGACTATTATTGCTGGGGGGAAAGCCGCTCAGTGCATACACACTGAGCGCTTGTATTATGAATATTGCTAATGTGCATGCCCCACAAAATAAGTGAAATAAAGAAAAAATAATAAACAAAATAAATAAAAATCGGGTTAAAATATAAGGTGAAATTCACACTGTATGTTTCACCTTATATTTTAACCCGATTTTTATTTATTTTGTTTATAATGTTTTCTTTATTTCACTTATTTTGTGGGGCATGCACATTAGCAATATTCATAATACAAGCGCTTAAAAGTATCTATAATCCTACCTCGAGCAGCTACAACCAGAGCGCGGAAATATTATTTTATCCTACAATCATACACACTGAGCGGTTTTGCCCCTGTCTGGCGCTGACGGAGGGGGGAGGATGGCATTGCATAGCGGAGCGCTATGCAAAGCCGCCCTGAAAGCCGCTCATCGGCTGGTATAACCAGCTGATGAGCGGCTTTCCCGGCGATGTAGCGGGAGTGTGCAGCAGCGCTCACCGCCGGGCCATACACACTGGGCGGCTTTGAGCTGAAAGCCGCTCAAACATGCTGTTTTGAGCGACTTTCAGCTCAAAGTCGCCCAGTGTATATGGGCCTTTAGATGAAAAAAAAAAGGTTCCAACATGTGGATTTAAATCAGGTTTTACATATATTTTCCATGATATAAAAGTTTGATAATAATAGCAAAGAAAAGTGGTAGGCAACAACTGACAATCCAATCGCTGTGGAATTTCAATACATCCCTGCATTCTTTGCTGTTAGTTCAAGCTAAAATTACTGCAGGGCATGCTTTAATAAGCATTTATTGCAGCCTCAGGGTTGATCATTGGTCTGGAATTAAATGGCTCTGAGCACTTTATCTGGGAGGGAAAAAAAATCATGCAACTCATCACAAAGCTAATTGAGTCACTAATGGTGTAATGGTTCATAATCAAAACAAAACTAGCTATCAGATATTGACTGATCCCAATTGCCTCCTTTCGTTGAGGTTGTACAGTATGTATAGTCACAAAGGGACTCTATGTACAGTACACAACAGACCAAAATACATTTGATATATTTAAAAAGTTCTCATGTGAGAGATCATTCAACTATTGTATACATAAAGCAAGGACAACTATATTTAGTGTTTTTTTTAATTCTTAATAGGTATTTAATCAAACAAGTCGTCTGGAGCTTCAACTTTTGGAGAACTCATTTTCAACAAACAAACTGGAAAAACAAATCTCAGATCAAACAAGTGAGATAACCAAGTTGCAAGACAAAAACAGGTACAGTATGCAACATTCATATACAAAACATAAAACTCCTATAACCGCATTATATGCAGTGCAGAATCATCTAACACAACTCTCAAGGATTTACATACTTCTAGGAATGTAACCAGTTAATATTTAAAACATTGTATTAGTTAACTTTTAAATCAAAATTGCCCTTTCATTACAAACAATGAGTAAAAAGCAATTTAACCCCTTCAGTGGTGTTTATTTTTCCCAGGTAGCGCTCCTCACTGGGTGAATTTTTTAGCGGGAGTGCTACCTAAATTAACCCCACCACTCTGTGTCCCGGGCAGCACCACTGAGCACTATGTCAGCCACTGCACGGCCCTGCCCCTGGCAATCCGGTGTAACGCTGCAGCACGTCACAGACTACACAGCCGGCGCTGGGGGGGGGGGGGGGGGAGTGGATGCGCGGCCGAGCAGCAGGAGTATGCAGCGCTGAAGCGGAGTTCAGCCATAAGCTCAGCGGTGCTAACCAGCTGCAATCCTGAGAATTTTCTGGGCTTGCCAGTCTGGGCACTAAGGCATAGCCCGGAAAATTCTCAGGATTACCGCTGGTTAGCACCGCTGAGCTTATGGCTGAACGGGGTTAATCATGAAATATAAACTGTTGTTTGAGCTATTCACATCGTCATTCATCGAGTATCCACTGTCACATTACTTGTTTTGCAGTAAAGTGTCCCTTTAACACATCTATTCATTGTGTTTCACTGGTGTGCAAACAGCCATACGCAATGTTTTTAGCAAGGTGATTATTACGGTGGTCATGCTCATTTCCCTAGTGATCAATAGAGGAAATACCATCTGTTTTCATAAAACAGCAATTGTGCCAGAGTTCAGGGGTTCTTCCTCAGGACGGAGATAAAAAAGCATTTCCACAGACACAATGACATATTATTCTCTCTCTCTCTGTCTAATACATCCCGTCCTGTGCCTGGAATATTTATGCAGTTTGAGAGAAGGTGGATGAGTAGACTGCAAGATAAACAAATATTAAACTACATGAATCTTCATGCATTATTTCTTCATTGTTGGATAACTCGTAACATGCCCAGTCCATTGTGTCTAAATTCTATAACAAAGTTAGTCCATAAGCAGACTCGAGTTATAAATATGTTCTCAGAACTCACTCAAGAACATTGGGCTTAACTCAACATCCTGCAATATTGTAAAATGGTAATCTGTAATTTTCGCATAACTGCACATGGCTTTTAAAACTGCGACCACAGTCTGAGTGACAATGCAAAAGTACGATGCAGCATTGGAAGGGTACGGTCTAAACAATGTTTATGATGGTTCACAGCAGCTGTGTGACTTCACATGCAGTCGCTGCGTGACAGAATATGGCTGCCATGTGCTTGCTTTCACAGCTGGGCTGCGCAGACAGGGGCTACCATAGTTATTTGAACAAATCGCATTTCTGCAATGGGTTTACATTTCTCGGATGTGATTGCAAATATATTGCATAGCGGTGGCTCCCAGCATGTTAGAAAAAGCAGTTCCAGTTTTGTGTTTTTTTTTTTTTTTTGCAAAACTGCAATGCATACTGAATCAGATCCATTGTTCTTAAGACTCAGGACCTCAAAACTGGGGTAATTTTTTTTTTTTTTTTTTAATGAAATACTTAAAGAAAAAAAGATAAGAGTAACATGGTGGAGAAGATTGATTAGTGCTGGCTCTCTTGAGAAACATGTCTCTAATTACCTCAATTATTAGTGGTTGCTGCCAAAAGAAAGAGGAATCCAAAAACCTTTTATAGAAGTCCAGAAGTAATAAGTCCTTCATCACTAATTTCTCTGTGTATATGAATATGTTAATATTAATAATGTACTTAAGAGCTTTATCAATTAGGACAAAATATGGTACTTGTTTCCTAGAAAGGCGCCCATCGCGGGCATCGCATGTACATCGCATGCCATTATAATGGCATGCGATGCGACCGATGGCCGCGATTTTACATAGAAATGCATGGTAAAATGTAAATCGCGTCGGTCGCATCGCATGCGGCCAAAAAATCGCATGCGATGCGACCGATGCGATTACCGATTTTACATAGGGAACAATGTTAAATGGCCCAATTGACCCGATTTTACATAGGGAACAATGTTAAATGGCCCACAGACCCCAAATAGCAACCCTGAAGTGTGAAATGCCCCCCCTCCAATTGTTAATGCCACCCCATGATCAACGTCAACCCGAAGCGTAGCGAGCCCTCGAGGGGCGGCGGTATGCGTCCTCCGACCTTTTCATACCCCCACTATCCACGTCGGCGTGGAGTTGAGAATAGAAAGTGTGGCGCAGCTCGCCACCGAGCCCGAAGCGTGGCGAGCGGACGCGGAATACGAGCCCGAAGCGTGGCGAGCGCAGCGGAATACATGTTAAGTAATCCGTGTCCGCTCGCCACGCTTCAGGAGAGTGTTCCGCGTCCCAATTTTTTTCCTTGCGATGCCTAAGATCAAAATCGTGGGCGCCGTTCTAGGAAACAAGTACCCGAAATATAATTCATAAACTATTGAAAACATGATCAAATATTTCATAATGGGAAAAATATTTAATCATTTAAAATGATCCCAGCATATATCATCTAAAATTATAAATATAAATATATATATATATATATATATATTCCCAACAATTATGTATATGTTTAGAAATATCGATATTTGCATACACACACACATATGCTGCTGAAAATGATTTTTTATTAAAGCAGCAGTGGCTACCTATTGTTATATTTCTGTTAGAAACTGTATGGACGTACTGTAATACTATTGCTAAATTATTTTTTTACTCAATGAGTAGTGACCAAGATCTGTGTGCATGGAATAGCTCCTTGTCTATAGAAACCCCTATTTGCCCTTACTGGATTCCATTGACTGTTGAAGAATTTACTTCTAAAATAAAAATATAACTTGACAAATAAAGATGTGATAATAATGATGACTTACGTATCAGCATCAATTAAAAAAAAAAAAAAAAAAAAGGTTCCTAACGCCAGGGTTAAATCACATTATCTAGGCTCCCATATGTGTTTGGTTAGTTAACATTTTTAACATTCCAGTAGCTACATCAGTTATATATAGAAAACAATAAATACCCAATAATGACTGACCAGACAACTAAAGCCTCTGTCAGACATGTTGCCTGGAATTTGGCAGCTTTAAAAACCAGCAAATTCCAGGTCTCAGTCCAGACCCTGCTAAAGAGAAGGGTTGTGGACCCTGCGCTTAATCCCAGGTAGACTGCATTCACACATGCAGAAAACCCAGGTTGATGCCAGTTCACATGCAGAAACCTGGGATTATGGTGCATGTATGAAAGGAGTATAACAAGGCTTTTGTCACCTTTGAAAAGCCTGAAAAAGAAAATAGCAAAAAGCTGTTTAATTTTAATACAGTTTTAGTAAGCTCAATCAATAAACTCCATCAATTTGCAGGTGGAACAGCAAACTAAATAAATAACACACTAAATTGAGTATTGCTCATCAAATAAAGCAAAAAATAAATTATATTACAACAAATCTGTAAAAAATATATATTTGTAATACTTTATAACATATAACCCATAAAAAAATTACCGTCATATTAAGGCTGCATTAATTGTTAAGGAATTTCTAAAGTCTTCAAAGATCAATTTATTAAAATGGCAATGTCAATCCCAGAATACAGGCAATACAGTATGTCAACAAAGCAAACATGTTACCTACCACAAGTCACCTGAATCAATAGTACAATTGTAAATATACTGTTTTACCAGCATGTTTAAGTTTGTAATGCAGATCCTGTTAACATGCTTGAAGTAGCTTTTTAACCTAGTTGACATACCGATGCCTGCATTCCAGGACCAACACAGTTACTGTCAATCCCATGTGCCCCATCCCTTCTTAACCTGGAATAACTGAACATAACCACATTTGCCAACCTTCTTATCAACACTGATGCAACTTTTAATATAAGCTTGATTGAGAATAGATTTAAAATTGAGGGGTTTCAGCTTCCATTTTTTTCTACCTCTGAGTACAATTTTCCTAAAATGCAGTAAACATATATTCTACACACACAGACACACACACAAGTTTAAATTTAGAATAGAAATTGTACTGATTATTTTGTCTTATTTTTCAGTGTTTTATGTTTTCTAAAGGTGCCTCGGGGCCAGATTCTCTAAGCTTCAAAAGTGATAAAATGGAGAGCGATAAACAGCCAGCCAATCAGCTCCTACCTGCTAGGTCACAGACTGTGTTTGAAAAATGTCAGGCAGGAGCTGATTGGCTGGCTGTTTATCGCTCTCTATTTTATCACTTTTGAAGCTTAGAGAATCTGGCCCCATATCCGGTACAATTGCCGGGTGCCATGAGATGCTCGCTCCAGTGAACATCCCATCAAAAAAACAAAAACAAAGCTCAAAAACTATGTGCAGCACACACTCTTTGTACTAGATTGCATTGCATTGCAAAATGTATGGGATGCGATGCAATCAAGTCCAAATTGCATACAATAATTGTACCGTGTATGGACACCTTAAGCCTCAACTTACAGCACACCTAGCCTTCATTGCTTTTGGGTTAGGTGTCAAGCTTTTCTACAGTACATTATTGACAATAATAATGCATTCTTGGATTTAATTCTCCCTGCTTTTGGGCCCATCAGTTTTACAGGTTATACTGTATAATATACATTAGCTCTTTAGACTTGCATCATAATCTAGTGTTCACTTTAAGCAAAACACACCCTGCCTATTTATTAGTCCTACTAAAACACCAGCGACATCTGTGTACCAGCCCACATTCGCATCGTCGTCGGACTGGGCCTGTCCACATTAGTGACAACGGTAGGCGGCCTACACACCCACATTTGTGATGTTAGCAGGCCTGGAACACCAAGCTCAAGCTGCACTCTTTCCCCTACATCCTGCCTTGCTGTAATCCTGTAGGGATCGCTAATCATCTCTATACTGATAATACCCATATCTATATATATATGCTAAGCGGTTATCACCCATTCGGTTTAATAAACCACTGTTGGTTTTTATCTATTACTGTGCCTGAGTTATTTGGAACACCAGATATTCACCATGTCTAAGTTATACAAGATGGGTTGTCGGGAGTGATTGCGCTTTGGACTATGGACAGGTATATAATAGCTGCAATAAGTGTAGAGGTAAAACTACCGGTACCTCTTAGACAGGAAAAAGGGGGGTTTTACACCTTCCGGTGTCACTATGCGCTGGCTATATACCTGTTGTAGAAGTGAGTCTAGTATTCTAATGGTTACTGAGCACTAAATGTGCCAATACACCTATTAGTGCTGCGTGGTGAACTGCAATTTATATAATAAAAATCCAACACTTCTATAGGTAAAGGTAAAAATGGTGATTTATTCCATGATGACATTCATGAAAAGTAAGAATATACAATTTATTTTAATGCACTTTAAAAAACAATATCTCTCAAAAAATATATATTATTGTTAAAAAGACTTTTTTCTCAGTAACCATTAGAATACTAGACTCACTTCTACAACAGGTATATAGCCAGCGCATAGTGACACCGGAAGGTGTAAACCCCCCCCATTCACCATGTCTAAGACTGAGCTAATCATCGTCCCACCCTCCTGCATAATCACAATTTTATGGCACTATTATCTCCTCTAGTTCCCAAGTGCACTGATTTGGAGTTATCCTTGACTCCTCCCTCTCCTTCAAACCACACATTAAGCACCTCTTATGAACCAGCAATTTTCATTTAAAAAATATCTCCAGGATCAGGCTCTCTCACCCAGGAAGCTAAGACCCTCATCCACTCACTGGTCATCTCCAGACTGGACTAATGCAATCTCCACCTATCTGGCATCCCTGACAAATACCTCTCTCCAATCTATCCTCAATAATGCTGCCTGGCTCATCTTCCTCACCAAATGTACTAGATCCACCTCCTCTTGCTTACTGGCCCTTCACTTATTCTCCTTCTCTTTCAGAATCCCATTCAAGCTTTTGGCTAAGCCCTCACCCACTTCTCTACCATTTACATCTTTGAATTTATCTCCCTTTACATTATCGCCCATAATCTTCTCTACACTAATAAACCATGCCTCTCCTGCTTAACAGTTACCTCATCCCTCCAAGATTTTGCATGCGCTGCTCCCTTTCTCTGGAACTCTCTTACATTCCCCTCAAGCTGTGTACACATGGGGGCGATTTCAGCACATATCGCTGGCAATATGGTCGCCGAGCGACCATATTGCCAGTGTTTTATATGTGCTGTGGGAGATAAATCGCTCGGAGCGTGGTCCTGCGGCCAGCCCTTAATGGTTTTTTGTCACAGGAGCATGCTCCTCCGATTATGGCTAAAAATCGTTGGTGCACAATGCACTGTGCACCAGTGACCAACTATTCTAGTGAAAATGAGGTAGAGACAGAATAGCTCACAATTTTCAGCCAAAATCACTGGTCGTTGGTGAAAATGGTACACTGAGCAATATATTGCTGAAAGATATTGCCAGTACACTAAGCAAGATATTGCTGAGTGATTTTAAGCCAAAATCCTCCCCTTTAGAATGCAAGCGTTCATGAGCAGGGGCCTCTTCCTCATGTGCTTATCCTACTTTTAATTAAACTATTTTCTACTTCATACTCTTTAAGACAGCATCAAAATCCCTGCTTTTCTACCACCATTTTTCCATCATTGTTTGCGAAAGCAGCTACGGTATGTTTATATAACCTATCTGTAAGTCCCTTTTTTCTTTACAATTTACGTACTCTATAACTGGGTGATGCAGATCACTTGTGGTTTCATAGAAGTAAAGTATAATAATATATTGTATCACTTTCGACTAATGGTGATTACTGCATTAATTTTATTTTGCAATCTAGAATTTTAACTTGGATATTACAATTGTTGATGAATGAATAAATGTTTCACATACTGTACTCTATAGTGTTCATTCTAGCACCCGCTATCTTTGAAAACCCATGTAGTTCCTGTTTCCTGTCTGGGGTGTTGCTGTCTGCTGTGGTGTTTCTAGCACAGGTCTGGTTTGCATATCAGTGCTGATATACAGACCACACTGTGCTAGCACTGTGCTATGCTACTCTATACATTTTGGATTATGTGTAGCTCTGGTAAATGTGAGTGGCCTAATTTCCATAAAAGTTCAATTTAAAATACCCACTGTCCATTTCTCACTTAATTTCTCAATCAATAAACCTACTAAGACCTAACATTACATTACATAGGATGTTCAATTACATAAATAGATTTTACCATAAAACAAAAAATTTGAGTCCGGTAACGAAAAAAAGGATGTCATCAAAATGAATAATTACACTGAATTCTCAAAAATATTGATATAGCCAATAAAATAACTAACGGCTGTTAAAGTTATGGGTTTACTTTAAGAACTCCAACTCTACCTTAAGCCAAAAGGTTCAGTAACTCAGTCCTCAAGGCACCCTAATGTTCAGGTTTTAACGATAATTAATCTTGGGCACAGTTGACTTAATTAGTACCTCAATTTGATTTAACCATTGGTGCTCAGCCATGGATAGCCTTAAAACATGGACTGTTAGGATGCCTTGAGGACAGAGTATGGGAACCTCTGTTCTAGCCTGTTAAAGGACGTTCGAATAATGTTGTGCTAATATGTATTCTTTCCTCAGCTATTTGGAGAAGAAAGTCTTGGGTATGGAGGATAAGCACACACAGCAACTAAATTCAATAAAGGAGGAAAAAGACAAACTGCAAATCTTGGTACTCAGACAAAACTCGATCATTGAAGAGCTAGAAAAACAGCTGGTTACTGCATCTGCAAATAACTCCCTTCTACAAAAACAGCAGCATGACTTAATGGAGACTGTGCACAATTTATTAACTAGAATGGAACCTCAAATAGGTATGTGATACACACCGACTAAATAAATGAGCTGTGCAGCAACAACAGTCCACTAATTGCAGAACAATTTCATAAGCAAAATACTGTAGAATTAGAAAGAAAGCCGAAAGAGCCTATTTGTCAATTTAAGGACAATGGAAGAGGTGTCCATGGATGTCTATAGATGATCTGTATTCTGGCCCATGTCATAGAATCATGGCCTAAACCAGTGTTTTGCCTTAGTTGCCTTTTTTTAAATGATGCATGCAAGTGTTCCAGTAGCACAGGTTAAGTATCCTTTATCCAAAATGCTCAAGACCAGGAGCATTTTGGATAAGGGATAATTTCAGATTTGGGAATATTTTTTGTCTTTTCATACTTGCCCGGTGCCCGAGCATCAATCCTGAGAGGCATCTCCGGTCCCAATGATGCACTGCGCGGGTGACGTCATGACATTCCCGGCAAACCCACCTTAAGCGTCATTGGGACCGGGAATGCTTCTGAAGATTTACTATGTGGACCCCTGGGGACCAGATGAGTATGAAAAATGGAACGGGGGGGGGGGGGGGGGGGGGGGTAAAAAATAAATAAAAAACCTTAGATAGTTCGAAAACCTACTGTTTAGGGAATATTTCCGTTTGGATATATGGATAAAGGATACCCAACCTGTACCAATGAAATCAAGCACAAACAACTCTTAAAAATACACAATTGTTGCAAAAATAGTGCTATAAAGAGTAGACACAGCTATAAGAAGAAGGTTCACACACCCACTATAAATAAATTAAAAATATTAGTGTCAAATTGGATTTCTGTGACCTGTATAAAATCATCTTGGTGACGGCATTTGCCCGTTATCATTTACTTCATTTTTTAAAATTTATTGTATCATTTATATTTACAGTAGCTACCAAGTGTCCATAGCATCATACAAATATGATTAGACAGTATTATGAGAAATCAGTGAGACAATGAGATAAATTCACAACTAAGTCTTTACTTGCGTCCTTTAACTATAAAATAAATAACAATAGAACACAATGACCTAGTGCCCTAGGAAGGATGAACAGAAAGGAGCAGAGACCGGAACACTGAAGGGTGAGAATAAGATGTTGGAAGTACACCACCATGATTTTACACTCCAGGGATTTTTAAAAGCAGCTCTATATAAACCAATAATATCAGATTATATTATAGATCTTAACGTAACATTTAATAGTAGTTAGATTACTTTTATTTCTAAATTCATTAAAGAACATTCTTTTAGAAAACATGATGCAGGACCTACATGTCTTGGACACCTTATATCATAATTTTTATTTGCATACTGCTCTATAATGTGATTGATGGCTACATGCCTACAAAAACAGAACAGCTATTACAAGTAATACTTAACAGCACAGCACTCACAATAGTGTAATAAATTGCTCTGTATGTGCAGTCTACGTATTCAAGTAAACATACTGTACATACATTTTCTCTTTTGATGTTCCCCCTAAGTGTTTCAATGGAAAGTGATGCAGAAAATAATAAATAAATTGCTTGGTGAAAACAAAGTTTTGGAACGAGCAGTTATATTATTCTGGAAAAATACCAAGTAAGATTAGCTTAGCACAATAACAAAACTGTTATTGCAAGAGTTCTTACATTTTGGATCACAAACTTAAGAACATAATACTTTCCAGAAACAGATGGGTATTAAATTTAGAAATTGACATTGTGCCCTGTAAGATATTGGTATTTATTTAAAACAGTAAAAATAATAGAATATGATTATCAGATTTCACAATGCCCTTGATGTAAAAAAAAAAAAAACCTAAGTTTAACTTTTTATCCACACCACCTATGTATATATTTTCCATTATAGATTTCACAGGAAAGTAACAGCAGGAAGAAATGGTCACATTCCATATTTCTCCATCAACACCACTCTTTCCCCCAAACCTTTAAATTTAATTATCAGATGGTCAACATTTTTTTTAATAAGGACTGCTGGTTATACAAGACTTGTATAATACTTGAATATCAATGGGTAACAGAATAAAATATCTTGTATATAATCTAAATATTCCACACAGGGAAGAGTGTGTAGTATCTTGGCACTACTACTCCTGGCACTGGTAGCTGGTTAAGTGCAAGTAGATATACAAAATATAAAAATAAATAAGTTTACAAATATAACACTTGTGCATGTGACCAATAAGATTTGATTAAAATACTCAGGTATCAAAGATAGGTATGTAAAGGTACTGTATGATCGCATGAACTAGTGTGAAAAATTTATTAAAAAAGTAAAATATCTCTAAAAATAATGGAAAATGTTTTTATATATATTTCGTGCTCTCACAGAAAACAGGTTCATGCTCCTTTAAATTGTATTTATTTAAACAATTATATGTATTCTTTAAATACAGGTTAAGTCTCCCTTATCAGTATATCCAAAAACCAAAATATTCTGAAAACCGTGTTTTTTCAGGAGGGCTTGTTTTCGGTGAGGATCGCCGAAAACAAGCCATGCTCACCGTCTAACCCTCTCAATGTATTCTATATTCAGGGGAAATCCTCGCTGTGATTCCAATGAACGGCGAGGTTCACCATTAATGCTGCGAGCCTCGCAGTTCTGACAGCCACACTCGACATTTCCACCTCGCTTTTTAGAAACAGCGAGGTGGAAATGGCGGGTGCAGGGGGGAGGGTTTGCAGTCAAAGCTCGCCTGTTTGGCCTTGAATATATCCCACTGCGTGTAAAGAACGTGGCCACAATATTGAGGGTGACTCCCACGGAGAGGTACTCATCGCAGGCTGTGCTGTAGTGTGTGAATAGCCAGAGAATTGCTGATGCTCCCCTTTCCTGTGTGTGAATCACAGGATAAGGTTGATACTAGTTTGCTGACTGTGTGCAATACAGCATCTAAATCGGAAATAGTGTCCTGATAGCAAATGTCCGTCCGCAGCATCTGAATCGGAAATAGTGTCCTGATAGCAAATGTCCGTCCGCTGGATATTTGCAATAGCATCTCAGTCATATTTGGCGTCTTGATACCTGGAATGGCTGTGTTCCGAATGAGCGTATGGATAGGAGATAATGTCAACGCGTTTCACACTCCCTGGAGGATTTTTTCAAGACTAAAGAGCTATTGGTTGTCTCCTCCTTATATCATTCACCTTAACTGCTGAACAATGAGCAGCTGAGGTCTAATTACTGGTGAAATTGTTTGGATACTTTATCCAAGGCCAAAGGTGCTTTGTGAGGTCTATAAGCGTATATTCAATTGGTAACTAATATTCTAAGTGTCTTAATACCAGTATCAAATACAAATAGGGGAGGGCCAACAAGCATAATATATATAAAATTGAGCAGGTGGGGCACGGCACTCCAGACGTCTTTGGAATAATTTTCAAACACACAAAGGTGATATACAAAGTTTCAATGCCTTTTATTATGGCATTTTCTGCATTTTGGTATTTGCCATAATAAAAGTAATAAAGTAATAAAGTAATAAAAATAACACGCTGTTACGTGGGGGGTGGTCTTAGTGAGTATCCCTCCAGCGTAATGTACACCTGGGGGTATTTAAGATGATAGATGTGTGGTTTGCATGGAGTCTGATGATAATGCTGTTGCATTGAAACGTTGCTGTTCACTCAATAAAGAAACCTTGTTGTTCACGAAAGCCTGGAGTGCCGCGTCCATCCCTGTCGAAGTCTGTATCCATCCTGACGAGGGCACCCGACTGAGCAATTGATTCCGGAGGTTGTGCCCGGCCCTGCTATACGTATATATATATATATATATATATATATATATATATAGGTTTTGGGGTAGCTCGGCACTGCTGCTGAATAGGGTACATTTCCGTGGTGCCTTCCCTGGATTAGATGCAGGTGTGGGACCTCACTGGACCTGGTCAGGGATTCCAATAAGGTGGGCGGCACTCCAGCGTAGTATTACAAATAAAGTCCTTTATTAAGATGGTGCCATATGCCAACGTTTCGAGGCGCTGAGCCTCTTTTTCAGGGCGTGCAAAATGTATCAGGAAATAAAGTGCTGCACAGCACTTTATTTCCTGATACATTTTGCACGCCCTGAAAAAGAGGCTCAGCGCCTCGAAACGTTGGCATATGGCACCATCTTAATAAAGGACTTTATTTGTAATACTACGCTGGAGTGCCGCCCACCTTATTGGAATCCCTGACCAGGTCCAGTGAGGTCCCACACCTATATATATATATATATATATATATATATATATATATATATATCCAAGCCAGATTCCTGGTTCATTATTTAAAAGATTTATAAATGCTACTAAGCACAACACAAGGCAGCCTTAGCCACAAACTTCCCTGTAGACAATTGTGGAGTGTCACCCTAGATGAAAAGTTCATAATACACCTCTACTTGTGTCATAAATTTTGTATAACACAAGAGTCCATTTCAATGATTTTATTTCTTTATTACATCTAATGTTTTGCTATCTCTCTGAAGGGGTTGTTTTAATTTTCAATTTCCATGAAATAGCTTCTGAGTCCCATTAATTTTGGACCATTAAAAAGTGGGAGACACATATAGAAACCTTTGTAATTCCTACACCGTTCACCTGATTTGGATGTAAATACCTCAAATTAAAGCTGAAAGTCTGCAGTTAAAGCACATCTTGATTGTTTCATTTCAAATCCAATATGGTGGTGTATAGAGCCCAAAATCTGAAAATTGTGTCAATGTCCCAATATTTATGGACCTGACTGTATATGAAATCCTTCTTATTTTTCTGTCAAAAAAGAACATGCACTACATTCATTCATTTAAAAAAGAGTAATTAACTCACTCATCAAAAGCACTGACTGACAAAGATACTGATGTTGTCTTGAAAAGTACTTCCATTGTTCTGTTGTGTTATTGATCTATATCATTTCATTATATTTTAGCACCAATAACATCATTTGTTGCTAAAGAAGAGCAAATAACATTCAAAGACTGCGCAGAAGCTTATAAATCAGGATTGACTTCAAATGGTATCTATACATTGACTACACCAAATGCAACAGAGACCGTTAAGGTAAGCAAATTTGAAAAATAGACATGGTATCTAAAACACAAAAAAGTGAATTGACGTCTAAGGTAAAACACTGTTGTGTAATTCCCAACACACCTGTCAACCGTTAATAGTGCATGTTTTGTAAAGTATCTCTTACTTTCCGATAAACAAATGTGTGTTGACAGATGCTATCTTTCCTATTAGTGTACTAGGAAACAAGAGAGTTTGCCAGAATGAGTTAAGACAGACAAAAGTATGTGGGGAAAATGGTAGACTGAGTAGCTCCCTTTCACTTTGTTTAATGGAGTCAGACAGGAATGAGATGTGCATCCTGTTGTGACCAATGAGCTGTAGGTGTAACAAAGCCTGATAAACTAAACATACATACACAGATAAAATGCCTGCCAGGAAGACCGCCTGACACCCACCAGATAATATGGCCATAAAAAATAAGATATTTTGAAGTGTATGGCCCACGGTATTTGGGTTCCTCCCCTAGGTTGGCCCTTTCTCCATGTAAAGGAACAGGAGAAATGTATGTTTGGCCAAGGAAGTATATACACTGCCCAACGCAGCCAAATTACATTTAAAAATATTGCATCGGACATGCTGGATGATTTAGCATGTCTATCAGGACCAATAATTATCTGGGCAATCTGCAGACTTTGTTATGCTTTGACTTACTTGGAAATATAGCAGAATTTTCATTAATAAAAAGATTAAAAAGATGCTTTAAATTAATTATGTAATTTTTATTAGAAATGCAATCTTTAATCAGCAAATATTAAAAGTCTCTTTAATTATAAGATATGAATCAGAGAGTAAGAGAGGTACTATCTGAGAAAATGAATACGACATTTAATTACTTATGATTGTGTTGGTCGTCTTCCACATAAAAGCATACAAGTTCTATTGCATTATCTTCATAAAGCTTTATAATCCCCAAAACCTTGATGATAATCTCTACAACAATGAGTTTTCTTGGATGCATATTTGCCCGAACTATTAATCATTGCAGATAATGAAATAAGTCATAAAAAAAGAGATTATACATACAGCAGTAATTAAAACGTTTAAATACATTTTGTACAGTACATTTAATATGAAGTACTTTGTAATTAATACTTAAAAAGCACATTGGAAATGTTGTCCAGCTGTGTCTGAATCTAGTAAGGTTTCAGTCCTTGCTTTTCAGGCCTTTTCAATGCACAACAGGGAACTACATTGTACTGCACACTTTATTTTGATGGATGTTACATATCTTTCTGCTAAATATCTGTCAACTGTAAGATAGCTGTACAGAATGAATTGTGAAAGTCCATCAAAAGGACTGGTTTTCTCCTGTTACTCTACTAGTCAATTACAGTATGTCTCTTTGCATGCAAGACTTCATTTGTCAGTCACATGGTGACTAAACCAGGATTTGCAAGGCTACATTGCCTCTGAACAATCAGAGTACGCATGATTTTTGACCGACATTATTTGCTTCTTTATATCTTCATCCTGTGTTCGTGGGTGCCTAGACTTAACCCACTGACAGTGCACTCTGAGTAAGAGACAGTTTCTCTGCTTGATATGTTTTAATGACGGTATGTGTGAGGCTGGTGCTTTGTGAACGGTGATACTAGACCCTATGCACAGATGTTTTTTGTTGCTTGTTTGTTTTTACGATATAAAAGCATGTACGGCTTGCCTACTCTCAGACATAAGGGAGTCTGGAGAGCAGATATTCGTTTCTTCGAAGCAGTTTTCAGCAAAAAGAATGAGGCAGTTTCTTATTAGTGATTAAGTTAAACTGAAGTACTCTTAAGTGCCCCGAAGCTGTCATTTTTCTCCAACACTTGCTCTCTTGGGAATATGTTTATTGATGTGCATCTGAAAGTAATTTACCACCTCTGTTATAGGGTTTTACAAAAATTAGCAATTTAGTTATGTAACCCATGTCCATTTAAATGGACATTATTAAATTATTGTGTAGACTGTATTGAGATGACGGTTGGTATACAAATAGAAAGATCAATTTAAATGTGCAAAAACACTGAACATTTTCCGGCAGATGTTAGAGTATCAAAATAGTGAATTAGAACAAATCTCAACATTTTGGTGTACATACAAATGTACTTAGAATAAAAATAACCAAATTCTAGATTTTTTTTAGTTACTTTGGCCTTATTTGTCCACTTTACTAGCTTTATCACTGGGATACAAAGAAACATTCAATGGCTCATAAAGGGTTAATATGACTAATAGCAAGACCACTCTGTATGTAGTAAATTATTTTAATAACTAAAGTTTTGGGTAGTAGATAAAATATTTACTAGTTGAATCTAGTTTAGCCAGAATAGATATACAAAAAAAACCCCCAAAACACACAGTGGTTTAATAATTACTTTCTCACATCGTGTCATACCATTGAATTACAGCTATTATTTGCAGTGCCTACATTTTAACAGAGAACAGTTAAGACATTCCATGCTGGGTAATTAAATGACCATCATGCATATCTTATACACACCATAGAAGATGCAGAGCAGCATGAGGATCCCTTTCAAAATTAGACAGAATTATTTTTATTGCAGTTTATTTAAATCAATATAAAGTCTAGGAATTACATTGCGTTGTAGATGGAAAACGTGTGCAAATTAATTCAAATCTGCAGAAGAATTACAGTAATTATCAATTGCACATAAACAATCAATTGTAGTTATTTCAGCAAGCAGAGGGCATAATATTTTGGGGCATATGTAATGAGGTCTAAGTCTCCAAGAGGAGCAGGATGCAGGACGATCATGGATGTTTTTTTTTTTTTATTGTGGCTATCATTTACAAGGCAAAACTAACCTTGTTTCGCCTTGTACATGATTATCACTTTTTTCATTACATATGCTTCTTTATCTCGTTCTGTGCTTTTGGTGTAGTTACTGATTAGTTCATGTAGATACCATAATTTTGTCCAGAAAAATAGATTCTGATGTAATCATCTGTATCAGAATAAAATATGACTGTGATGACTACATTGGTCTATTATTTACCATGAGCCGTACATCTTGCAAGTACTAAAAAAAGAATGTTTAAATGGTTTAAATGTTTTCTGGATCTTTATTGTAAGTTATATTTGGGCACCATATTGTATTAACAACCATTTAATGAATATCTGTCATTCATCAGGTTTATTAAAACATGTTGATATGAATCAAGATGTGTTTTTCTTTCAAAAAAAGTACAACAGTTCTTAGGTGGCTGGGGAATCCATTATGAAAATATTTTACAAAGCTCAGTAATTTGTTTAATGAAATGATTGACCTTCCTTTTAATGTGTGATGAATACAACATTCTTGGATTAAATTTAAATAGACATAAAACTGCTCGGTACTTATGTATTATCTGGGCTCCCATGTTAAATGCACCCCATTTTTTCATACCCCTACTATCCAACTACGCATGGAGTTGATTTTATATAGTGTGGCGAGCGCAGCGAGCCACCGTGCCCGAAGCGTGGCGAGGGGACGCGGTCTCATAAGAAAAACGAGAGCTCAGATATTACATAAGTACCAAATGCTCAAACTCTAAATATAGCAGCATTTGAAGTAATATTTAATTAATTTAAAAAGCGGTCTCTGGGAGTGCCCCAGCAGGGTGCATCTATGCCTGTGGGGGATGGCACTGCAACAGCGTCATCACAGATTTGCACTTGCAATTTCACATATTATACCGTATGCAGACGATCACATGATTCAAAATGATATGCATCATCAAATCACAGAGCCACACACTCAGAAAGCGGATGACATGTAAGAGTCTATTCCACTTCTTCCGGAGCAAGGGAGTCACCTAAAATGTGTCTCTCAGCCATTCCAGGAAAGTTCAGAAGCATGGTAAAACATATTTATTTATTGCAGCTTTTTATATAAAGCACACATACTACACACCATGCTTTGAAGAAAATATGTAGCCCATGGCCCAAACTGAAAACCACATATCAGTGCAAAAATAAAGCATTCCAGCATTTGTGGGCTACATTCAAAACAAGCCAATATTTACCCTGGAAGAAAAAAAATTATAAATAAATAATAGCACCCCTTGCATTGCAACATGGTTTGCCCAGGTTCACAGTTACTTTCTCTTTTTTTGCTTTACTCCCACATAAAAATCAGGCACATAATCACTACCACATGGACAACAGGGCTAATCAATCCATCAGTATGTTTTCAGTAATTGTGGGGCGAAACCCACACAAAGTGAGAACATATAAATTCTGCACAGAGAGAAGGCTTTGGTTGGAAAGTGAACTCATAACCTCAGGGTTAAGAGACATTTTAAATGATGGAATGAGCACATGCAAAGTGGTTTGCAGATAGCTGTAGAGATGCTTACTCACTCTGCTAAAAAGTGGTTGTTTTTTTCCGGGTGGGGGGGTATGGGTTTTATGGGTTTTGTAATTCATAAAAACAACATCACATAACATAGTTCACTGTTGTAGTCATGAAGGTTGCATACCTCTTAAATTACTATATCAAGAACAGAATATTAAACATATCCAAGAATAAATAGAAGATAAAGGACAAAAAATATTAATTCAGAATTCAGCAGCATAAGCAATGGTTTCATAGTCAAATAAGCAACCTTAAACAAAATAATAGAAAATAAGAATATTATGGTGCATCATGATAATAACCTGAAACCTGTGACAGCTGCCCCTTTAATACTAATTCAGGTGCTGTGTTTGGGATTGTCTCACCTTTAAAAGCCATACGGTACTTAGCAGTTGATCTTTAACCCAAGAAAAAAACACAGGTACTCTTTACCTAGCACGGCGCCCATCGCGGGCATCGCATGCACTAAAAAACAGGTGCGACGCGATGCCCGCGATTTCCCATAGGGAACAATGTTAAAAGTGTGATTGGACGCGATTTGAGTGTTCAATGCCTCAATGCCCACGATTTTTCCATAGGAAACAATGTTAAATGGGCCACAGAGCCCAAATAGTCCCCCTGAAGTCTGAAATGGCCCCCACAATTGTTAACGCCACCCCACGATCAACGTGAACCCGAAGCGTGGCGAGCGCAGCGAGCCCGTGAGGGGCGGCGGTACGCGTCCTCCGACCTTTTCATACCCCCACTATCCATGTCGGCGTGGAGTTGAGAATAGAATAGTGTAGCGAGCCACCGAGCCCGAAGCGTGGCGAGCCCGCGAGGGGACGCGGATACCTTCACAGGTAAACGCGTCCCTTCGCGGGCTTCACAGGTATCCGCGTCCCCTCGCCACGCTTCAGGCTCGGTGGCTCGCTGCGCTCGCCACACTATTCTATTCTCAACTCCACGCCGACGTGGATAGTGGGGGTATGAAAAGGTCGGAGGACGCGTACCGCTGCGCTCGCCACGCTTCGGGTTCACGTTGATCGTGGGGTGGCGTTAACAATTGTGGGGGGCATTTCAGACTATTAGGGCTCTGTGGCCCATTTAACATTGTTTCCTATGGAAAAATCGCGGGCATTGAACACTAAAATCGCGTCCAATCACACTTTTAACATTGATCCCTATGGGAAATCGCGGGCATCGCGTCGCACCCGGTTTTTTAGTGCATGCGATGGCCGCGATTTTTTACCCCCGATGACCGCGATGGACATCGTGGGCGCCGTTCTAGGTAAAGAGTACCAAAACACATGTTCATTTTAGCTACTGTATGATGTGTAAGCAGGTGCCAGGTTCCTAAGAAAACCAGTTGTTAGTGTACGACTTGCAGTGAAATGGGGTCCCTTGATGGGCTGCAGGCTTAAATGCATTGATCAATTCATGAACTAAAACCCCATTTATTTATTTAATTGATTACCTGAATGTTAAGGTGAGTTAGTTTGTTGTAGTGAGTGCTAGGCCCCCTGTGTTTGTACACAGAGTATAGTTGAACATTCACATCAGTCCCTGCCCCAGTGGAGC
The DNA here is from genome assembly GCF_055691185.1 of Crinia signifera. NCBI lineage: Eukaryota > Metazoa > Chordata > Amphibia > Anura > Myobatrachidae > Crinia > Crinia signifera. The sequence goes on from NC_139219.1 coordinate 209,782,187, forward strand.
TTACAATCTATATTCCCTATCACATGTACACACGCACACATACATTCTAGGGTTAATTTTTGTTGGAAGCCAATTGACCTACCAGTATATTTTTGGATTGTGGTAGGAAAACGGAGTACGCGGAGTAAACCCATGCAAAACACAGGGAGAATATACAAACTCCGCACAGTTAGGGCCATGGTGGGTATTGAACCCATGACCTCAGCACTGCGAGGCAGTAATGCTAACCATTACACCATCCGTGATGCCCCAATACCAAATGAAATGCAAAACTGTTTTATGTTAAAACATTTGTAAACTAGATCAGATTTTCAATGTAATTTAATTATGTTTTTAATCATATGGCAATGTGTGTTGAAATACATTTGTATGGAGATCCTGTTTTTAGTTTCCCATTGTTTATGCCGTTCAGCTTGTGTTTATGAGATGCTACCAGTCAAGTGCCTTATTTTGCTTCCACTTCCAAGAGTGTTTTCACTCTTGTTTTTTCCTAACCAACTAGTTGGCTTCCTTTACCGGCAAGGCTCATGAATTGCGAGGGCCATAAGTCAGGGGAAGATAGCAATACAGTTTCTTAGACCAATAGAGGAATTTAACACTTCTTAAAGATAGAGTGCTTTATGGCTGTACATCATGAAATATTTCCACTTGGAACTTTGCAAGAAACATACATTGCCATCTTAACCTTAAACAGGAAAAGGACAAACAGTATAATGTTAAGAATGTAAGAGATTTGGCAGTAGTAGTCTTTTCTGTGTGAAATAAACTTAACCCAGTACAGCTGGTATATTTAAAAATAAAACATTTAAAGACAAGCATTACTCAGGCTTTTCTTTTTAGCAGTATATTGAGTGATCACAGGTTAACAAAAAATATTGATTTGCCATGGTGCTCCCGACACAGGAGATACATACCTTAACAGACTCCGTCCTAACCGTCTACCTTGAAAGCTCTCTCAAAAGCAGCCTCTTTCTTAACATCTTACTTGTCTACTTTCAAAAAGCATTTCAAGGAGATTGTGAAGATGGCACCTGAGTGGACATGTATTGTACATCTGAGAGGTGTTTCATAAAATAACTTGCTTCCAAATTTAGATGAAACCCAAAGCAGTTAGTAAGATCTCCTTTAAAGTACTTGAAGAAATGTTGGGATAAATGACATGGAGCCTGATTCAGATGTGGTTGGGATAGCGATGTGTGCTGTTTATATAGAATCAGCAGAGAGAGCTCTAATATGGTAATGCAGCAGGAGGCATCACATTTCCTGCTGCATTAATGATCCGACCTGCCTCCAATTGGCTGGCAGCATAAGCAGTGCAATGGCAGAAGCCGGCCGTCACAAGTCCTACATAGAGAGGCCAGGAAATCTTTGAGGAGATGTTGGCCTCATCCCTCCACTCTAATGGCATCAACAAGCCACCGTTTGGAAAAACTTAGGCCACACCCACCCACTCCGAGCCTTCCAACTGTCTATTGATGTCCAGCACATGTACGATCATCAGTACTTTGTGCCATAATCTATTACTCCAACATTTGATTCTGGCCTATATTGTTTCCAAAAGTAGTTTTGAGGTTTTTTCATTACTGAAATGAACGTAAATGAATAGATGTTTGAAAACTGAAATATTCTCTGGCTTAGAATTGTACTTTTTTTTACATTCTTGACGTTTGACACTTTAAAACAAATGATTTTGAAAAAGTTCTATTTTTGTACAGACTATATGAAAAACAGCAGCTGCAACATTGCAGTACTTTGTATGTAGATTCTGTTGCACATAAGTTTATATGTAAAAATAAATCCGCAAAATCTACTGGTGCATCCTAGCCACATTACTTTGCAAATAAGCATTTTTGGCAAAAAAAAAAAAAAATAAAAAAAAAACAAAATACGCCAGAGACTATCAGAGTCTCACAGAACTGTTTGGCAACTGCAGCAATGATGTAGCAGGTCACTCCTGTAATAATTTGTTCAGTTGCCGAGCATAACTGTTCTGCTTCTCATGCTCACGCTCTCTCCCCTTTATAATGTAAGTTCTTTGAAGGTTGTAATAGGTGAGCATATGTGTGAATAAGTCTAAATCTGTTTTAAATGTTTCACCCTAGACCTAATGAGTTTATGTTTTATACAAGGTGATACAGGATCTTTCTGGTGCCAGATAAATAAAATATTCTATATTTGCTATTAAAAAAAAACGGACTGTAAAATGCTAACATTCTTTATGAGATTAAGAAAAAATATATATATGCTAACACAATATATACGTTCTGTTTGCAGGCATACTGTGATATGAAAACCGGTGGTGGTGGCTGGACTGTTATTCAGAAACGCTATGATGGCAGTGTTGACTTCCATAAAACATGGAAAGAGTATAAAAAGGTAAACCTAAAAAAATGTTGCTTCATGAGGTTAAATAATCAGAATTTGTATACAGAATTTAAAACTAAAATGGTGCATGGCCTACATCACAAAACGTACCAGGAAAGACTAAAAGATCTTAATACGTATACTTTAGAGCAGAGAAGGGAAAGGGGGGACATGATAGAAACTTTCAAATATATCAAGGGTTTGAACAAGGTACAGGTGGGAGACATTCTTCACAGGAAGAGGAGCAGCAGAACAAGAGGACATGCACTGAAACTAGAGGGAGGAAGATTCAGGGGAAATGTGAGGAAGAATTACTTCACAGAAAGAGTAGCAGATAAGTGAAATAGCCTCCCATCAGAGGTGGTAGAGGCAAATACAGTAGTACAATTTAAACATGCTTGGGATAGGCATATTGATATCCTTACAAAAAAATAAGGATCAAATATGGTTTGAGGTAACATGTTTAAAAAACGGGCAGACTAGATGGCCAAGTGGTTCTTATCTGCCGTCAAATTATATGTTCCTATAAAACAAAATTCTGATTCTTAATTACACTATTAAATGTCAAACGGTCAGTAAATGCATAGTTTTATTTTAGTAAGTACATATGCAAAGACCAGGTTCATTTTGTAAAATCTTCCATTGAACAGTTTTAGCTTTTGCTTCAGTCAATGACATCAAATTGTGTATATTAATAGAACTCACAACAGTTTGGCAAAGATAAACAAAATTAAATGTATACAATGGCAGGAATTGTGCCACAAAAAACCCCACACCTGCCTCTACAAACAGTAGCTAGCCATATTTTTTAATCTTACACTCTTCATTTGCAACAATCACATAGCTTCATGAAAGACCCTGTTGATTGTAACTAAAATGAATAGATGATGTACACTATAAAACAGGGGTGACCAAAAAGGTCCTCAAGATCTACCAACAGTTCATGTTTTTCAGGCAACCTAGTAGGAATGAATGCAGCATGCTTGAAAATGTGACAGTAATGACTACAGCTGTGCAACAGCTAGGTGATTTGGAAAACATGGACCGTTGGTAGAGCTCAAGGACCGGTTTGGCCAGCCCTGCTCTAACATGTCCTAACATTTCATCTAGTTCTATTTTTACATTTGCCATTGTATGCAGTGCAAGATTATAAAAGGAGGATAAACTACTGGATTTTAAAGTGCTTGCCTCTACACACAATGAATGTAGCCATTTTGTAGACTTACAACATGAATTCCCCCTGGAACAAATGGTATTGCACTGCATAATTAAGTTCAACAAAATAAATAGCTATTGACTATAATAGTACTTTTATAAAAACCTTACATTTGTGACATAATATGCATGCTGTAACAAATTGTTTGTACCAGATACGTTAGTTACAAAATCTTAATAGGTTACCTAGTGTGTTGGGACATGTGGAGACGTTTCAGTGGCCTACAGGGGAGGATTGTGTGGCATGTGGATGGCCATGCAAAATCTAGGAGCACGTGGAGCCATTTTGATTAATGTGGAGTTGCAAAGGGTGTAATGTTTGTGGATGTGGGGGGGGGGGGGGGTAAAAATAAGTACCCTACACACCAGGACGATTTGGCCTCCAATCCCACAATTTCTACACATTGTATGACAGATTTTAAGGAAAAAGTGCAGAATCGTACCTACAGTATTTTTACAATGATTCCGAACCGATGCGCACCCCCTCTGCTCGTATGTCGGATTGGAGATTTTACCTATTGCAGTAAAGATTCGCCAATCTGATCTCCAATTGGGTACTGATCATGTGCGTTTGTATTGCCAATCGATCATGAGACATCATGCTACACCCCTACTTATTTCAAAAGCCAATCTGCAAGAAGGTTGCATAGTGTACTGTGCAACACATGATGCACCAGATCCGAACGTCTATTGATCATCGAATCGTGATCGCTTGACACAAATGCACAGTTTTTAACAAATCGTGAGCCTGGGACTGCTTGGGAGCTACCGGTAAGCTCATGGAAAATCGTTGTATGATCGTGGTAGTTCTGGTGTGTATCCAGCCTTAGTTAAAGGGGGGTGCTGACCCAATAGTTTGTCTTTTTAATGCATGTGGTTAATTACAATTAAATTCCATACTACAGTATGTACTAATTGTTCAAATATTTAGAGGCTTATAATTTAATAGACAATCTAATCCATAGGGATTTGGTGATGTTTCTGGGGAATACTGGCTGGGGAATGAGCTGGTCTCCCAACTTACAAATCTTCAGAGATATGTTCTCAAGATCCAACTGAAAGACTGGGAAGGGAATGAGGCATATTCACTATATGAACAGTTTTATTTAGGAACGGAAGCACAGAAATATAGGTGAGTTGATTTTTAACTATTATCTCTGCAACCAACATCCTGTAATTAACTATTCATTTTAAACCGATTGGATTATGTGGCCAGAAAAGACTAGTCATTGGACGGTGTTTTTCTGGTCATTTTTGGACCACACATTAACCATGTAATATTAATAATAATATGGATTTATTGTGCTGGGAAACCCATACATTTCACATTAAAATGTATGCAAATATATGTTATAGTTAATATAAAAAAAACCTTCATCTGTATTCAAGGAGGTTGAGCATACACCCTGGTATTATCATCCTTGGAAGTACATACTGCAATTTTATACTGGGTCTCCAGACTGATATCAGTGCACATACTTTATTATTATGTATTTTATGGTTGACATATGCATATATATTTTCTTTTTATCTACATTTGTGCTCATAAGTTTACATACCCTAGCAGAGTTTGTGATTTTCTGCCCATTTGTCAGAGAATATGAACAACAACTCACAAACTTTTCTTTCACTCATGGTTAATGATTGGGTGAAGCCATTTATTGTCAAACAAGTGTGTTTACTCTTTTTAAATCATGATTACAACAGAAACTACCTAAGTGACTCTGATCAAAAGTTTACATACCCTGGATATTTTGGCCTGATAACATGCACACAAGTTGACACAAACAGGTTTGAATGGCTATGAGGGATAATGGCTATTAAAAATTGAGGGATTCTAAGAATCCCTCCATTTTAGCCAACTTCCGTCCTATAGCACTTCTTAATACAGATGTGAAAATATACGCAAAGCTAATTGCCAATAGACTTGCACCGCTGCTTCCATCCCTCATCAGCCATGATCAGGTGGGATTTGTGGGTGGCCGTCAAGCATCGGATAATACTAGAAGGGTGATGGATGTTCTGGATGCCTTCTCCGGGTCCGATGGACCGCTGTTACTGCTCTCGTTGGATGCGGAGAAGGCATTCGACCGTTTACATTGGGGTTATTTACAGGCGGTGTTGACCAAGTTTGGTATCAAGGATAGGGCCCTATCATCAATATTAGCCTTGTACTCAAACCCATCAGCTAGAGTTTTCATAAATGGAATGCTCTCGACTCCCTTTGCTATTTCTAACGGCACGCGCCAGGGCTGTCCCCTATCCCCCCTGGTGTTTGCCTTGGCAATTGAGCCACTAGCCGAAACTATCAGAGCCACACCTTCAATAACAGGCCCCTCCCTGTTCGGACATTCACATAAAATATGTTTATTCGCAGATGATGTCCTGCTGACCCTCACGAACCCAAGCACCTCTCTACGAAACATACACAAAGTCCTAATGGACTACTCATCCGTTTCCTATTATAAATTAAATTGTTCTAAAACGGAGGCGCTGCCGATCCATTTCTCCAATATCTTGCTAGACCAACTAAAAGCTGAATATTCATATGCATGGCAGGAAAACAGTATTAAATATCTGGGCATACAAGTCCCGGCAAGAGCTCAAGACATTCTTTCTTGTAACTACCTCCCCCTATTATCTAATTTCAAGAAAATAACGCAGGAATGGATGATGCAACATGTATCTTGGATGGGCCGAATAGCTGCTTTAAAAATGGTTTTGCTCCCAAAACTACTATATTTATTTAGAACGATACCCATATTACTACCTGACCCTTTACTCACAAAATTTAATAAGTTATTTGCATCATATGTATGGAAAGGTAAAAAACCAAGGTTGGCACGTAGGGTTATGGCTCAACCCAAATCCTATGGAGGCCTGTCATACCCAGACCTCCAATCATATCAATTGGCCTCTATGCTCTCCTCATTAGGGGCATGGTTGGCAACCGATAAACCCAAGCCCTGGGTCACAGTGGAAAGGGGCCTAGTGTCTCAATTCCCTCTTATGGACCTATTATGGTTACCCCCCTCAGAAGTAAAACACCTCACCCAAGCCTCAATAGTAGTTCAGGGGATATGCAAATCATGGAATATATTGAGGTCCCGCATGTTAGGAGGGACACAGCCCTCACTAGAACTGTCACTGAGGGGACTGGCACGTCTGATCCCGAATATGTCCCTGGACCTGTGGATATCTAACAACATTATTTCGCTGAAGGACATGATAGACTCAGGAACACTACTATCCTTCACCCAAATTCAAAACAAATATGCTATACCTTGGAAAGAGTTTTACAAATATTTACAGTTGAGACACTGGTTGCGAACTGTTTCCCCTCCCCCTCAGGTCATAAAGCCGATACCCAATGAGCTAAGGACATTACTTCAAAAGACAAATAGCAAAGGCGCTATATCTAGGTGGTATACATCCCTGGTCACACCCCAACTTGTCTCAAAATCCTCTGCTCAAGTTAAATGGGAAGTAGATATGGGCTTGACCCTATCTGAAGAAGAATGGCAAACCGTGTTTCAGACATGTTTTAAATTATCTCAGTGTATATCTCATGTTGAACAATATTTTAAACTTCTACACAGGTTGTATATGACTCCCGCCCTACTCCACAAGATAAACGCCTCAAACCCGTGTTCCTGCTGGCGAAACTGTGGTGGAGTGGGATCATTATATCACATATTCTGGTCTTGCCCTTTACTAACTAATCTATGGAGGCAAGTATTTAGATTAGTCTCCACTATATTACATATAGCTCTCACTCCACAACCGAAAATTGCATTGTTCCATATTCTCCCAGAAGCCGTATCTCCTTCTGATAAATACGTAACTGGCCATATACTGTCCTCTACAAAACGTCTACTGGCTCGTAACTGGAGGACAAATAATATCCCTAATATTATAGAAATAGAAGAAGCGGTGCAAGCTCACTTTGAGTTTGAAACTGCAGGAGCGTCCTATAACGCATCGCCATCACCGTCTGTGGCTTATTCATGGCTAACCTGGAGAGAATATAAATCGGATTTACAACATAGGATATGAGCATAGCTTATTTTCTCTGAATAGGGCCATTATATTCTATTTTATTGTATTCTATTGCTCTGTAATATTTTATTACTGTATTGTTCCGTACCCCCCCCCCTTACTCCCCCCCCTTCCCTTGTCTCTATTCTGTACCCTCTCCCCCCCCCCAAAAAAAATAAAAAATATATAGTTACACAGTTATAACAAATGTTTTAATTGTTTATTGTTTATTCTGATTGGTGTAATTCAATAAAAATTTAAACTTGAAAAAAAAAAAATTGAGGGATTCTGTGGCAACCAAATCACGTTCAGGTAGACCAACACAAATTTCAGCCACAACTGCCAGGAAAATTGTTCGGGATGCAAAGAAAAATCCACAAATAACTTCAGCTGAAATACAGGACTCCTCTGAAAAAAAAATGCGATGCGATTTTGACCCCCTATACGATGAAAAATCGTATAAGCACCCTAAAGGGTGCTTACAATGTTAAATGCACCCCCACGCCACCCCCCCACTATAAACGGGAACCCGAAGCGTGGCGAGGGCAGCGCGCCCGCGAGGGACGGCGGTACGCGTCCTACGACCTTTTCATACCCCCACTATCCACGTCGGCGTGGAGTTGAGAATAGATTAGTGTGGCGAGCGCAGCGAGCCACCGAGCCCGAAGCGTGGCGAGCGCAGCGTGCCCCGCGAGGGGACGCTGATACCTTCACAGGTAAACGCGTCCCTTCGCGGGCTTCACAGGTATCCGCGTCCGCTCGCCACGCTTCGGGCTCGCCACACTAATCTAGTCTCAACTCCACGCCGACGTGGATAGTGGGGTTATGAAAAGGTCGTAGGACGCGTACCGCCGCCCCTCGCCACGCTTCGGGTTCACGTTTATAGTGTGGGGGGGGGGGGTGGCGTGGGGGTGCATTTAACATTGTAAGCACTCATTAGGGTGCTTAACATTGTATAAGCACCCATTAGGGTGCTTATACAATGTTTAATCGCATCGCATCGTATGGCATTGTATGCCATGTACAATGGCATACAATTTGAAAATTGTATGCCATTGTACACTAACCAACGAAATTGCATCGCATCGCATACCATCGCATGCGTAATGGTATGCGATGCGATGGGCGCCGCCAAAATACACAAGTACCTCATTATGATTTAAAAAGAGTAAACAGAGTTGTTTGACAATAAATGGCTTCACCTAACCACTAACCATGAGTGAAAGAAAATTTTGTGAGTTATCATTCATATTCTCTGACAACAAGGCCAAAAAAATCACAAATTCTGCTAGGGTATGTAAACTTATGAGCACAACTGTACAAATGCCAATTATTGATATTAACTGTTATTATATAATGTGTATTGGTTAACTAAAATTAATCTTATGTGCTCCTTATTAGTCACTTGACCTTATTGTTTTAATATTAAAATGCCTAAAAATAATCAAAAAATCTGCATGACATCCATATTGCATGACATACAGATTCGTATAGCAGAATTCTGTAGGGGGAACCACCATGCATACAAATTGCAGCATGCATAACGTGCCAGTTCTTATTCAAATCAATGCATGCCAGGGATATATATGCTATGCTGCATGCTGTACGATGTGATGGCAACATATGAGCACACATAAAAGTTCTAGAATGACAAGTAACTTATATGTACTGTAGCAGAACTGTGTTCTTTCCCATAACATATTCATATCGGTTATGCTAACTGATAGAAGCAGTATTTATTAGGGTTATGGCCACTTACAAAATGATAGAGACAAGACTACATTACAACTCTTTTCATTTAGTTCTTTAAAAGGCAAAAACAACATTGTCTTCTATCCAAACCAAATATTTGTTTTCATTTGGAGCGAGTTATAACTTATTATTATATATTATTTTAACAGCAGACATTCAAATGCTTCTAGGAGCAAAGGGCAAGAGTGGGTCATTATCATCAACCAATAGCACTGCTTGGAAGTAAATGCCACAGATTAAGTTGCCAAGACAGCATTTCCTCTCGAAATATAAGCAGATATGTGATACATCATAAAAGGGATGTTTATAAATAGATACAAGCCCTTTATATTGCAGTTATACTTGTCTATGAGCACTGGCATGAAAACCGAATGCAACTTAAAAACATTGTCTAGGAGAGTGATGGCTAACCTTGACACTCCAGCTGTTGAACTACACATCCCAGCATGACCTGCATCAGTTTTACTATTTGGCCATTCTAAAACTGTAGCAGGGCATGCTAGTATGTGTAGTTCAACAAACAGCTGGAGTGTCAAGGTTAGCCATCACTGATTTAGGAGATATATAAAGTGGAAATCCTTAACATTTATCAAGAGAATAGTTTCATTACATGAACACTTGATTTATCAACGTTGTAGACTTTTAATCAAGTTATAGCCCATGGTAATAACTTTTAGCACTTAGAAGAAAAAACATACAGTACACTTCGTAAACTTCAGCACAAATTTTTTCTGACATTAACGTGAAAAGCCGAGTACATAAAACTTCAAGACAGAAGGGCAAATCTTATTATGGAGGATAAAACAGAAAGTAAATGCTACAGTGATTGTGATGAAAGTAGGATGGCAACAGGATTACGGAAACGGACAGATTAATTATGAAGCCAGGCATAAAACCCTTTACTTTGTATATGGTGATAGATTTTTCCACTAATGTGAACCAGCATAATACTACAGCTCATATTCGCTTTCCATTTTCAATTACCACAGGATTCACCTCAAAGGATACACTGGGACGGCAGGCAAAATAAACAGCATAAGCCAACCAGGAAATGACTTTAGCACAAAGGATGCAGACAATGACAAATGTCTTTGCAAATGCTCACAAATGGCTACAGGAGGTAGGAACTGTTTTCTGCTCTTCCTATTATTACTGGCACCTGGGTGTTCTACTATTTGGAGTTTTTCATATCAAAACACAATAAATGTATATCTCTAACTAGACACAGAAATAAACTCTTGAAAATGTAGCTTTCTTTAACATATACTGCAGTTTGTCATTATATGTAAAAGTGCAAAATGTTCCATTTAAAATAAATTAGACAAAATTATACTTCAGGTGAGTAATTATTAATGGATGGAATGATGAGGCTTTCTTATGTGAATTTGTTTATTTTTGCAGTTTATTTATATTAACGTTCTGCTTATAACATTACGCCTTACATCTGACTCAGTGTGGAAAGTAGTATATGAGAAGAAAAATGTGTCGTTTTCTGCATATCGCAGTGATCTATGCCCCTACAGCTGTTGTTGAACTACACATCCCAGCATGCCCTGTAACAGTTTTAGCATGGGCACATAGAAAAACTGCAGCAGGGCATGCTGGGATGTGTAGTTCAAAAACAGCTGGAGGACCGAAGGTTTGCCATCACTACTCTAGGGGCAAAGTCATGATATCAGGAAACCACAGATTGAGATTGCTCCCAAAAGCATGGATTAGTGCTGTTAAATAAAAAAGCATATACAGAATATCACTTTAACAAATAGCTACACAGATCATGCTCATCTAACTTTATTGCACTTTTAGGTATATATAAGTCTATTTTCTAAGTTTTGGAAAGATAAAGCGGAGAGAGATCAAATGTTTGTGATTTTTGGACAGTTAGGAGCTTCTCTGCTGATACTTAATCTCCACCCACTTTCTCTCTTTCCAAGGGTTAGTAAACAAACACCATAATTATAATAAACACCAAAAGGAACTACCGTATTATTAAAGTGAATATCAAATACCATTCTTCTTTCAGCTGAAAAAGTGTTTTGCCTCAAATTTTTTAAAAGCAAGAAAACCCCTTACATAAATTGGTACATTTCTATTTAGAAACTTCTAGTCATCTATAGTTCATAAATAAGTTCCAGATCCATACAAAACAATAAATCAGAGCACTAATTAGTGCTAAAAAAATAATAATGCTAGAGCCTGAGCGTTTTGTTACTAATACAAAAGTTTATGGTGCAATCCAAATAAACTGCATTTTTTTTATTTGCAGGTTGGTGGTTTGATGCCTGTGGTCCTTCCAACCTAAATGGGATGTATTACTCACTGGGACAAAACACAAATAAATTTAATGGAATCAAGTGGTACTACTGGAAAGGATCGGGGTATTCTCTGAAAGCAACAACAATGATGATTCGACCTGTTGACTTCTAAACATTACATAGTTCTTATTAAATAATAATGACAATTGCCAGAACTCGATACTACCACCATGTTGATTGGAATTAACAGCACTATGGACAGAGGTTGACCTAACTTAAGAGAAAAGACTTTAAACAACTTACAATATAAAGACATGAATACATGGCATTTCTAGGTAGTTTTTCACACTTCGTCTGAGGTGTTATTGTTGCTGCGCGCAGCATTTAATTGGATGTAAATAACTGGAACTGTGAAATTTACAGAACACATATGTTGTGCCTTTCTGCAGAACTATGCCTGCAGTCTTTGTGGCAGCCTACCTGCAAACCACTTTGTATTATTTTCTGTATTATGTGGTGTACATATTACTGTAAATGAACTGTATACAGTTTTTGATTATGTGTTACACATATAAAGTTAAGTTAGAGTACATAAATGTGACCTGTTTACATATTGTCTGGGTTATTACAATTAACCCCATCACTAAGAGCAGCATATTAAAACTTCCGCATGTTATTGAGGTACTATTCAAATCTCGAAAGAATCTGGAGTCCTCACTGAGTATGTAGATTATGTTTCTATGACTTGATATTACAGAAGAAGACACACTCACAGAACTTGAAGATCCATAACATTTATTGTAGTATATCACATTTTCCTAAATTCATTTTTCTTTTAATTTTGTATGTGCTCCCAGGCATTTGAAAATGACTGAGATAAATTATATATCTATGTGTTAAATGTTAACTATGCCTGGACCAGCATGTCTGTGCCAATCACTAAATAAAACAGGGTGCCTGCTCTGCAAGCACTGTATAGCTTTAAAGATTTAGTGATTGGCTTCTCAGTATTCTAGATGATTAAACTGTATTTGTATGCAGTATACTGCATATTGGTAGACTGGGGCACTCTAGTTAGGTCACAGCAGGAAAAACAAATATTTTGCTTTGTCACCTGAGCCTCTTGCTATGCGCCAGCAACACATTGTCTTGAATCTATGGGGGGCAGCTATAGATGTTTTTATAGAAGGGAATGTCGATATCTTTTTTTTTTTTTTTTTTATGAAAGCTACAGTGGAAAATCAGGGTAAGACAAATGTAATTTACATTCATGAAGATTTTATCTTCTGGGTTTTATAGAGTCTTATATTTAGAAATTTGGTTACAACAATATACACTAAATCAGTGGCTTCACAAGTGGGGCGTGGGCAGCACCAGCCAAGGGGTGACACTAAACTTTACATGGCTCCAGTCAGTGTAGGATCTGGCAGTGAAGCACAGCAGTCTCTGGAGGCAGCAATACATCTCTTAGACCCCTGAAGCAATGGTAACAGGGGTTAGGCTATGAGGCCATGCCCACTTCCTGAGAGACCACTCCCACAGAGTGTCAGAAGGGGTAGGTACGCCTCTGCAGTAAAGACATACAGTAGAAAAATTATTTCACAAAAACAGCTTTACAATAGAGTAGAACACTAAAGATGAATACATTAGATAACCAAATGAAGGTGCTTACTAAAATACAAAATGTGGCTCTGTTTGAATAACATCCCTTACCACGTAGACAATCATTAGCGATCGATTTTATTTTCTAATTTATCTGGATTATGCAAACAATTACAAAATTCTCTATTTTAAGATTACTGTACATATGCAAAATTCTATGTACCTTCTTCATTTTGGTTTCTTTAACTGTTGTCATTTTTGTTTTAAGTGACTAATCTTGAAATGCATGTCCATGTTCCTTTTTAAGTAAAATTTAATTAAGTAAATGTTATTTTGTTTACAAATCCCAGAAATAGAAGAAAACATGAGCAAAAAAGAAGCACATTATACAAAGAAAATGTATTAGGATTTTTAATATTCTACAAAAAGTATTCAACTAAGTAATAACTTTTTAAAACCATTTATTTCTCAGTTTTGATAATGTTAAAATAATTATGTTTTGTAAAAAACCTGTGTTTTGTCATGTCAATTACTGAATTTGGTATTTCATATTTTAATAAACGATGTAAATTTAGTTTTCATAACGCTTTCACTGACTAGCTCCATTGAATACTAATAAACTTAAGAAAAGATGAACGAAACTTGATGTATAGGACACTGATCAAAACAAATTTTATTTTTATCTGATGGATTTTTGGGTAAGCATATGACATGTTATATGCTAGATAAGCTCGTATTTTTGAGAAACACATGTGAACCGCTCAACTGACTGTTGGTTGGGTGGCCGTTCACTTAAATACAGACGCAGGATATTATAGAATGAGTGACCACCTAGAATATGTGCATGTCTCACCTTCTAAAATGTTCTGTCAGATTCCCTTATGCACAGATTTGGGGTAAAATACCTATTAATTGAAGGTATCCACTATCTCATGAACTACTGTAGATCCAATTTGAAAAAAGTACATTTATTTCTTTAATTTAGCAACTTCAAAATACTTTAAATTGGGGGGCTGTGTAATAAATATCAATTAAGATGCAAACATAGTTTCTGTTGAATAGCCATATCAGAGTGCAAGTACAGTAGCTCTAAGATGCTAGTCTTCTAATAAGTTTATATTATATATATATATGGATTTAGATCATCCATATGGTGTTATATGATATTTTACATTTATTTAACTTACATTTCCTCTTTACAGAGTGTGGAAGCAGTCAAAAATTTTAAGAGGTTTTGTACAGTCTGATTAACTGAAGTTAAAACTATAGTCGGATTATTTAGGAATCTATCACTAATGGCAGTGGGACCACAAAAAGTAAAATTTATTTTATTATTGGGGTAAAATGTAAATGTACTGTATAGTTATGTGTATATGGATATTTGTGTGTTGGGACAGTTTTAGGATGCGGGAGGGAATGGCTAGGGATAAAATTCTAACCAGGATTAGTCTATATGCAGGTATTCTAATAACATTCCGTTTAAAAAGAGCGGCTCTTGCATGCATACCTTATCAGATTAATTTTATATTGATGCCTTTACTTGTGAGCATAATAAAAGGATTCTGAAGAATAACTAATACATTTGACAGGTTTTATGGTAATCAACCAGAGTGTGTGTATATATATATATTTATTAGAGAGGAATTTCCACAAGGACTGTATCGGTGATCTGGGCTTTTGCCATCAGCTTGAACAATTCTAGCAATTCTCCTCTGACCGATCTCATTATGAAAACTGTTTTTGTCCATAGATGTGATGATTATTCAATGTTTTTTATGTACTATACTACTTACTGTAACTTTATTGTTCAAGTGCTGTCATCTTTTAGAAAGATTCATCGGTACTTAAGTAATATCTGGGCTCCCGGTTTTTTTTATGAGACCGCGTCCCCTCGCGGGGCTCGCCACGCTTCGGGCACGGAGGCTCGCTGCGCTCGCCACACTATATAAAATCCACTCCATGCGTAGTTGGATAGTTGGGGTATGAAAAAATGGGGTGCATTTAACATGGGAGCCCAGATAATACATAAGTAGCGATTCATCTTATTTTTCCAAGTGAATCCATATCTGAACTCTTTCTTAAAACACAAACTCCTATCAGTCTCAAAATCAATGACCACCATGATCCAAGTCTTATATTATTACTAGACCAACCACATTCTTACCACTAACAATGAGGACTAAATGGAAGTCATCAGTATTTACACTGGCATCATATTGTATTTTGGGAAACAGCACAGACAATGACCTCCTTTTGAAGTCCTGGCAAAGGGATAATCTTTTTTTTTAGAATTCAAACCCTTTTTTGTACAAACCATATGCGCAAAATATCTGCTATCTGTAAGAATTGTGCAAAATATGAGTGTCAACATCTCTGTGAGCGATATGCAAAATATCAGCTAAAAATGCCACCTTCGCTCACATGTTATATAAATTCAAATACAAAATGTTGTATAAAATGTTGTGTAAAAAAGGATTATATTTCCTATATAGGGTAAACATTACAGGTTATTATAATGAATACAAAATGTTTTGACAAATTCACTTAGCACTTAAAGGTTTAATATAATACTGTTAAACATTAATATGTATTACAAACCTTGATCGACAATGTTGTAATGCTTTCTAACATTAACATGTATTGTACTTCTTTCAATAAAACCAGTTGCTTATTATTTCTAATACATCATAATATACAGTATGTAGCTAGATTAAACATATTAATCCATATAAAACTACACTCAATAAGACTGAAGTTTAGAATGAAATTAGCATTAAGGAGATTAACCACTAAATTTCCGGGTTAAACTGCGCTGTAGGAGCAGGCTCTCCTGGAAAATTTCAGTGCATGCCACTGATAAGCAGGTGTGCGTCAGTGGTGCCTCCAGCGGTGCACTAGCACCTCCCCCCCCACCATCGCCCACCCAGACAATCGTATGCCAGCCCCCCACCTCCTGCTGCTGGACACCATCACCAATCCTCCCAAGGCGCCATAGTTGGTTGGTCCATGTTTAGACTGTCTGCACTGGTGTTAGTCCCCTTGCCCATTTCACTATCTTGTCTTTTCTTCGCCTATTTCTGCTCTATAATCCCTCTCTGCCTTCTGCTCCTTCACATGTTTAGCAGGCAAATACCCATTTTCCAGTCCTTATAACCCCTTCTCATTCTAAACACCTTTACACCCCTTTTAACACTTTGATCAAAGACATTTATATAACTTGGCATGATTGTATTATCTGAAAATGACAGCTTTTTACAATTTTTGCACCTTTACATGTATCCTGTGCTAATGTTACTACTACTGTACATACTTATTGGGTTTATATTTTGCGTATTCCACAAAAGCTTTAAACAAAAAAAAATATAGAATATATTTTGAGCCTACGCTTTAGATTACTTTATAAATGACATCAAATTTTCCTCACTGCAATTTCTTATTTTGTTTTATTGAAATATGTGATATCTACATTGAATATATACATGTGATAGGTTTTTCATGTGCTATTTCCTTTCTTTTTCTGTTATCAATATCATAGATAAAAAAAATAGCAAGAACAATGAAGACCTTTTAATATAATCTTTTACTAATATGTATATGTATTAATTTTCTATATGACATATTTTTGAATTTGGCTCACATAGGCTAAAGGTGCATACACACTGGGCGATTTCCCCAGGGGTGGACGACTTTCTATAAGCAAGATGCTATGGGAAGCCATCCACACCGTCACTCGTCTGCTGGTAATACCAGTAGATGAGCGGCGGCCACTGGCAATGATGTGAGAGCACACATTAGCGCTCATCGCTGCCACGTACACACTGGGCGGCTTTTGAACTGAAAGCTGCTCAAACTACTTAACGGAGCTGCCTTCAGCTCAAAATCGCCCAGTGTGTATGGGCCATTAGTTTTGCTTTTATCCCACTTTATATACAGTAGTTTTACTTGTCAGTCACAAAGTCTGCCAACTGTTATTTTTACACACCAAATACAATAAAATTCCACTGCATAATCGTTAGACTGGACTCCACTGTAATAAATGTCAGCGGACTAGGTGTCTAACATTCTGACCTTTGCAAGTTATTTAACTTTGAAGCTATAGATTTCTTCTGCTTCGCATTACTATCATGCTGAGACACAAGAGCTAATAACTGCTTAACTATTTTATGAGTTTAAGCTTTACGCATTTATCCTCTACATTGTCTGTAACAATAAGTTTGTAATACAAAGTTTCACCATAATCTTTATAGCAAAGGTGAGCCCCACCACAGGACACTATGGACTACATTACAGAATGGTGTTAGTATGCTCACGCTGCATTGCTTACAATTATTCTTTATTTATTTTCATCATTATTTAACCATTTCTTATACAGTGCAGCATGTTTCATTGTGCTTTACAATTGGAAATGGGGATTAAAAAAACTGGGTAATAATAAAGAAAATGGTAGGAGCTTACGTCACATAGCACTATGTTACAATACACTACTTTATTTGAATATCTCAATATAGGCATTTTCTTTTTACACTCTGAAACCAAGATACCACCAAAGGCCTGATTCTACATCAGTTTCTAAACTACCATAGTTTTCTATGAAAAGGTACCATTTGACTTCTCTACTACTTGCTGTTAATCACATATGAGAGAGCTGACTTGAAGCTTGATCTTATTTGGAAGTCAAACGGACAGCGGAGGAATTATAGTCTAAGTAAGAAAAAAGTCACCTATATCAATCCTCATTACAAAAAACTTATACAAAATATATTAAACACGGTACATTGCACCCATTAGCTTAAAGAAGTACTGCAATTCAGTTTCTCAAGAATACTAGATGCTCTCATACATTGGTCATGTCCAAAAATATCCACATTTAGGGACATCAGGTCTAAAATAAGCAGACCCAAGGTAATTGGTGATCAGAGTTATTCGATGGGGTTACATAATATGATGACAAGTTAAATATACACATTTTCTATGCATTTCAACCTAGTGTAGCTAATCCTTGTAAATGTGCCAGTGCCGCCTGCTTACCACTAGTCCAGTGGTAGCCAACTCCAGTCCTCGAGAGCTACCAACACTTCACGTTTTTTAGATCACCTTGCTGGGGCACAGGTGTACTTATTACGACTGACACATTATAATGGATCCACAGGTGGAGCTAATTACTTCACTTATGATTCTGTGAGGAGACCTGGAAAACGTTAACAGATCCGACTGGTTTTAAAGTTGGATCTGTTTTGTCGAGATCCGCCTTCAATGCTGTTGGAAACGACAGCATTGAATAAGCCCTGGCGTTATTTCCCCTTTCAGAAATAGCACACTGGTTTGAAAATCCCCTTAGACTTGCATGAAATACAGAGACCATGGAGACAATACAAAGGGTGAGTCATTTAGGATCATCATTTGCAAGGTTATCCATCCTGACCACAATGACCAAAGCTTTTTTCTTAGAATATGCATCGTATTCCAATCACTATTGCAACAGTAAAATTCAAGGGTACATCACCTGCAACTTCACATCAATTTCTTTGCAAGACCACTGCAAACCTAGCGCGTCTGGTACACTCTACACCAGTGGTCAGAATTATCCTTAGCGGCACTCCTAGGCTAACACATTCTTATTGAGAAATTTTGAAAATACATTAAACTAAGTAAGCGGTGTTTATCATTAGTTTTAAATATGTGGTGAGACACACATCTGTGACTTTGAAAACATTTAAAAGTAATTGCTTTGCCATTAAAGTTGCAGCCCTTAATGTATGATGTACTCTAGCAGTGGTAGCCATTACGATGTGGACACAAAGATTATATATTTTTATAAGGGCAGCCGAACCATGTGACATGAATCACTTAGATAACAAACAGTAATGTGATGACAGCCTTCTTACAAACGGATACGAATACAAATTCTAATTTTAACAACGCCAGTAACCAAGCCCAACAGAAAACATTATTTTATATGAAATCCACGACTTACTGGTGCACCTGGAAAATAGTCCGAAAGCTCATAAGGTTCTTCGGGAATCCAATGGCCACGTTCTAAAGACCACAGCACCTGTAATAAGATGTTAACAGCTTTGTAACTTTGTGAGTTTAAAGGAACTGTGTTTTAAAGTTTGAGAGGGTATACAATTTCACCAGGTGATAAATCAGCAATATTTAGCAGCTTTTAGGGCAAATTGGATTTACCCTATTCAATGCCCATGATGATTTTTTGACCAACACAGGCGAAACCATGTGGATCGGTTAATTAGCTGTCGTCCAACGTGTTTTCACCATTTTTGGATAAATTTGCGGTTGTTTGGACCAATTTTGGGTCCGTATTCATCCATTCCGATTTGCCCTTGTGAAAATTACATGGGTGAAAAAGTTGAAAACAGCGACAATTGAATTCTAAGGGGGCAAATTAGTGCCATTATTCAGCTAGCCGAAAACACAGCACTTACTGAATTCTCCTAAAGAGTTTATTAAAAAATACGTCTGAATGAGGGCAAGAATATAATATTGTTCAAAATCATCTATGAATGACCAAAATTACACAGATTTTTTTTTTTAAAGTATTCAATAAAATAAAAATATTAAGCTTTAACTCAAATAATTTAGTAGCAGAGAAGTGAAGCTGTGGTATGGAAATTTCTGACATTTTTCCCAAAATTTGCAAGACTAAGTCAGGTATAACAAAATATGTGCAGTTATAAGCAATATAAATAAACACATGTCAGCGTACTTTCATGGGCATAAACAAGACTGTATAGATGTTTATCTAGTCTAAGACTTGTATAAAAAACAGTAAAGTATATAATCCTAAATAATTTTGGAAAAAGACACAATTAAAAACAAAAGTAAGAGATCAGTCAGGCAAGATAGGGAGTGTTCAAATAGAAAAATGCTATGAAGATGCTCCAGAATTGCGTTCAGGTTGTCAAACTTGCAATAAAAGTTTCCAATATTTCAAACAAAAAAATCAGCCTTCTTCTAATAAAACATACTGTAAGTGTATCCATTCGGTACTTGTTTAGTTTCACGGCGGCCGATATATCGGATGACCTGATTTTTTACCTGTTCATAACCCCACTATCCACTACGCATGGAGTTGATTTTATAGAGTGTGGCGAGCAAAGTAATCCGCGTACGCTCACCACGATTCGGGATCGGTGGCTCGCTTCGCTTGCCACACTATATAAATTCAACTCCATGCGTAGTGGATAGTAGGGTTATGAACAGGTAAAAAAAAAATCGCATCGGATCGGCCGATATCGCATTCGATATATCGGGCGCCGCGAAAAGAAACAAGTATCATCGGTACTGCTTTCCTAGCACGGCGCCCACGATAAGCATCGCATGTATCGGTCCTTAATCGCAAGCATCGCATGCATCTTATGTGTTTCTGCACCATAAGATGCTTGCAATGTATACAATTTATGGGACTACAGTGATTTTTCATCGTATTCATTTTCATCACACGTATCGCATCAGTCGTACTGTTTTAATGTCATAAGATGCATGCGTTGCATACGATTGATGTGATGAAAGTATTTTTTTATCTTGGGCATTGTAAATCCTATCACATGCCTTCACATATCATAAGTAGTGGTATGTCATGGCATGCAATGTGATATGATTTTCATGTTATTTTACTATGGTGGTGGTGCTTATACGATAAAGAATCAAATGTGTTTCCTTTTGGTTGTGAAGTGATTCCATGTGAAACAATTCTTAACACCACCTCCACTATGACCGCCAACCCGAAGCGTGGCGAGCGGTGGCGGTACGCGTCCTCCAACCTTTTCATACCCCCACTATCCACGTCGGCGTGGAGTTGAATTTATAAAGTGTGGCGAGCGCAGCGAGCCACCAAGCCCGAAGCGTGGTGAGCCCCGCGAGGGGACGCGGATACCTTCACATGTATCCGTGTGTGATCGCCACACTTTATAAAATCAACTCCACGCCGACGTGGATAGTGGGGGTATGAAAAGGTCGGAGGACGCATACCGCCGCCGCTCGCCACGCTTCGGGTTGGCGTTCATAGTGGGGGTGGTGTTAAGAATGGGGTGCATTTAAAATGACACTGTATTTAGTGGTTTATAATGAGATATGTGATTTTTAAGTGTTGATGCATCAAATTGGGTGCTTATAATGTCAACTCCACTTCCATTGTTAATGCCTCCCCAAACTATCAACGGCAATCGATTTAAACGCATACATCGCAGTCATCGAATCGCACGCATCGTACCTTACTATACTACTGTTTTTCATACGATACATACGATTTAAAAACCGAAATCGCACGTATAGCACAGATTGTATGCCTTATAAAAATGTACACGATTAATGCGATGGGCGCCGTGCTAGGAAAGCAGTACCGTATCATCCATTCTTTTTTTATGCTGAAGCACTTATAGCAAGCAACAATTTCCTACTGCCCAGTAATGTCCAGAATGGCCCACTAACGAATAAAAGAAAAACGTTAACATGGTGGGCATCATTATTATTATTTATATTTACAAGGGTTCTGCAGCACCTGACAATACATAGATGATCAAAAGAACAAAACAAGAAAATAGTGATTTACAGTACAAATGCAAATTAGGACAATTACATGGTAAATAAAAGACAGTTGCAGCAGCGGACACGGAGGCAATTATAACAGTGTTAACGCCTGAGCGTGTGGACCCTCAATCAGTGCACCGCTTCCCTTGTAATGATTTGGGAAACTATCATTCTCAATCCTTGAATCTGCTTGCATGGTTAAGTATGGAAAAAAAATAAATTCCCTAAAAAAACATGTCAACCTATTCATGTGTCAACCATAGTCACTTCGACCATATGGTGATAATTTACTGACTGTCGATCTAGTCATCTGGTAATCATTTAGTCCTATGATACACATTTAAAAAAGCTCATTATACAGTATGCACTAGCAGTCAGAAGTGTGCAAAATCACAGCAATCCTTGTCAAAATCATTAATAGAAACAGTTGGGAATATTGTCAGCCAATGGTGCATTTCCTGACTAACCAAGTCCTAATCCACATCTTATCCAAATCGCTATGCAAACCACTTCTGCTGATTAAAATATGCGGCATGCCTATGTTCTGTGTGTAACTGCAGCTGTATCGGCACACAAAAAGCTACACTACAATGCTTTCCTGCAATACACTGCAATGTGTACATTTCATATGCAGATGTAGTCACAGAAAGAACATAGACATGCCACATATAATTTCAATAAGCAGAAGCTGATTGTGTATCCAATTTGTGTAGTGATGTGAATTTTCTTTTTTAATTTCCTGAGGAACAATCATGTGTGGTGCTAAAGGCGCTGTACAGTATTTAAAAAAACGTCCAATGGTGGAGCAGTTGATATTACCAACTATACTTTTAAATGATCACTCCAAAGAAATCGTAGAATGTTTTATTAGTGTTATATAATGGGTTCACCAATTGCCGATAATGACCAAAACGTGAAAGGTGGGTGGGGGATGTAGCGCGCTCCATTGGGGGAGGGATGATAACATCGGATTATACTTACCGATAATTTCTTTTCTTCTTAGAGACCATGGCAGCCTACACATTGGGATATCATCCCATTCCTTGTAGTTAGACAGGTTACTTTTTTCCCAGGCTCCTCCCTCTTGGGTATAAATCCCTGCTCCTCCCCTCCACTGGTGTCTTTGAGTGTCTCCTTCCACTCTGGGAAAAAAGAACATAAGGGATGGCAAATAATGGCTGCCATGGTCTCTAAGAAGAAAAGGAATTATCGGTAAGTATAATCCGATGTTTTCTTCTACGATCCCATGGCAGCCTACACATTGGGAAATACCATATCTAAAAATACAAGGGAGGGCCAAATTCAAGTTCTTGTAATGATTTTAATAATCTATTACACTATGAAGAACTCTTCCTCCGAATCGAGGTGTAGACACATTCAGCTCATAATGTCTAGAAAACGTATGACTTGAGGACCATGTAGCAGCGTCGCACAAATCTTTGATTGAAGCCTTCGCCTCCAAAGCCCATGATGTAGCAGTGGCCCTTGGAGTGTGCCGTGATAATCGCCAGGACTTCTTTTCCTTCCATCTTATATACAAACGAGATGACTTCCCTTATCCACCTTGAGATAGTTTGCTTGGAAGGAGTTAAGGTGCGTACACACGGGGGCGATTTTGTCCAAAATCGCGGGAAATATGGTCGCTGAGCGACCATATTGCCCGCAATGGGAGTGTGCACCGGCGATATATAGCCGGGTGCGCGCTCCCGTTTTTGCCCCTGTGGTGATCGCTGGTCGCAGGAACATGCTCCTGCGACCAGCTGATTACCACTGCCGGGCTCCCCCCGGCAGTTTCTTTTTCATCAGCGACCATCTCTGGTCGCTGATGAACAGGAGAAACGGAGCAATATATTGCTCAGCCATATATTGCTCAGCTATATATGGCTGAGCAATATATCTCCCCCGTGTGTACACAGCATTAATCCTCTTCTAGCCTTGTCTGGGATTACAAATAAACTTTTTACTTTCCTGAACTCTTCAGTTCTCCCCAAGTATGTAGTAATAATTCTTACCACATCCAAATGATGCAAAGCTTCCTCTTCTTTGTCTTTGGGTTCGGGGTAGAATGTAGGTAATGAAATCTCTTGATTGAGATGGAACTCGGAAACAACTTTAGGGAGGAAATGAGGATTAGTTCTTAGAACAATCCTATCTGACAAAACTTTCAGGTAAGGCTCTTCTGCCCAGAGAGCTTGCAGCTCACTCACTCTCCTCGCAGATGTAATAGCAACCAAGAACACAGTTTTCCAGGTTAAAGATTTCAGCGAAATCTCACACAATGGCTCAAAAGGAGGTCTCATCAAAGCTTTTAGTAACAGATTCAAGTCCCAGGAGGCCACAAGAGATCTTATCAGGGGTCTCATTCTCTTTATTGCGTTGCAAAATCTGATGACGAGTTGTTCTTCTGCCAACTTCCTCTCTAACAATATACTTAAGGTCGAAATCTGTACTTTTAACGTCAAATTGGCCAATCCATCCACAAACCCTTTGTGTAGAAATTGTAAAACTTCAGAAGTTGGGACTTCTTGTATTGCCTCCTTCGAACCTCTCCAATTAATAAAAGTGCACCATATTCTGTAATAGGCCACAGAAGATACTTACTTTCTTGCTTGAAGTAAAAGTGTGATCACTTGGTCTGAAAGACCTTTTTGTTTCAGATGGCTCCTCTCAATTTCCACGCCGTCAAAGCTAAGGCTGCTGGATCTGGGTGCCACATCTGTCCTTATCTGTCCTTGCAATAGAAGATCTGGAACTATTGGCAGGGTCCATGGATCTTGCACCGCTATCCTCAGTATTGTTGAAAACCATGCCCTTCGGGGGCAGAATGGAAGGATTACTATCACTTGTATCTTGTCGTCCATGACTTTCTTTAGAACTTTGTGTATCAAGGGAAAAGGGGGAAACACATAACCTAGTCGACATGTCCATTGTATGGAGAAAGTGTCTACTGCTGAGGTTTGTGGAAGATAATATCTGGAGAAGTAGGTCATCACCTTTCTGTTCAGATGTGTGGCCATGAGGTCTACTTCTGGTGTGACGAAACGGTCGGTCACCTCTTTGAAGACTCTTTCATTCAGCTCTAATTCTCCAGGGAGAATCTTGTTCCGACTGAGGAAGTCTGCTAGGACATTCTGTTTTCCTGACACATAAATGGCTGTCACTGAATTCAAATTCTCCTCTGCCCAGGTTAGAATTCTTGAAACCACTTCCATGATAGACTTGCTCCTGGTACCTCCCTGGTGGTTTATATATGCTACCACAGAAGTATTGTTGGAGAAGATCCTTAAGTGTGTTTTTCTGACACTCTGAGAAAAAGCCTTCACTGCTCTCCAGACCGCTTCGGCTTCTCTCCAATTTGATGAATTCACACTCTCTCCTTTTGACCACGCCCCTTGGGTTGCTTCTCCCTTGCAATGGGTCCCCCAGCCTAACTGACTTGCGTCGGTTGTAATTACCCGAAACTTCGGAGACTGTAAGGAAGTCGCTCTGTCTACCAATGCTCTGCTTGTCCACCAGGAAAGAGAGACTTACCCTTAAGGATAGGTTTATCTTTAGAGTCTTGAAAGCCTTTCTCTTTAGAAATGGAAGGATTGTCCATTGAAATGTTCTCATTCTCCACGGAGACCATGGAACGACCCCTATAGTGGAGGACATCATCCCCAATAAACTCAGACATTTTTGCAATGATGTTGATTTTGACTTGATCAGGGAAAGGGAGAGGTCTCTGATCTTTGCACATCTCTCGTCTGACAGGGAAATTTGAAATTTACCGAGTCTATCATCACCCCTAAGAACTTGATTCTTTGAATGGGCTTCAATTGGCTTTTTTGCAGATTTACTATCCAACCATGCATTCGCAGGAAGTTGACCACTACTTGCAGGTGTTCTAGTAGCACTTGCTTGGATGATGCCGCGATGAGGATATCGTCTAAGTATGGCCAAAGAAGAATTCCTCTCTTTCTTAGGACTGCTATTAAAGTAACCAGCACCTTTGTGAACACCCTTGGGGAGGAGGCGAGACCAAAAGGCAGGCATGTGAATTGGTAATGTTTCTGTTTTATAGCGAACCTGAGGAACTTCCGATGTTGTGGATGATTCGGTATATGGTAGTATGCATCCTTTAGATCAAGGGATATCATAAAATCCCCTCTTCTTATGCCTGCTGTTATGGTTTTCATTGTCTCCATATGAAATTTATTTACCTCTAAATACGGATTTAACTGTCTCAAGTCTATAATCGTCCTGAACACCCCCGTGCTCTTTTCTACTAGGAAGAGATTGGAATACCTTCCTTTTCCCATCTGGCTTTCTGGAACATGTTCTATGGCTTTGATGGTCAGGAGATTGGATACAATCTTCTTCAACTCTCTCTCTTCCAGCATAGATCTTGGCTTTCTTGACAGCATGAAATAGTAGTTTTTGGGAACTCGGCCGAATTCCAGCAAATAACCGTCTCGAACTATTTTCTGTACCCATCTGTCTTGAATCACGGAATCCCATACATCTGGGAATTGCAATAATCGGGCTCCCACTGGAGGAACTCTTTGATTGTCATTGTCTTCCGCTTCTTCTATAATTCTGACGAAAGGACTGTCTGGAATTAGCAAAAGTACCTCTCTGACTGTAGGGTCTACCTGGCCTGTTAGACTTGGCTTCTCTAAACATCTGTTTAGAGATTCCTGGATATGGGAATTTATTCCTCCTATCTTGGGGGAGTTTCAGAGATTTTCCTCCTGTCAATCTGTGAATCAGGGCATCCAATTTAGTGCCAAACAGAAAAGACCCTTCGAAAGGCAAGGAAACCAAGCGATTCTTGGAATTAGAGTCTGCCGACCAAGATCGTAACCACAATGCCTTTTTAGTTGCTACACCTGCCGAAATGGCTCTTGCTGCAAACAAAGTCACATCTATGGTCGCCTCACACAGAAATTCCACCGATTTCTGAATGACCTCCAGATTTTTTTATATATTGTCTTGAAATCTTTTCTTCAATATCTGTATGAAGCGCATTACACCACATTCGTAAAGCTCTGGCCACCAAAGCTAAAGCTACCCCTGTTTTGAGAGATACTGCTGTGGATAGATGCAGTTTCTTTAGGGAACCCTCCATTCTTCGATCCATTGGATCCTTGAATGAGGCCCCATCTTCGAGGGGCAATGTTGTGCGAGATGTCACCTGCTACAGCAGCATCTATTTTCCGTATGCCACACCATTTAAGGAATTCCTCATCCGTTATAGGATACATTTTGTCTATACGAAAAAGTTTCCCCTGTTTCTTATACAGGTTAGACCATTCTTTAGAAATAGTTTCTTTCATAATACGATGTACAGGAAAAGAATGACCCTTCTTGGATCTAACTTCAAATAATAAATCTGCCCCTTCTGTGGGTGCAACAGTTTCCTTAACATTCATAGATTTGTAAATCTGTTTTAATATATATTCCACTGTATCAAAATTAAACGCCCTGACATCCTCTTTGATTTCTCCAGGCTCAGAGAAATTATCTACATCACCATCATCAGAAGAGTTATTTATATCATATGAGAATCCTGCTTGATTTCTAGATCTTTTAGACCATTGACTCTCCCCCAAATTCCTCTTTGGATACAAAGGATTGTCTCATCCAATCCATAAGATCTTTCAACATTTTTGTATGACTATCCTGTGGATCTGGTTGAGGTTCACAATCCTCACATATAGTCTTGCCCAAAGCTGCATCCATCACTTTATCACAAGCCATACAATTCACAGTGGTATTTTTCTTCTTAGCTCCAGTAGGCACACTAATAAAAAACAAAATAATAGGAAAGCCTATCACTCATACTGAAAACAAAACTTCTATACTGCCTAAAAAAAAATAATACCAGGCTCACCTCACAGGGGCACTATCTTCTCTAATGGGGGAAGGCAGATCCATCTCAACAGCACCAGAAATCTGCATTAACAAACCAGGTATGGCCAGATATATCTATGCAATCAAAAAGCATAACCCACAGTGTCCTACCATTCCGCTGTCTTCACCGGACCACGCTGCTGCTCTGCCTCAGCCATCACAGTATCTGACTGTCTTTTAAACCCACAGCAGAGCGCGCTTAGGAAGCGTGCAAACGCTATAGCCGGAAACCGGAAGTGCGCGTCAGGCGCGATGGATTCTGGAAACCGTAGTCCATGCGTCCCGCCGAACCCGGAAGTACGCGCAAAGCGCATTGCTCTCTGGATACTGTAGTCCAGTCTATGCTGCCGCGAACGGCTGTATCAGGGGATTCCGGCGGCGCCAATAGCTGATTTTAATACACCGCAGCTCCACTCTACTTGGTGCCTGTTTTAGGAGAATGGAGACTTACAGACACCATGCTCCTGCTTGTTCTCCGGATGACATGGACAAGAAACTCCAGAGAGCCACACTTCCATGCTGCAACCACCCAGAGTGACCTCCTGTTTCTAAAGGTGAGCCCAAAATAAAGTAACCTCCTGCCTCTAACTAAAACAAGGAGACAGGAAAAAAAGACACCAGAGGAGGGGAGGAGCAGGGATTTATACCCAAGAGGGAGGCGCCTGGTTAAAAAGTAACCTGTCTAACAACAAGGAATGGGATGATATCCCAATGTGTAGGCTTCCATGGGATCGTAGAAGAAAGGTTGGTGCTGCAAATCCTGGGTCTGTCCAAGACCCCCAGGAATAGCTGTATGGGTTTGGTGGATTGCGCACTCAGGGGGAGGGGGTTCTGAAAAATCTCCTATGAAATAAGTGTAGTCAGGAAGGTGGGTAAAAGTTGTACAGTGCTGTACAATTTATTTATTTAAATGTTGGTAAAAAGATGGCGGTGTAGATACCTTGATAGAGGATGGGTCGGGGGTAGGAATAGTCACTGAGGCCCCCAGGTTGGTATCCTCCTTTCTCTTACTGTGGGTGCAGTGTGAGGAGGTGTTAATGCACACTGCACCCACAGTGAGAGAAAGGATACCAACCTGTGGGCCTCAGTGACTATTCCTACTCCCCACCCATCCTCTAGGACAGTGGTAGCCAACGCTAGCCTACGAGAGCTACCAACAGTTCACATTTTCCAGACAACCTAGCTGCTGCACAGCTGCACTCATTAATCACTGACACATTTTAAAAGATACACAGATGGAGCTAATTAGCTCACTTGTGATTCTGTGAGGAGACCTGCAAAACATGCACTGTTGGTAGCTCTCGAGGACTAGGGTTGGCTACCCCAGCTCTAGGAGATTTTTCAGCAACCCCCCCCCCCCCTCGAGTGCGCAATCCACCAAACCAATACAGATAATGATCAAAGTGTAACCAGAAATTCACCGACCAATCATGGCTGTATATTACTGGTATATAGTAATCAGTCACATTCCATTTCGAACTTTTTGTTAGTAAAATGGGCGCTTTCATGACTTGCAGATCTAATCTCTGGATGAAAGTGATCTGCAAATTACTGAAAAAGATTCTACAATGTATGGGCACATTGGTGGATGAGGGAATCATAAAATGCAGAATCTGTGTATATTTCTTTTGCCTGCTACTACATGGGCCAAGAAACAAAGTTTCATTAGGTCATTCTCGGTTATAACTTGCAAGCTATTGATCAGTTTACTGCAAGTCTGTCAGCTGATTACTTAGTATCGAAATAAAATGGAGTGATCCATTGCAATTACTACTACTAAGACCACATGTTGCTATGAATGTTGATACAAAAACATGATACATCTACTTTCCTTTCAGTAAAGCAATATCTTATTAAACACCCAAAACAGAGAATAACTAACAAAGAACTTGTTTTTGTCTTACACAAGTATGTTCTGATTTCTACAATATCGCAAAACATCTTTGTATTTACAGTATCTACTCATACTGTGCTAAAATACACATACAAGATAATAAAGTATAGGATAACATCAACAAGTGGCTAAGGAGCATATGAAACAAGAGGATGGCTACATGACAATAGGGGCATGGCCACATTATGCCACACACCTTAATGAATGTTACACATTATGCAACAGACCATAATGCCCATTACACATTATACCACAGACCATTGTGCCCATTACACATTATGCCATATTGCCCATTATGTCACACGACGTCAAGCCCACTACACATTATGGCACATGCCGTAATGCCCACTACATATTATATATGTGTTGCTTAACTACATAGAAGTTGCTCAAGAGGAGTTACATGCTTACTGCTGAGGGTGGGAAACCCAGCCCTCCTATCTCTCCATAGTTGTTGGCCAACTGCCTTTATGCTGAGGAAGGTGCTTAGCAGTCAGGAAGGAGCTGACTGATAGCTGCTCTTAGCAGAAGGTTCTGTCATGTCAGCATTTTGGAGGAGCAGGGGGCATCTGGAAGAGCTAACCCGCCACTCTCAGCAGAGTAGTTGAGCAGCATATCAGCATGGTGGGGGGTTGGATGCTGTTGAAAGTGTCAGCGTGGTGGAAAGGCGCACATTAAAGGGGCAGGCAAATAGTAAATAGTTACCTTGTAGACTGGATGCCGCAGTGCAAATAAATTTTTTTCCATCCAATAAAATGGCCACCGCATGTACAAAGAGACAGAAAGCAAAAGAAAACATAGCCACCTTTTCTCAGGAGGTGTGCGCCTCAGTACAAGCGGAGTCAATTACATCAGACACTGCCTTCTGCCCCCTGAAAGAAGTCCGTCGAGATCACGGTAGAATGCAACTGGAAGTGACGTCATTGACACGCATGCGTCACTTCCGGTCCGGCCGATACCCCAGAAGTAATGGAAAAGACACGTGCGGCCAGTACTAAAAAGCTACACCTGGTATAGAAAACCATAAGGAAATTATGAACTGGAGTCAAAGGATTTTTCAATAAATTGCTTTTTAGTTTATTTTGGTAGATTACTATGTCTGGATATAGCAACAACATTTGGAGTCCTGATCAGAAGTATTTTTTGTGAATATAATAAAATCTTGGATACATTTTTTAAGAAAGATACTTCCGTGATTTATGTCGTGATTGATGGTTGGATTTTTTTGGAGTTAAAAAGGAGGTTTATACACAAGACTGTGGGAACATCGGGTTCACTCTATAACCTATAAAAATTAGTGCTGTAGGAAAACCACAAGAACTTCTTTTTGTACATGTCTGGAATTAGGTTTTGACATTTATTGAAGGAGGAGGGGTATAAATATCTGTCCCATCTCAATGCCTGTATTGATACCGGTAGGCTGATAACAGAGGATGTTTCCAGTGCCTTTGAACCATTGATGCAGGATTCCAGGGACATCCTGTTTGATAATTACAACTACTGCTCATATTGTCTACAATTTCATATTGTGGACATTTCATATGGTGAGAGTCCACTGATGAAAAATCTGTTCATTTTATCTTGTTCATGTTTTATTAAATTTTATTGCACCATGCTATTGCTCTCTCTTCATCTCTGAGTGAACTTTTGAGGAATGAGTGAATTGATGCCATTGTGACGAGAATTGACTCTCAATGAGCGCTAATGTCTACTGCTTGTGTAGACATTTGATTCTGGTACGAGTCTAATTTTAGTCTTAATTAACCAGCAAAAGTCATACAAGATTATACTATTGTGTGTTTTTTCTTTCTTTTTTGCATATCACTATCTTGAAATAACGAGGTGGAAAAAGTCTATTTCATAACATAACGCCCAGGGAACCTTCTTACATTTATGTGTGGTATTATATACACAAACATGCACACACAAATTCCTGGAGTGGCTGGTTTAAACCAATTTATATAGGAGAAGAGCTCTAGACTGCACAACCTACAGTAGCTGCTTGTAATGAGGGGTGCTGCCTTGCTGATACTTAACCTGGCCATACATCACAATGACCAGCTTCCAATCCAGATCATGTCCCGATTTCCCATGAACACCGTGGCAGCTTCCCAGACACACGCTACATCTCATGCGTGTAATTTTATAGAAGTTATATAACTCCCAGCATACTGATCGTTAGCAGCATCTTCAGATGTCAGAGTATTAGACTATCTTGCCCTATTGTCAGTCTTTTTGAATGGCTATAATCTGGAATTTACAGATTAGTCATAACAAGATAGGTCTGTCTATTCTCTTTGTCTAACCTGGTCGGGAAATTGGAGATTGTAGACTTTGCTTCAAAAAATAAACTTTAGTTTGTATCTAATCACTTGATAAAAGGGAGGTGGCTGCTTTTTGTCTCTTTGATCACAACTTGGACATGATTATGCTTTTCTATATCCATCTGGACTGTAGCTGACAAAGGTTGAACAATCCGGAATGTTTTGTTTCTTCACACATTTTTCTTTGTGCTTAAAAGTAGGGACTATAGCCTTGGGGGGTTCTGAGAATATAATACAATACTTGCTAGCAAGAACAAATACAACATAAAAACTCAGGGATCATTCTGAGCTCCAACATTGGCATGGCTCTTTTCCATTCTGCTGTTAACTCAAGTCTCTCTGTACATGTTCAGGAAATATAGGATACCATATGCAAATTACTATTATTCTAAACTCCCTGTGGGTGGGGTGGATTACAACTTTTTTTTTTTAATGGCTAGCAACCTCCTAGATCATCAATACGCAAATCCTAGTATCATACACTAATGCATACTCACTGCCTCCACCATTTCTGGCCACAGAGATGCTCCATCTTTAATTACAGTATATTCCTGTGCCAATCTGAATCTGCATAATTATATAATTAATAATTACAATATCCTTAGGGGGGTTTATTGAATCTTGGATTCTGAATGTGTGGAATTTCACTCTAGCGGGCCAGCGTCTTAACTGAATGCTGGCCGCGCAAATCCGTGCCTGTGCCATCAGATCTGAATTAGGGGCAAGAATTCTGGAGAAATAATAAAGATTCATGTAATAAAGCGACACACTTGTGTCTCCTAATTGTTTGATAAGAAGACATCATAGTCTGTTCTAAGTACATTCTTGCGTTGGTTAGGACTCTGCACAAACAGAAAGCTTTTGGGGCTTATTCTAAATTATACAAGAATTAACTGCAATTTGGATTCGTAATTCTGGGTTATACTTTCTAAGTGTGTTGCATTACTATGTAACAGCACACCAGCTATACTTAATAAGACATGCACGGCTCCTATATGTGATGTGTGTGCTTGTGTTTACGGTAAAAGTTGTAGTTGCATCATAGCTGCAACACCTGGATGGGCTTCAGGAAATAGTATTATGATGGTCCTACTATTCAGTTGCTTTTGGACTTACTGTATCTGATCTTGACAAAAAAAAAAATCCTTAGAATATTTTCTACATGCAAATCACAGGTTGTGCTATGGGGGCAGCGGTCACCCCCTCATGTGCAAATATCTATGTTTGAGTTTGAACAATATTTTTTTTCAATAATCCGAATATATCATTGTGCATTATAATAGGTACATTGATGACTTACTGATATTTTGGAAGGGCCCACCGCAGGACCTTATCAACTATATTACAGCACATACAGTAATGTCAGCATTAGTCCTATTAAGTTTACATTCTCATACAGTTCTTCACTGATTCATTCTTTAGATGTGCAGATCAGTTTAGTGAATGGTCAGATTTAACACCCAGTTCCTGGTGATACAACATAAATGTATTAGGATGTATCAGGTGTATTTTTGTTACCTGCCAGTACATGTTTGCAGGCCCTAGATTCAATCATCCTTTGATGTGAAAATCATTTCAGATACGTCATCCATTGACATGTAATTCTCAGTTCACAATATAATCAGATCATTTGTCCATGAGAACTTTATTATATAGGGAAAACAGAGCGGCCAGAATGGCTGCTCACTATTCCTCTATAAGAAAGGCCCTAACAACTGGCTTGAGCGATCAGCAGGTTGCTCGCCAAACTGCATGGCATAATTTATCCACTCAGATATAGAATGATAGACCACAGTCCACCCTCATTACGAGGTGGTAATTGTGGTCGTCAACTCCTCATATCTGAAGCCCAATGGATTCTTTGGCTGGGAACAGTGTCCCCTAATGGACTAAATGAACAATCTGGTCTGTCCTCTAGTACAATATAATAAGGATTTATGATTGTGTCTATATTGTTTTCTCTTTTGATTGTATACTGCTTTTGCATATGTGCTGGTTCTTATATGTATATGTGTATGCCCTATGCCTGTATATAATGTTATTGTTTACACAATTTCTATGGTGATGGGACATGCCTGTAGATTATAGTGTTTGTATTGAAACATTGTTTGAATTAAACTTCATTTTTACTGCTACAAAGAAGCGTTGGAGTGCCGTACTTCTGCTGGTTATACTATTTATTTGTACGGGAAACTACAAAGTAACTTACTGAAGCAGCTGTGCTGGACAACCCCCATGTACTTCATATATATGCTGGTAAGTATATGCAAAGTGTACTGTAGTATGCCATGCAAAGCACATGTATAAGTAAATTGTGTACGCACGCGATTGCTGAAAAATGCCATAATGTTATTTACTTTTTATATACTATTTCGACTTTGACAACATCTGTTTCTCTATCATTATCTTCCTATCTGTGACTCCTGTCTGTCCTGACATTTAGCAATTACAGGATCATTCACTACTGTTTGCTCCCAATCCCCTCCGCCATGTGCAAACCCTCATTGCATCCTTTTCAAGTAAGGCTCTCTAACCTATTCTAATACTCCTGTTATGCAATTTAAGTGAATAGGAGCCAGTACCCACATCCACCTACCTCCAATTTACTACAATGGGACCCATCAATGATGCGAACCACTGCAGTGTCCTCATTATCGTACCACTAGAGTAAGCTGCTATACTTAACAATGCTTTTTTAGATTATACAGTACATATACTGTGCTGTATACGGAACATATTGGCTGGCATGTATTGTAGCACATTTGTATATGTATACAACTGTGTATTTTCCAGGTCATTGAATTGTCCTATACATTCACTGGAAAGTGGCAATATTTAAAAATTGTAAATGATAGGATATTAGACCCATTTGCCTAGATTTCATGTTTCGCAGCATTTAGATCTGTAAATTATGTGAGAAGCAAAAGCAATAACAAAACAAGTGCTATCGAAAATATATTTGTTTTACATTTTACGGTTTCACATTAATCAGAAACTCCCTAAGCAGTAATTTAAGTGTATTTTTACAATATTTATTTTAATCTTCAAAAGGTAATTTAAATGATTTATATGGAAGTGATGACCAACTGAAAGTCAATATTATGAGGGCAAAAGTGTCTGCTGATTGATTTAGACATAAAGTCTATGGTTTGAGAAAGTTATAATTTTTTGTTGTATATTCTAGCTGTATGGCTGACTGACAGAACACAGGCAGAACTACTTGAACGCAACAACCCATCAACACACGGCTAAGCAATGTATATATACACAGCAGTAGGTGCCAATTTCTCAGAATACAGATATGTCATTCTACCTAGATATACACGTGCATTCATTTGAATGAATAAAGAGGGGACTGGTCACATCATTTGTAAGAAAATTATTTAAAATGACTTGGCCTAAGGCATTATGGTTTAGAAACATTCATCTATATAGCTGTGCACAAAGACCTACATATTACATGAAAACATTACAACCATTTAAAAATCAATTTCCAGATTTGATCTATGACCTTTTTTGCACATGCAATCTGTATGGTGATGGAAATACCGTAACTTTAATTTAAATATTGTTAAAAAAGTTCAGAGTTACTTACCCAGTCATAGGATATGATCCAACAACCTCTTGCAATTCCTAGAATAATATTTAAAGTACGCCGTGGACTTCCAGCAATTACATGGGTGGTAGTTTCGCACACACAATCTGAAAACACAAAGCCTCCAAATTTTTTCACAACTTGGATAACAGCATTTTGCGTTCTAAAAATATAAAAGAAAAAATAAGTTTTAATAAACTAATAAAACCCAAAGCCAGTGTAACCATTCTCGACAATACTTTTGTATTTCATGAGTGCATAAGACAACAGCAACTAGTACAGGTTTATTTTTGAATGTCCTGTCCAATTTGGAAATTCACCTTGTAAGTTAATAAGCAATGTGCTTTGAAAGAGGAAAAGGTAAAAGAGGGTATTCAATCTCCCGCCACTATTCCCCATGGGGGAAATGGCGGCGGGGCCCTATTCAACACAGTCTTTCCTGACAGCATTGAACAGGGATCTCGGCAGAACAGGCCCAACTTTAGAAGCAGTCAGGCCCATTCTGCAGAGAACGACCATGGATTGTCGAACTACCGGCCACAGTTCGACGATTCACAGCCGTATCTTGTGGCCACACCCCTTTTTTGGCATTTGGCAGGCGGGACATTGAATCCCGCCTGACGATACTATGTCGATCCAGCCGAGAGCAGGACATGGTCACGGCTGTCAGGCCAGCAGACAGTCGTGACGCGAGATTGAATATCCCCCATAGACTGTTCTTAAGGGGCTGGGAGCACTATTGAAACAAACACACAGAATACAATTTTTCTAGTGTCCACAGTCGACAGAGTATAAGTCTGGTATCTTTGTGTGTTTGCACTTTATTTTAAAACAGCAGGGCTCCTCCAGATATTAACACACGTACCAACATATACAGTATAAATTTAGCTTGGTAACAATTTATTTTTCTTAATCTGTTTTAACAATAATGCTCTGCTGAGAATAAAGTGGTATACACAGAGACAGTGGGGGTGCAAATGCACTATGCAATCATTACATGACAAAATATTATATCATAAGAGGTTGTTTGTATATCATTGGCCAATGATATTGGCCTGTCCACCAATCGTCCAGGTCACCTCTTGTCGAGCAGGTCCCTAACACTGCACCACAGATGGTGACCCCATAGTGTTAGAGACCTGCTCAACAAGAGGTGACCTGGACGATTGGTGGGCAGGCCAATATCACTGGCCAATGATATACCAACAACACACAAGGGAACACACCCACTTTGACTATGCATCATGCATATTCATGAGTAGAGCAGTACTTAATGAGCTTCTGGGCACCTGTCCAGGTTGGTCCTGACGAAGCTCCCGACGAAGCTCACAGCGAAGCGTGCGCCGACCACACACCTCGTGTGTGAACCCCCATGTCCCCCACCCCACATATGTATTTTGATCTGTCTAGATAGGGTGTTGCGTACCATTGCTCTCCGGCGTTCCGGAGTCAATATAGCAGAGGAGCGGTGTATCACGTCTATTACCGCTTCCTCCGTGTAAAAGGCAACAGGCTGGTTACATGTGAAGAACGCTACAATCTCCTTCCAGTGAGATTAGCGGTACTGCCTCTGGTGATATAGGAAGCCAAAAATATTCTTGGGGCACTATATCCAGAGTGAGTAATATCACACGCTGACTTTATACCAATAAGTCACTTTCAGTGTGTGATAGAAACCTGTCAGATACATACAGGTTTCCTGATAAAAGACGCTGTACCACCTACGTGTATGCAGCCCTGAATGTGTCACTGTTACTCCTTGTGGACTTGGATATATGTCAGTCTGACAATAATTAACACAATAAAGGAGATAACAGTTTGAAGAGGATCTTAGATATATAAAAAATTGCCTTCACAAAATAAAACGCACACTAAATACAACTATATTTAACGCTATAATAATTATTTGAGACAAATACATTGGGGGTCCCACGTTGTAGGGATAGAAATATATAATAATTTTAATTCACATGTTTGTGTCTATGTTATTTGTTTATGTTTTATTTTGCTCCTTTTAATATGCAATTAATAAAGGTTACATTTTATTGTTAAAAATTCCTCTGGTGTGCTACACAGCAACATCCTTGCTGTTCCCCTTTTTTCCTCTTATTATATATTATAATGTAATGATTGCATAGTGCAGGGGTCCTCAAACTATTTTGCTCTGGGACCCCAATATACAATAAAAAATAATTACAGGACCCCAACAAGTGAATGCAGAAGGTCATCACATCACATCACATGTGTAGGCAGCAGACAGCACATTCATGGCAGCAATGTGGAGGCACAGAGTGATGGGAGGAGTCTAAAATAACACAATTCAACAGATCTTTCAGACTCCTTGAATCACTGACTGAGATTAGAAAAGTCATCAGCCTGAAGGTCAGCAACATGGAGTTGCGACCCCATGCTGAGTAGGTCGGGACCCACTTTGGGGTCAGGTACCCACAGTTTGAGAACCGCTGGCATTGTGCATTTGCACCCCTTCTGTCTCCCCATCCGGATAGACTGGCATCTGTTTTAAGGATAAAGAATCTCTGCAGAACCAGACTTGTTACCCTGGCTTGAAGATCTTTAGATAACCATCGAAGAGTGCAACTGTATCAATGCTTGGTTGCTATATCCTTTCTTTATAAAAAAAAAGGTAGAAATCGCCACTGTAGAATTCTC
Source organism: Crinia signifera (assembly GCF_055691185.1). NCBI lineage: Eukaryota > Metazoa > Chordata > Amphibia > Anura > Myobatrachidae > Crinia > Crinia signifera. The sequence continues at coordinate 209,820,338 of NC_139219.1, forward strand.
ATATGCCATAGCGCCCAAGGAATTAGTTGAATGGTTGATGCCATCATACCATTAAGCGCAGTCCGAGGTCTAACCAAAACTTTTCTTGTATTTCTGCCACTGTCTTCTGGCGACAATGCAATTGTAAAATCTAGAGTATTTATCATTACTCTCAAGAAGTGAATCTTTCAGAGTAACCAGAACCTTTGTAAACACCCTGGGAGAAATCTTGAGTCCAAATGGCAGGCACGTGAACTGGTAGTGTATCCCCAACAGAGGAAACCTCAGAAATCTCCTATAGATGCGAGAAACTCTGCCTTCTTGATTCCCGTTAAAATGGATAACATTATTTCCATTTGAAATTTCTGAGTTTTTATAAGTAAATTCAAGTCCCTTAAATTGAGAATCCTTCTGTATGTGTCCTTCACCGATCTTTCCCAGATGTCTGCAAAGGACAATAGATGACCTCCAATCACCATCTGATCGACATAGTCATTGTCTTGTGCCTCTTCTGTTAGACTGACAAAACGACTGGCGTGAGAAGCCTGTATTACCTCTTCTGTAATATTGCCGGCCAGGCCTGTAGGTCCTGGCTTCTCTGTACTATGTCTTGGAAGAATTGGGTATGGCAAATTGGCTATTATCTTGAGGTAAATCACAGATTTTCCTCCAGAGATTCTTTGGATCATAGCATCCAATTATTGACCAAATAGAAAGGAGCCTTCAAACAGTAAAGTAGTTAATCTATTTTTGCAATGGGCGTCTGTACGCCAGGCCTTCAGCCACAAGGCTATTTTCACCATTAGTCCCGCAGCCATTGATCTGGCCAAAAATGAGGCCTCACAAAAAACTCAATGCTTTTTGCATATTTCTAAGCAGATATAGCATAGAGATTCTATCTTCGACATCGGTTTGTAACTCTGGACCCGAGACACTGATGCCACAGCCACCCCAGATGTTAAGGACACTGCTGAGGATACAATACAGTATATGTAAATTCTGCAGAGCACTTTCAAGCTTTCTATCGATAGGGTCCTTAAGTGCTGCCCCATCTTCTAGAGGAATAGTCATCCTTGAAGTTAGTTCCGCCACTGCTGCATCTACCTTAGGAATTTCACACCATCCAAGGAATTGCTCATCTCAAAGGATACAGCTTTTCAATTCTTGGAAGTCTCCCTTGTCTCTTATTCATATTGATCCATTCTTTGGATATCACATCTTTCATAACCTTATGGACTGGGAAACACCTCCCTTTCTTAGATCTGTCCTCAAAGAGTACGTCATGTTCTTCTGAGACTTCCGCTTACTTTTACTTCTTAGCTTTATAGACATTTTTCAGCATGCTCTCAACTAAAAAAAGGCTTTTTTTTCCAATCGCACAGGTGAGGATATCTGTGTATGTGATATAACCCTTTTATATAATGATGAGACTTTAAAGAAGTCTTTATTTTAGGGTGTGCTGCCACTAGAACAGAAGAATAGATACAATTTTTGAGAAAGAGAAGGCTGTCAGTGTGGCGCACTGTTAAAGAGAGGTGGTTTTAATAAAAATTAACTTTTAATTATTACATCTTAAAATGGCGACATATAAAACACATAACATACATGGGTACATTTTTGACAAGGTAAGGATAAAAAAGGAATGAATCCTTGCTTAGTGTGTTTCGATATCCCTTAATGAAAGTTATGGACAGTGGTTGTATCAGTGCCACACTCGATGGGTGCACTGATCACTGCCTTCAATAATATCAAAAGTATCCCCACTGTTCGGCCCCCCTCACATTTATTTTACGATGATTTGGTGTGTCTTGTTTCAAATCGCCTGGTGTGTATCCACACGCAATTTCGTATGCAATAAATTGGTTGGATATGGAGTATTATACTTCCTCAATTAAATTGCATTACAACAGAAAGATATGCCACTGTAGGTGTATGAAAGAGGCTGCAGTGAGGTTGGTGAGGCGGATTTGGGTATTTTGCCTATAGCATATGCCGCTCATACACTACCAAACTCGGGCTTTTATAAATACAGTTGGTTGGCTGGCTGGCTGTGGATATGGTGTAAGACACTGTTTATGATGCGTTTGGTTCACCAATCACCATTGTATTGGAGAAACAGGTGTGGGGATAATATACAGTGGGTCCCTACTGGGTGAGTCCCCTTAAAATTATTATCAGGTGATTAAGTGCGTCTTATCAGAATCGCCCAGTGTGTACCCACAATGGAGATTGGTACAATAAATTGGTTGGTTCATACATTAGAATTTTTACTGAATATTACAGTTTATTTATTTGTATTAGGTAGCACTTCGGCTGTAAATACGTGGAGGAGCTTCTAGCGGCGAATGAGGTCGGCAGGAGTATTGCTTATAGCATGCCGCTTATACGTCCAGGTTCTCTCTGTGCATCTGGCTGTTCTCCGGGGATACACATGGGCATTGTTATTGTAGCGTGTATGCCGGTGTTAAACTGGGAGACACCGCAGTGTGATGGTCACAGTGCGGCTCCCCCTGTCAGTGCAACTTTGTATTCCGGTTACACGCTGATGTTACAGGTAGGCAGTATGGACGCCGGACTCCTTTAGCAGCACAAACGGCTGGCTGCTGTGCAGCAGGATTGGAGGAGATCGTGGTCAGGGTCTGACCCCACGACTCCTATCCGATAGTCTCTCTAGTACTGTATGTGGTGCGCAACAATCACAAATCAAAATACATTGTATATTGGGGAAGGGATATGGGAGTTTAGCACACTAAGTGTGTGTGGTCCACGCGCGTATCGCCGTTAGCTTCATCAGGACCAGTGCGCCACACTAATGACAGCCTTCTCTTTCTCAAAAATTATGCTCTCAACTAACTCAAGGTTAAATGCTCTACCTTACGCCGGAGCTCAACCGCTGGACTCCAAGACAGTGCTGCTGACACACTCAGTAATACGGCCAAACTGGCATCCGATGCTGGTAAGTGTCAGAGCTCAACTCCATGACACCAATATAGCAGCGTCCAACGACAGCCACGCTGCCTGGTAGAAATACTGTGCCTGCATAATCCATCCAGTGCTGCACCGCTCAAAACAGTGTAAGGGCAGGACTCCACAATGGGTCACACTCCCTTCACCCTGGTACTAGTGGCAGGAATCTGAAAAGACCACACTCCAATGCACACTTCTTCCCCCCCGGGAAGCCACCCCATATTTTAGGTAAGCCCATATAGGAAAAATAAAGAAAAAACTACTTTTCACCTATCTAGCTGACACGGAGACATAAGAAAAAGACACACACGAGGGGGAGAAGGCGAGTATTATACCCGAAGTGGGCAGTCCCTGGAAAAAAACATCCTGTCTAGGCTAGGAGGCGGCAGGGATATCCCAGTGTTATTGCTGCCATGGGGATCGTAGAAGAAATCCAGTTTAACTGGCGGCACGCATGTGTCTCACTCCAGCCTCTCCTTTGAATTAGGGAATCCAACTACCGACTGGATCCACTGCAATTTGTCCAGCTGACTTTAACCCGGAGCAGACCCCTGGACTTCAAGTTTGCATCTCATTCGCCAGAATAGCAACGCTATTGTGTGTCTCTGCTCCAGAGACTCCAACAGCTCCTGCTATACCATTAAGCAAGTGAGAACCCACACTAAAGAGTGTTGAGACTTAAGCATTGGATGATAGTATTTAGAAGATCTTGATTGCAGGACAGAAAACAGAGAGTTGTAGTAAATGGAGTACAGCCACAGGAGGGAAAGGTTACCAGTGGAGTACCCCAGGGATCTGTACTTGGACCAGTGCTTTTTAATATCTTCATGGGTGTCATTGCAAATGGATTTGATGGTAAAATATGCCTTTTTGAAAATGACACAAAAGGTATGCAAAAAAGTAGACACACCAGGAGGAGTAAAACAAATTACATGAAAGGTCAGGAGCATGGCAACTAGAGTTTAATGCCAATAATGCAAAATCATGCACTTGGGTCTCAAAAATCTATAGCCTAAATATATTATAAATGGCACTATAATGGAAACTACTGAGGAGGAGAGCGATCTACTGTAGGTGTCACTATTTCAGGTGACTTAAAGGCAGGTAGGCAATGTAATATAGCAATGAAGGCGGCAATACAGATGCATAGGGAGAGGAATCAGCAGTAGACAGAAAGAAGTAACAGGTCATTGGTACTACCTCATCTAGAGTTCTGTGTTCACTTCTGGGGGCCATATCTCCAGAAGGATATAAATAAATACATTAGAGACTGTACAAAGAAGGGCACCTAAAATGGTGCAAGGCCTACATTTACAAAACATACATGGAAAGACTAAGATATCTTAATATGTATAGTTTAGAGCAGAGAAGGGAAAGGGGAAACATGATAGAAACTTTCAAATATATCAAGGGTTTTAACAAGGTACAGGAGGGAGACATTCTTCACAGGAAAAGAACATGAGGACATGCACTGAAACTAGAGGGAGGAAGAAATAAGGATTAAATATGGTTTGAGGTAACATGTTTAAAAAAGGGGCAATCTAGATGGGACACGTGGTTCTTATCTGCCATCAATTTCTATGTTTATATGTAATAATAATGTCCTAGAGGTCATTTATAGGAATGGGACATTTCAATTTTCTTCCCGCCCACACTTTCATTTCAAATTTAGAGACTGCACCTTCTCCAATGTGAGTTTTTATAAGTAAATTCAAGTCCCTTAAATTGAGAATCCTTCTGTATGTGTCCTTCACCGATCTTTCCCAGATGTCTGCAAAGGACAATAGATGACCTCCAATCACCATCTGATCGACATAGTCATTGTCTTGTGCCTCTTCTGTTAGACTGACAAAACGACTGGCGTGAGAAGCCTGTATTACCTCTTCTGTAATATTGCCGGCCAGGCCTGTAGGTCCTGGCTTCTCTGTACTATGTCTTGGAAGAATTGGGTATGGCAAATTGGCTATTATCTTGAGGTAAATCACAGATTTTCCTCCAGAGATTCTTTGGATCATAGCATCCAATTATTGACCAAATAGAAAGGAGCCTTCAAACAGTAAAGTAGTTAATCTATTTTTGCAATGGGCGTCTGTACGCCAGGCCTTCAGCCACAAGGCTATTTTCACCATTAGTCCCGCAGCCATTGATCTGGCCAAAAATGAGGCCTCACAAAAAACTCAATGCTTTTTGCATATTTCTAAGCAGATATAGCATAGAGATTCTATCTTCGACATCGGTTTGTAACTCTGGACCCGAGACACTGATGCCACAGCCACCCCAGATGTTAAGGACACTGCTGAGGATACAATACAGTATATGTAAATTCTGCAGAGCACTTTCAAGCTTTCTATCGATAGGGTCCTTAAGTGCTGCCCCATCTTCTAGAGGAATAGTCATCCTTGAAGTTAGTTCCGCCACTGCTGCATCTACCTTAGGAATTTCACACCATCCAAGGAATTGCTCATCTCAAAGGATACAGCTTTTCAATTCTTGGAAGTCTCCCTTGTCTCTTATTCATATTGATCCATTCTTTGGATATCACATCTTTCATAACCTTATGGACTGGGAAACACCTCCCTTTCTTAGATCTGTCCTCAAAGAGTACGTCATGTTCTTCTGAGACTTCCGCTTACTTTTACTTCTTAGCTTTATAGACATTTTTCAGCATGCTCTCAACTAAAAAAAGGCTTTTTTTCCAATCGCACAGGTGAGGATATCTGTGTATGTGATATAACCCTTTTATATAATGATGAGACTTTAAAGAAGTCTTTATTTTAGGGTGTGCTGCCACTAGAACAGAAGAATAGATACAATTTTTGAGAAAGAGAAGGCTGTCAGTGTGGCGCACTGTTAAAGAGAGGTGGTTTTAATAAAAATTAACTTTTAATTATTACATCTTAAAATGGCGACATATAAAACACATAACATACATGGGTACATTTTTGACAAGGTAAGGATAAAAAAGGAATGAATCCTTGCTTAGTGTGTTTCGATATCCCTTAATGAAAGTTATGGACAGTGGTTGTATCAGTGCCACACTCGATGGGTGCACTGATCACTGCCTTCAATAATATCAAAAGTATCCCCACTGTTCGGCCCCCCTCACATTTATTTTACGATGATTTGGTGTGTCTTGTTTCAAATCGCCTGGTGTGTATCCACACGCAATTTCGTATGCAATAAATTGGTTGGATATGGAGTATTATACTTCCTCAATTAAATTGCATTACAACAGAAAGATATGCCACTGTAGGTGTATGAAAGAGGCTGCAGTGAGGTTGGTGAGGCGGATTTGGGTATTTTGCCTATAGCATATGCCGCTCATACACTACCAAACTCGGGCTTTTATAAATACAGTTGGTTGGCTGGCTGGCTGTGGATATGGTGTAAGACACTGTTTATGATGCGTTTGGTTCACCAATCACCATTGTATTGGAGAAACAGGTGTGGGGATAATATACAGTGGGTCCCTACTGGGTGAGTCCCCTTAAAATTATTATCAGGTGATTAAGTGCGTCTTATCAGAATCGCCCAGTGTGTACCCACAATGGAGATTGGTACAATAAATTGGTTGGTTCATACATTAGAATTTTTACTGAATATTACAGTTTATTTATTTGTATTAGGTAGCACTTCGGCTGTAAATACGTGGAGGAGCTTCTAGCGGCGAATGAGGTCGGCAGGAGTATTGCTTATAGCATGCCGCTTATACGTCCAGGTTCTCTCTGTGCATCTGGCTGTTCTCCGGGGATACACATGGGCATTGTTATTGTAGCGTGTATGCCGGTGTTAAACTGGGAGACACCGCAGTGTGATGGTCACAGTGCGGCTCCCCCTGTCAGTGCAACTTTGTATTCCGGTTACACGCTGATGTTACAGGTAGGCAGTATGGACGCCGGACTCCTTTAGCAGCACAAACGGCTGGCTGCTGTGCAGCAGGATTGGAGGAGATCGTGGTCAGGGTCTGACCCCACGACTCCTATCCGATAGTCTCTCTAGTACTGTATGTGGTGCGCAACAATCACAAATCAAAATACATTGTATATTGGGGAAGGGATATGGGAGTTTAGCACACTAAGTGTGTGTGGTCCACGCGCGTATCGCCGTTAGCTTCATCAGGACCAGTGCGCCACACTAATGACAGCCTTCTCTTTCTCAAAAATTATGCTCTCAACTAACTCAAGGTTAAATGCTCTACCTTACGCCGGAGCTCAACCGCTGGACTCCAAGACAGTGCTGCTGACACACTCAGTAATACGGCCAAACTGGCATCCGATGCTGGTAAGTGTCAGAGCTCAACTCCATGACACCAATATAGCAGCGTCCAACGACAGCCACGCTGCCTGGTAGAAATACTGTGCCTGCATAATCCATCCAGTGCTGCACCGCTCAAAACAGTGTAAGGGCAGGACTCCACAATGGGTCACACTCCCTTCACCCTGGTACTAGTGGCAGGAATCTGAAAAGACCACACTCCAATGCACACTTCTTCCCCCCCGGGAAGCCACCCCATATTTTAGGTAAGCCCATATAGGAAAAATAAAGAAAAAACTACTTTTCACCTATCTAGCTGACACGGAGACATAAGAAAAAGACACACACGAGGGGGAGAAGGCGAGTATTATACCCGAAGTGGGCAGTCCCTGGAAAAAAACATCCTGTCTAGGCTAGGAGGCGGCAGGGATATCCCAGTGTTATTGCTGCCATGGGGATCGTAGAAGAAATCCAGTTTAACTGGCGGCACGCATGTGTCTCACTCCAGCCTCTCCTTTGAATTAGGGAATCCAACTACCGACTGGATCCACTGCAATTTGTCCAGCTGACTTTAACCCGGAGCAGACCCCTGGACTTCAAGTTTGCATCTCATTCGCCAGAATAGCAACGCTATTGTGTGTCTCTGCTCCAGAGACTCCAACAGCTCCTGCTATACCATTAAGCAAGTGAGAACCCACACTAAAGAGTGTTGAGACTTAAGCATTGGATGATAGTATTTAGAAGATCTTGATTGCAGGACAGAAAACAGAGAGTTGTAGTAAATGGAGTACAGCCACAGGAGGGAAAGGTTACCAGTGGAGTACCCCAGGGATCTGTACTTGGACCAGTGCTTTTTAATATCTTCATGGGTGTCATTGCAAATGGATTTGATGGTAAAATATGCCTTTTTGAAAATGACACAAAAGGTATGCAAAAAAGTAGACACACCAGGAGGAGTAAAACAAATTACATGAAAGGTCAGGAGCATGGCAACTAGAGTTTAATGCCAATAATGCAAAATCATGCACTTGGGTCTCAAAAATCTATAGCCTAAATATATTATAAATGGCACTATAATGGAAACTACTGAGGAGGAGAGCGATCTACTGTAGGTGTCACTATTTCAGGTGACTTAAAGGCAGGTAGGCAATGTAATATAGCAATGAAGGCGGCAATACAGATGCATAGGGAGAGGAATCAGCAGTAGACAGAAAGAAGTAACAGGTCATTGGTACTACCTCATCTAGAGTTCTGTGTTCACTTCTGGGGGCCATATCTCCAGAAGGATATAAATAAATACATTAGAGACTGTACAAAGAAGGGCACCTAAAATGGTGCAAGGCCTACATTTACAAAACATACATGGAAAGACTAAGATATCTTAATATGTATAGTTTAGAGCAGAGAAGGGAAAGGGGAAACATGATAGAAACTTTCAAATATATCAAGGGTTTTAACAAGGTACAGGAGGGAGACATTCTTCACAGGAAAAGAACATGAGGACATGCACTGAAACTAGAGGGAGGAAGAAATAAGGATTAAATATGGTTTGAGGTAACATGTTTAAAAAAGGGGCAATCTAGATGGGACACGTGGTTCTTATCTGCCATCAATTTCTATGTTTATATGTAATAATAATGTCCTAGAGGTCATTTATAGGAATGGGACATTTCAATTTTCTTCCCGCCCACACTTTCATTTCAAATTTAGAGACTGCACCTTCTCCAATGTGGTTTTATGTGATTTTGTATTAATGTATATTACAGTATGATTGACATCATGTTCTTACTATTTACATCCTATTAGAATTCTTGTTTATTGTTGGTATTGAAGGTAAATTTTGAGGAGCAGCTTCAAAAAGTGAAATTTTAGACAAGTTAAAGAGTTCTATAGGTAGGGAATACTGCATGAGATGTCTTAGTTGGTGTTTGATTTCATGATGTGCAAAAACCAGAATACTTATCCAGAAACAGTTGCATAAAAAGTTTATTTAACAAGTAGATTTTGAAAAGATTTATACCTTGCGCTCTCTGTAATAAGTAGATGGACACTATGCTTAAAAAATGAGTGTATTAAAAAGAAAGAATATATTTCATAGGATATAAAAGGTATATAAAAAACACATAAAACCATACAATGTACATACAAAGATTATTTACAATAAGTATTGGTGCAAAACAGATAGCAACAATAATGCTGTTGGCAATAATGATTAAGGGGATTAATGTAAACCACAATTAAAAAATCTACGGGGGGGATCAAGCTGGTAAAGCGAGTCCGTTTGGACGTAGGGGAGAGGGGCTATCGGCGGTCCAGTGGGGGTCCCTCTTACCACCCGTCCAGACCACAGGCACTCTGTAGCACCATGACGCCGGCTGCATCTCCACGGCAACCCCCCGGAAACAGCGGCGGCTGCAGTGCAAGACAGGCTAGCAGTTCCAGACTTACGCCACCATCCACCCGATCACACACAGCCCCTAACAGCAACCTTAGTACTACATCCCGGGGACATCACCTGTCACCTAAATCCCCACCGCTAGGATATTTGCACAAATTGTGGGACGCCGCGCTGTGCACACATATACTGACTAGATCAATCAGCAAATCAATATCCTCAATTACCAGCTTGGTCCCCATATAGATTTTTTAACTGTGGGGTACATTAATCCCCTTAATCATTATTTCCAACAGCATTATTGTTGCTATCTGCTAATTCTAGAGAGCGCAAGGAATAAACCTTTTCAAAATCTATATTACCCCAGGAGAGTGGACAATTCCTATACCTGTGCAGCACTAAAACCCACTAGGTCTTTGAGCACAGGCACTATACGCTTTTAACATTATTTAACAAGTAGACATGGATGCAGGATTAACTGAAGACCATGAAAGCTGCAAAGTGCACAAATAAATGTAAGAAAAAAAATCAGTAGGAAAATACAGAGGACTTGAAATATGCAAAAACTTCCAACATACTAAGACAAGTATGAAACAATCCAGCACCCAATCTAGTAATATCTTTGGTTTACAGGATGGGGAGGTGGGGTTGTACTAAGACTTGAAAAGTGATAAAATGGAGAAATAAACTACCAATCAGCTCCTGTCTTTTTTCAAACACAGTCTATGACATGGCAGTTAGGAGCTGTTTGGGTGGTAGTGGATAACCAGAGCTGGCCCTAGCCTAAATGATGCCCTATGCAAGATTTTGGCTGGTGCCCCCTAGCACCACCACTAGTTCGGCCTCTGACCCTGCTCCCCTTTCCCAGCACCATCAACCCTCATCATAGCATTCATTATTTTGGTGCTCCTAGATAGAAACAGTGCACACATTCGGTGCACAGCCCAAACAGGGGTGTGTTCTTTCTGGGAAGGGGCATGGCCACACAATAGTACCCCCAATTCAAATTATGCCACACAGTAGTGCAACTTTATTCACATTATATCATGCGATGGTGTCCCTTATTCACGTTACATCACACAGTAGTACCACTTTACCTTATATACATTACTCCTCACATTATTCACATTATACCCTTAGAAAAGAATCCTGAGAAAATATTGTATTTTAAGCACCTCCATGGCCACACTGCAACCCAGCACAAAGCAGTGTGTGCTGGGCAGAGGAGAAAAGCTTCAGCTGTTACTGTCACTTAAGGGGAGGGTGCCCGGGGGCCCCCACTGGGCCCTTCCATCAGACTTTGGCCTGGGTAATTTGTACCCCCTACCCCTTTCTCTCAGCATTCCTGATAATACCACACAGTAATGCCCCATACACATGACACACATTATTAATGTCCATATAAACATAATGCCCCTTACACATTATGCCAACCTTTATTAATGCCCCTTACACATATGTTGCACATTATTAATGCCCTTATACAAATGACACACATAATGCCTGTTATACGTCGCACATTATTAATGCATTTATACATAAAGCACATAATGTCCCTTACACATATGTCAAACACTATTGCACAACCAACCCACACGCAGACAGCACTCGCACAGCCGCTAACACTGTGACCTCTGCCTCTGCTTGGATACAGATGTTTCCTCATACATCTTGCCTCAATAGGCCATGCAGCTCCTGGCCAGTTCTGCTAACATTGGTTGCCTTTTTTGCTGAAAATTGGTCTTATTTGCATTGTTATGTGACCAGGACACATAAGGAGCTTCCGATTATTAAAATATTATGCGGCATGCCTATATTCTGTGTGCAACTGTGACTGTACCTGCATACGGAATGCTATGTTACAGTGATTTCCATGAATACACTATTTCATATGCAGATACAGCCTGACGCTCACAGAATATAGGCATGCTGCATATAATTTTAATCAGCAGAAGCTGCTTGTGCCACTAGGCATTTGCCTAGTTTGCCTATGCCTAGGGCCGGCTCACCATTTTATCAATATTCAAGCTTAGTACATCTGGCCCAGGGTGAGAGACTATATTATAGACAATTATTAGCAAATGGTTAGCTCATGCTCCTTTCATTTATTTGGAACTATTACTGAAAACTGTATTTCCCAGAAGCTGAGCATCTGAATACGGTCATAGAGCTGTATTCGGGAATCTCTATTACTCTGGAAGAGTTTATGGGGGAAAGAAAAAAAAAAAGAGGGAAAAATGTGGACATTCACTAAACAACAAGGCATTGTACCACTTATTTCTAATTTGTATTTGCATTAAATCACAATTTGCATGAATAGTATAGAATAAAAAGGCTGCTTATTGTAAATTGTATAGAAAAACATTCCCATCAGATCTCAGTTCTACTTGGATCACTATATAAGGATACGGATATATGTGTCTACAAACATACTTAGAATAGACACAAGCATTTCAGACAGTGTATACTGAAACATCAAGTCCAATATAAACACTTTAATTTACTTCTATTATGATTTATTATGTAAGAAACAACCTTTAAGTAGGTCATATATTGCTCATTAACAATAACATAGCTGAAGGGCTCTTAGTTTATTCGTACAGATTGCACTTACCCAATTAATAATTTGACAAATACAGACCGCTTTTCCATGTTTAATTTTCATTTCATCAAACTACAGCAGTGTTGGTGAAAACGACATATTCTATCCCCACTAAATTTTATGTTGTGATATTTCAATGCTGGTTTATAAACTAAACCAAGTTCAAAGTAATTCTTCCACCCTATAATTCCCTAAATATTCAGATAATTCAGAATGGTACTATCCAAGTATTTACATAAATTAAATATGGTACATGATTACAAAAGGCTGATAATTTTAAAACTAAAGGTTTGAGATGATGTGAGACCTAGAAGGAAACACTAACATAGTATTTTAGGCCTACATCTAGCTAAAAGCTCTGTCAATTACAGCTCGGATTACTCATTTAGCAGTATGGTAACAGGTATGTTTTGGTCATCCATCTAACCCCAAGTCTTAGATGTCTTTCATAGTTTTTAAATTGCTTACATTCACTGTCTTCATCTGTCTTTCACACTATTATTTATTATATAATCTCTCCTGCTTTCAAAACATATCTTTGACTATTTTAAATTCTCTCCATCTGTCGAAATTACAATCCTTAATTCCTATTTTCAACAAGTCTCTTTTTTTTAGCATAATATTTAGATAATTCTTCATTTGTTTATACACAATATCTTTCAAAGTTAAGATCTTTGAGGTTCTTATTTTATTGAAAAATATATCCTAAAATAAAAATGTGTTCTCTGTAATTTCAGGGATTTTTTTCATAGCATTTATATCTCAAAAACATTTTTTTTTTAAATGTAATATTACATCAGAAAATTTAACTGAATTAAATGGTTGTGCATAAGTATTTAACCAGGTAAGGATCAAAGTTGATGAACAAAAATAAGTGTATCCCCAAAAAGTTGGAGATAAAGTAAAGGTGCGTACACACGGATAGATTTGGCAATGAACGATATAGATGCCGATGCGCGTACCTGCCGGTTGTTGGTAGAGGTCTATGGTATTTTCTGCCTGCAGAAAGACCATAGACCAATCTTTAGTGATGTGTACCAATAGTTTGCAAATCAATTGCATAGTGAACAATTTGGATTGGCTGACCACTCCCCACGACCATTTCCTCATTCTGTCCCAGGCTGCATGGACAGGAAAACAGAAGAAGCAGGAAACAGTGATCCAGTTTACAAAAGCAGCATGGAAGTACATTTTGCTTCTATGCTGCTGTCCACCAAAGTACAGTATAACCTTGCAGCAGATACTGGGCAGCATCTCGGTGTCTCCCATGTGTCTGCAAACTACAGGTCCCCCATACCATGCACAAGCGGCCTGAAAGCCTTGCAGTAGACAGTGGCCACCATCTTTTATGTAGTATTCCCCATGTGTCTGCACAACATATGTCCCCTATATCATGCATCAGCAGCCTGAAAGCCTTGCAGCAGACACTGGCCACCATCTTTTATGCAGGAGCCAAACTTCAGATCAGCCAGGGATCTTCCAGTTGCAAGATACCTGAGGGTGATGACCAGTCACTCCTTTGCAGAAATAGGAGTCCTCATATTGGTGTATTCCCTCTGTATATAGGGAGTTACAAGGCCTAGCAATTCCTGGAATGTGTCTTCATCCATTCGCAGGAAATTGCGGTAGTCATCAGGGTTACGGTCTTGAATCTGTCAGGAGCGTCATATGGTAGTGCGTTTCCCTGTCCATTAGCCAGTCCTTGCTCCAACGGGATCGGAACAACCTCCTCCTCCTGCCCTGATTCCTATCGCTTTTCAACTTGAGATAAATGTATGACAGCGCAAGTTGGTACTGATAGGAATCCATGATGATCCAAAGCTCTCAACACAGTTTGCTAGCAAGCAAAATCAGTGCAGTTCCTAGAAAAAAGCAGGTATATACCAAGCCTCTCCTACAGCAGAAATGCACTGAGATAAAATGGTGGGCGCCTGTTTAGTCACATCCATTATTTAAATTTTACAATAGACAAGATCAATCTTATGTGTTTTTTGACAAACGATAATCGTTAACGACTGGCCGTTAACTAGTCAAAGTTTGCTCAATCGCTTAGCATTTGACACCAAATCGTTTGTGTAGGAGTTCAGAGGAAATCATTAACGAGATTGAATCATTTGCCAAATCTATTAGTGTGTATGCACCTTTATTCACATTTCTAAATAAAAGGGTACAAAACAAAAAAACAATGCCTCCCACATTGGCTATGAAAGAATAACAGTCAGAGTTGCTAAGGCCTGTTGATGTTCTAACACAGTGGTTCCCAACCCTGGTCCTCAAGTACCCCCAACAGTGCACGTTTTCCAGGTCACCCAGCAGGTGCATCCATTATTCAGACACATTTTAAAAGATCCACAGGTGGAGCTAATTATGTCACTTGTGATTCTGTGTGGAGCCCTGGAAAATGTGCAGTTAGGGGTACTTGAAGACCAGGGTTGGGAACCACTGTTCTAACAAATCACCCTTCATTTTCATACATGTTGCAGTTTGGAAGTTGGATTACTCTTGACAGACTGATAGTTCTCAAATCAATTTATAGCATTTTCTCTTCAATATTACAGACTTCTTCAAAAATATTTAATATCCGTTCACCTATGTTACCAAGTGTTTACATGTTGCAGTGGGCACAGTTGGTGAAGTCATCATACAATCCAAGCTGTGTTAACTCACCTAAACCCTGCCTATAATTTTTTCCCCAAAAAATCTGTGCTTTTATTAAAAAGAGAAAAAAATATATTAAAAAAAATTAATATTCAACGTGCCTACAATATATTCTGTATATCTGTGTCTTTATTTGCATTAAAAAATGGAATGTTACAGTGTTTTATAGGAAACCACCACACAAACATTTCACATGCATATACAGCATGATTGCACACAGAAAATAGGCATGATGCAAATCATTTTGCAAATAAGATGCATGCTAATGGTAAAGTCACATGAAAAGACACTGGCATGGCGTAACTAGCAAGGTTGTGTAACGTGCAAGGAGGCTAGATGGGAGTGGACACATCTGTACAGTAAAAATATAATTATATTTCTTATATCTGTATATGAACTGCATATTTGGAACAAGTAACTCGACAATCTAGACATCTTTATTTGCAAAACAGCTTGCCCTCAATAGACCATTATTCTTGTAACAGATATAAAACGGTGTGATTGCTTGAGCTCTGTGAATCAACAAGTTGTTTAGGAATGGAGCTTAGATCATGTTCCTTTACTTGCTCCTGTGAGGCGAGTTAATGAGGAGCAGATTATGCTGAATGCATGGATGGTGTAATGAGAGCACTCTATGCACAATGCTGGAAGAAGGAATGAGCATCGTACCTGTAGGCTGTGTAATGGATGATACAGAAAGGATTATGGTGTACAAAAAGCTATTAATCCCCCAATATATATTTCTATTAGACAGTATAAGCATCATCTGACTAAACTGGATACACACCATAAAATTATCTTTCCATTCTGCCTAATTGGAACGAAAATCTGGTAATGTCTGAAAAAAAATTACAACCTTTGCTTTCAAAATCTAGAAATAACCAAAAAGGTAATTTGCCTAAAGCGATATAACCAGTGTCAGATAAGAAAATATTCATTTTTATTTCAAAGCACTGGAACTCAAAATATCAGAAAACACTTCACTGTATGATGAAATATAAAATTATACAATGATCAAGGTTAAAATACTTTTGTAGTGTATTGTACATTGTTAATCACTATATTTATTTACCCACCAAAATCTTTAAGACAACTGTACACAACTCTGGTCATATGACTATGCACTTGTGAGAATATATGAAATGTGATCACACCTTTTTTTTTAGCACTACATCAAGTGATTTTAGCCACTTCCCCATTTAGTTTATACTTTCAAATCTACTGTAAAGTGCTGGCAATTTGAGCTTTAAGTCTCCACAATGCTGATTAACAAAAAGCCAATTTGTGCATTTTTTTAAAATTAACACCAACAAATGCTATATGATTTTTAGGTTAACAATGATCCAAGTAGGGTTCTCAAGATAGGATTTTATAATAAATTCTTAGCTTCAAAATAATGCTTTTTTTTGTTGTTGCTATTTTGCACGGTATTGATTGAAAGTCCTGAAATGTATGAGAATTATTATTGCCTAGTGATTGACAGCAAATTTCTATTATTTGGGTAGCTTTAAACCAAAGGTTATTAACATTTAGGGGGAAATTTACTATAGGAAATTTGTAAAAAATAGGTGTATTTGTATCCAGAAATACACTTATTTTTGACATTTACTATCCCAAAAATACGGCAATTCGTATTTGTATTGATGTGCTATCAATACGAATAGCCGTATTTTCTTTACACCTATTTTTTACAAATTTCCTTTAGTAAATTTCCCCCTTAGTTGCAAGAATATGTCAAGACAGAGTCCTGTGACATCCAGGCCCATCCTTTGGCTTTACAAGTGTCCATGTAGTGCAGTGATGGATGATCACTAGAAAATAAGGAATTTGGTACTCACCGGTAATTCCCTTTCTCCGAGGTAGCAGGGGACACTGCAGTCATCACGTGTGGGATAGTATGGTGTACTGGAGGAGTCGGCACTTTAAGAAAATTTAAGTGTGGCTGGCTCCTCCCCCCTCTATCCCCACCCAGACCTCAGTCTTAAAAAACCGTGTCCGAGAGGAAGATGATAGGGCAAGCACCCGACAGGAGGAGGACACATCCATTCATAGAGAACATGGAGATTAGAAGCCAACACACATCAACTGTTTTAACAAACATAGGTATCAACAGACACATTTAAACTTATAGAACAGAAGAAGGAGGAGAACTTCTAACAAAACCTTCAATCTGCAAGTTTGATTTTCTGAATAACAACATTAGCATGGCAGGAAGACTAGTGCTGGGAGGGCGTGCAGTGTCCCCTGCTACCTCGGAGAAAGGGAATTACCGGTGAGTACCAAATTCCTTATTTCTCCCTCGGATAGCAGGGGACACTGCAGTCATCACGTGTGGGAATAATACCCAAGCACTACTCCCGGGTGGGAGAGCACTGGGATTCCTGCAACACTGCCCTTCCAAATGCAGCCTCAGAGGAGGCGAAGGTGTCAAACTTGTAAAACCTTGCGAAAGTATTCGCACCTGCCCAAGTAGCCGCCCTACATACCTGAGCCAGGGAGACTCCCCTAGCTAGGGCCCAGGACGTGCTGACTGACCTTGTGGAGTGAGCAGAAATGCCAGGTGGAACCTGTCTGTGAGCCTGTAAATATGCTTCCCTGATGGTTAGGCACAGCCAACGGGCCAACGTCTGTTTAGAAGCTGGCCACCCTCTTTTTTCAGCTCCATAAAGGACAAAAAGATTATCTGATTTTCTCAAAGCAGCTGTTCTCTTTAGATAAATCCGAAGAGCACGGACTACGTCCAGCAATTTTGAATCCCCCGAAAGAACTGGAATCACTATCGGTTCGTTTACGTGAAAGGACGACACCACCTTTGGTAAAAATTCCTTGCAAGTCCTTAGTTCGGCTCTATCTTTATGGAAGATCAGGAACGGTTCCCGACACGAAAGCGCCCCCAACTCTGACACTCGACGTGCAGAGGCTAAAGCTAACAACATGACAGTCTTCCATGTGAGGTATTTTTGTTCAACCGAAATAAGGGGTTCAAAAAGGTCTGACTTGAGGAAGTTCAAGACCAGCGGTAGTTCCCAGGGTTCAGTTGGAGATACAAAGGGGGGTTGTATTCTAAGTACCCCTTTTAGAAAAGTCTGCACCTCGGGTATGATGGCTAATCTTCGGTGGAAAAAGATAGAGAGGGCAGATATTTGCACCTTTAAGGAGCCCAACCGCAGACCAGAGTTCAATCCTACTTGTAGGAACTGTAGCAGACGGGATAGACTAAAGACCGCCCTGGGAAATTTCTTGGACTCACACCATCTGACATAGGATTTCCATATCCTATGGTAGTGGGCCGATGTAACCCCTTTTCTGGCTTTAAGCATGGTTGGAATTACAGATGATGGAATTCCCCTTCGTTTTAGCAGGTCGGCCTCAACAGCCAGGCCGTTAAATGTAGATGCTGTAAGCTTTGGTAAGCGAATGGTCCCTGTTGAAGCAGATCTGGCCGCAGTGGAAGACGCCAGGGGTCGTCTATCAGCAGAAGTTTTAGGTCGGAGTACCACGACCTTCTCGGCCAGTCTGGCGCCACCAATATGACCGTTGTGGCTTCCCTCTTTATCTTCTTGAGGACTCTCGGAAGAAGGGGGAAAGGTGGAAAGATGTAGACTAGCCTGAACGGCCACGGGATGGACAATGCGTCCACCGCCAACGCTGCTGGATCCAGTGACCTGGCACAATAGAGGGGTAGCTGATGATTTAGTCTGGAAGCCATCAGGTCTACCTGTGGGGTCCCCCACCTGAGGGTGATCTGTCTGAACACATCCGGGTGGAGGGCCCACTCCCCTGGGTGGAAATCCTGGCGGCTGAGATAGTCCGCCTGCCAGTTCTCCACCCCTGGAATGAAAACTGCCGAGAAGTCCGTCGCATGAGCCTCTGCCCATTCCAAAATGGGTCGAACCTCCTTCATGGCAGCACGGCTCCTTGTGCCCCCCTGCCGATTTATGTAGGCTACTGCTGTCATGTTGTCGGACTGGATCCTTATGGAGCGTCCCCTGAGGAGATCGTGTCCCTGTGTCAGGGTCAGCCTGATGGCCCGTAACTCTAGAATATTTATGGGAAGCTTGGCCTCCTGTGATGACCATCTTCCCTGGAACCTGTGGTTTAGAGCTACGGCTCCCCAGCCTCGGAGGCTGGCGTCTGTCGTCACCATTGTCCAAGTGCACGGCCTGAAGCTGCGGCCCTGCAACAGATGTGGGGTATGAAGCCACCATCGAAGTGATGTGCGAGTTTTCTGTGACAGCGAGATTCTCCTGTGGATCTGCAGGTGTGATCCCGACCACTGGGATAACAGGTTTTCCTGAAAGGTTCGGGAGTGGTAACGCCCGTATGGGAGGGCCTCGAATGAAGCTACCATCAGTCCCAACAGGCGGGTACAAAGGTGTGCAGAGACTGTGCGTAGTTGCAGAATTTGACGTACTCTTAGCTGAAGAGTCCTGATCTTGTCCAACGGTAGGAATACCCTTTCCTGAACAGTGTCCAAGATCAGGCCCAAGAACTGAAGTCTCTGAGATGGATTTAGTTGCGACTTCCTGAAGTTCATTATCCATCCGTTTTGGACCAGAAAATTGCAGGTTAGGAGGGCGTCCGCTGCCAATTTTTCTGGGGAAGGTGACTTTAAAAGAAGGTCGTCTAAATAAGGTATGATGATAACTCCTTGTAGACGAAGCGCCGTTATCATACAAGACAGTACCTTGGTAAACACCCTCGGGGCGGAGGAGAGGCCAAACGGTAGTCCCCTGAACTGGTAATGGTTGTCCTGTATGGCGAACCTGAGGAACCTCTGATGTGGTTCCCAGATAGGTATGTGTAGGTACGCGTCCTTGATATCTAGGGAGAGAAGAAATTCCCCCTTCTCCAAGGACGCCACCACCGAGCGAATTGACTCCATCTTGAACTTGTGATAGAACACAAATTCGTTCAGATTTTTTAAATTGAGAATGGGCCGGACGGAGCCGTCCGGCTTTGGTACTACAAAGATGCTTGAATAGTACCCGGTGCCCTTTTGGTGCACTGGAACCGGGACAATCACCTTTGAAGAGAGGAGAGTTTGAATTGACCCACAAAGGGCTGAAGCTGTCTCTTCTGAAGATGGAAGTCCTATTGGGAAAAACAGGTTTGGAGGGGGGGCAGTGAGCTCCAGCTTGTACCCCTGAGTCACAATTTGAAGAGCCCAGGCGTCTTTGCAGTGGGACTTCCAGGTGTCTGCAAAGATTAACAGCCTGGCGCCCACCTCGGGATCCCCTAGGTGAGCTGGGAGACAGTCATGCCACTGATTTCTCAGTGGTCTTGGTGTCTCTAATAGTGGCGGCCGCTGAGGGCTGGGCTGATCTGGCCCCACGACCACGGCGGCCTCTGTAGGAAGGGAAACCTCCTCTGGACCTGCCTCTGAAGCCCGCGTTCCCTCGAAAGGAACGAAAAGTGGTGGATACAAACGGCCGTTTTGGAGGCGGAGCAGATGAGGGAAGAAACGCAGACTTCCCCCCTGTTGCCTGGGAGATGAGCCTGTCTAGATCAGGCCCGAAGAGCATGTCGCCCCCGAAGGGAAGAGCCTCCACAGCCTTTTTGATTTCTGGTTCGGCTTGCCAAGAACGTAGCCAGACTGAACGTCTGGCCACTACCGCAGAGGCTGAAGCCTTTGCTCCTAGGATAGAAATATCCGAGGCAGCCTCCCCTATGTAGGAGGACGCGTCCCTGATGCATTCTGCTAAAGAAATTAGTTCATCTCGGGGAGTATTCTGTTCTAAACCAGTAACCAGTTCAGAAGCCCATTTCTCCATTGCTCTTGCAACCCAGGCCGATGCCAGAGCAGGGCGCAACAGAACTCTTGTGACTCTTTTAGGGACACCGCTCCCGGGATAGGGAGTGTGGTTTTCTTAGATAAGCGTGAAAGGGACACATCTGGGGTGGGAGGGGTCTCCCATTTTTCTCTGGATGCATCTGAGAAGGGGTAAAGGACCTTCAGTCTTTTTGACATTTGAAACTTTTTGTCCGGAGACTTCCAGACTTTTAAAAGAGGGTTGTCTAACTCCTCTGAGTCCGGGAAAGTTAGGGGCTGCTTTTGGATTCTACCAAAAATGGACACCTGAGGAGGTGCGGATGTGTCGGCAATGTGGAAAGTATCTCGAATCTCCCTGATCAGACCTTCCACTCCCTGAGCCTGATCCTCTGGGAGATCGTCTCCTGCGGGATCCTGAGCTAGATCAGGAGGAAATTCCCCCTCCTCTAAGGGAATGCAATCATCCGGGTCGTCTGCCAGGACTATAGCCTGAACTGCCCTTCTCTTCACCGGGGGTGAGGAAGGTCTAGTCTGGGAGTATGCCGACACAGACTGTTTTAGGGAGTCCACCGACTGAATGAGGGATGAAGCCCATAGAGGCTCAGAAGTAGTTAACTGAGACAGATGGGAGTGAAAAACTTCCCTGTCTTTTCTAGAGGCTTCCATCTCTGCAGTAAAGCTGGAGAGAAGGGTCTGTAAGACGTCCCCAGGACATGGGGTGTTTGGCTGGGACCCAGGGGACCTGGGAGTGACAGCAACCTGCACCCTTGCAGAAGACTGAATTCTAGTATAGCAGGGGCCGCACAGGGAAACACCCTTGATATGTGGTGTATACTGCTCCTTGCACTCCTTACAGGAGTACACCTTTTGTGCTGCCTTTGATGTAGCCCTTCCTGCCATACTGACAAATTACTTCAGCACCCCACACGCACACCCTTACACAGACACAAGTATTCCCTAGCACCACTACACACAGTGAAAAGCCCGAGGCCTGAGTGCTAATAGGGAGAGAGGAGCCAATCCTGCCCCCCGATGTGTATCGTGTATGGGGATAACCCCTGATGACTCACAGTACAGTTGAGGTCCCAGGGGGAGCGCTGTAACCACACAGGATCCGGTATACCGGGACTGCAGGTGTCTGAGACTGCTGGATCAGTGGAGAGAAGCTGCGTTCCGAGCAATGGCGGCCGTGTGAGGGAGACGCCGATGTTAAGCTCCGCCTCCTTGATGCGGACGCTTCCCGCGCCGATCTGTAGGCGGGAGTTACAAGCGCAGCCGTGTCAGCGCTGCGCGCGCGACCTAAAATGGCTGCGGCCGCTGACACTCTCTCCCCAGCCAGTGCGCTCACTTCTGGCTGGTCCCCCTTTCCTTGTGTTCCTGTGAGAAGGCAGGTGGGGGATGACCTTGGACCCGGGACGCTCGCTGCGTGCAGCTGCGGCGGGTCCCCAGAGCGGGTGCTCTGGTGGTCTTTTGGTAACAGAGGAACACTGCGTGCAGCGTCGACTGTACCACTCCAGGGTTCCTCTTCACAGGCAGACCGTCCTGTCTGCCTGCCACTAACATAAAAGTTTAAATAAAAATAAAACAGAAATAAAAACCTAATCTCCCTCAGGAGACCCTTGCCCAGGAGACCGACTCCTCCGGGCACTTTTTTAAGACTGGGGTCTGGGTGGGGATAGAGGGGGGAGGAGCCAGCCACACTTAAATTTTCTTAAAGTGCCGACTCCTCCAGTACACCATACTATCCCACACGTGATGACTGCAGTGTCCCCTGCTATCCGAGGGAGAAATCAGTAAGATTCCACATCACTTGAGAAAAGAAACACCCCTCTTTCAAATAAGCATAACCCAGAGGTTTTTTTTAGAAAATCCCTTTCTTATCCCAGGCTATCAAAGTTTTCTATAATCTAGGAATCTGTTGTCTGATGAGCAACAAGATCACACTATAATAAATTGAGAGATGGGACTCACCTCTTCAAATATGAGCACTCAAAATATAAGAGGGGGAGGGGGGTGGGGAGAGAAGTTTTCAGAAGAGAATGTATATAGATAGAGACAATATGTTTGGCTGTGATCTGTACTTTCTGAAATCTCAAGCCACAGAACCATATGTGTGTCCGCCAACACAGTTGACAATGTTGCTGCAAAGTGAGCCATAGTTGAGTTGGGTTCCAGGGTGACCACGACAAAGTTAGAAAAGGAGCAACTTGCTAGCCATGTTTGATGGCAATTTTTCAATCTCTGTCTGGCAAATCATACAGTAAGGGGCAATGAATCCTGGTCGACCGTTTCAATCCTGAAATTAAACAGTCAGTCCAGTTGGAGGTATGCCACCACCGAAGTTCATATGTTAGCACAGTATGGCCAAGCACATGGTGGCTATTTTTGTGGTCAAGACTGGTCATGTAGCTACCAAAATACTTGTGTAGCAGTGCATTGTCATTGGGGACTGGAACACCACCTAATGCCTACTACAAATGCTGAGGACATATCTAGACAGCTTCATGGTGCCTTTCTTCATCACCACATTGAAATTGCCAACAAGTTCAGGAAAGGGGTGAATTTTCTGGCCCATGAATGAAATGAAGATCTTTGTCATCTACTGCACATTTCATACCTGACCACCTGTACCTTATTTATGTTCTCATAAATCAAGCGCAAGATGCATGGAATTTGTTTTGAGCCACCAAAAGCTGCAGTGCAGACATTCATCCAGCACCTATCTACTTCAGACTGGGCCAGTGGCTTTACCAAGTGGCTAAAAGGTAAGCAACTTGGCATGGATTACAAATCATTTAAAAAAAATCTAATGTTCACTTTGTAAACATAACCCTTTTCTTGCATCCCAAAAAACGTATTGCATATTACTCTCATGTAGGATAAGGGAGACAGGCCATTTTCAGTGTCACTCCCCATCTCCTGGAACACAGGTTCTCAAACTCAGTCCTCAGGACCTTACACAGTGCATGTTTTGCAAGTCTCCTCATAAAAAAGTGAAAAAATTAGCTTCACCTGTGGAACTTTTAAAATGTGTCAATGGGTAATGAATGCACCTGTACACCCGCCAGATGACATGGAAAATGAGAACTGTGTGGGGACCTGAGAACCGAATTTGAGAACCCTTGTCTTAGAACTATGCTAATTATGTAGGGCAGTGGGCTAAACAGCCCTTCTTCCTTAGTGATGACAACATGCACCAGTGCTATTAAATAAGATTTTTGCCTCCACTGAAACCTACAGTTCTAAAGAGATTCAATCATCATACATATTAAAGGGCTTAAAGTTTAAACAACTGCGGTATTTGGAAATTCTGGATTATCTTTAATTTTGGAGCAGTTATTGCTTTCTGGATTTTGCTAGAAAGCTTGGATAAATGTAAAGCATTATCTCAAATGAAAACTTGCATTAAATAATATAAAAAACGGTGGCATAGATATTACAACTAATAGCCAGTCCCAAATAGGACAATTTGAAAACTGAATTAAGTTTTCTTAAATCTTCAATAAACATTCACAGACTATAAATACATTGTGAGCACATCATATAAACAACCTATTTAAACAACTAAATACAAACAGATATTTTTTTCACATGTAGAATAAAAGAGCTTTCAGGAAAACGTTAAATAATATGATAAGCATAAGTTTACATGGTTGAATGTTATTTCAGGGCACTGCACAAGGTTTTATATCGAACAGATACTATATGAGCCAAAACAGACCAACAAGGTTCTCCACAGAGCAGAGTTCACAGATGTACGTCAGATAAGGTCACTTTTAGATAGGGGTATTATTCTCTAGTAAAAACATTTCCTCCAAGTTCTGCCTCATTTCTTTTGCCTTCAACACCAACTTATTTGGTTGCCCTGGAGGTCAGCATTTTAGAAATTGGAATTATAAAGGCTGTTCAATGTTTACTCATGTCTAGAAATGTGTGAAGCGTTTCCCTATACCACACACATACTACACCACAAATCAATAAATTACATGTAGGGGTTCAGAGTACATAACTGAAGTCTGTATAGCCAATTCATTTTACACCCCATTACCACCATTATGAGCACATTTTTATTTTACCAAATTACTAGCTCATATTAAACTATTCCTCCAAAGTACATGCTAAAATCTGTCTATCACAGAGGTAGGCAATAAGCGGCCCTATAGCTGTTTATGAACTACACATCCCAGAATGCCTTGCCGTAGTTCTACTATTTAGCCATGCTGCAACTGATGCAAGGCATGCTAGGATGTGCAGTTCATCAACAGCTGGAGGGCTGCTTATTGCCCACCACTGGTCTACTGTCTATTTTAAAAATAGTATTAAAACAATGGACAAGGTATGAAAAACAAGGCTTTATTTTATAGGACCAAGAGTGGAAAAAAGAGGACACAAGTGATATGGTATACTGTATGCTCTTGTATACTGCAGGTACTGAATCTCAAAAAAATAAAATCTATTTCCTAATGGTAAACATAATCTAATTTTCATTTGTTACCACTGGCTTAGTAACAATGGCCAGTATCAAACACTAATTAGCGAAAATCAGTATAATGCGATGTATAGCACTTTGAGGGAGTGCGAGTCCTGGCAGTTGTAGCACGTTATACGCAGCAACCCAAAACATGGCGGCCCTGCGCTGCCTTCGAAGATAGACCTTTGTAATGTTAGCGATTCTCAGTTATGCAAAGTGATTGCAAAATTTTGCAGTCTCCAATACAGGGAGGGATGTGCGATGGCCTTGCCCTGTGCTGGGTGGCCTCCTTCATGTGGCTGAGCGCAGCGTACCACTGAGCCCACAAGGGGCATCTTTGTTCTTGCTCTCCTGGCGGAGTACCAACGGTCAGGATTACAATGACGGTATACTGACCCAGGCCCATCTTAACACATAAGCTTACTAGGCAGCTGCCCTAGGGCCCACAATTCTAGGGGCCTTCGAACAAGGGTTTGCTGGTGCCTACAGAGTTTCTTGTGAGGCTAACAGAGAATGCGGCCCAGCTGCATTAGTTGTAAATTACACAAAATTCAATGCTGACGGAAAACATTCTCTACTCGCCTGCAGCCAAACAGTTAATGGCTGTAGGCATGCTAATTGCTAGATGGCTTATAGCAGGTGTAGAGACAGCACAGGAAGTTCAGATTTTTTTTAACTTAAGTGGCACCAGTGCATTGCTTTGCCTAGTGCCCACAATGCCGTTAAGCTGGCCCTGTACTGACAGTGCCAGAATCAAGACTGTTGGGTTGTCATTTCACACCCAAACACACCCAGGTCACTTTTAAAGAAAAAAATAATATTATAGCAAAAAGTTTTAGGCCAATACAATCTATTAAGAGTGTACAAGTTATTACTAAGTCTCAAATATAGATGTAAGTGATGTAAGTGATCTGATGTGAGAGGAAGGACTTATCGCAAGTGGAGCTTGAGATTGATTCTCTAACTCAGTGGTTCTCAAACTTAGTTCTCAGGACCTTAAACGGGTCATGTTTTCCTGGAAACCTGGCGGGAGAACTGTGTATCACCAACTATCACTTTTACAAAGTCAAAGGTGACCTGGAAAAAAGGAAAACTAGTGGGTTTTCTGAGGACAGAAACTGTACTCCAACTTAACACCCCCTTCACCAGTATTTAAAGGTAGCAGGACCAGCGCTATCCGCTCAGCAGAAAATGCAGAGCAGGGAGGCTCTCTCCCTGCTCTACATCCCCTGCTGTCCTCTGTGGCTGCTGGCAGCTGCTGCACTTGTCACACTGCATGACAGGCAGCAGCGCCGGCAGCACATAGCTCCCTCCAGACTCTTAGACACATGGTCAGCGGCAGGGACCAAAAAGGAGTGGCGCTACAGGGAAAGCAAGGCTGATGAGAAAAGGAAGCAGGAGAGGATGAGCTGCCATCCTGAACTAGGTGAGTAACATGTGAGTTTAATACTGTCGGCAACTGGTGTGGGCATAATTATAGGCACCGCTACTACCGTCGGCAACTGGTGTGGGTGTTACATATATATATACATACTGTACAATAGTACAAATTGCACAAAGTCCAAATTAATGTAAACGTCTTTCTCAGTGATCAAAAGTCTGTGTGGTGCTGCTCTTTCTCCAATAAGGGCTTACCCAAGCCCACTTGAGTATTTTATGTTGAAAAAAGGTGGAAGACGCGCACAATGATCGTATATCCAATAACATTTTACTGAAAGTAAAAAGCTCACAAACACATCAGTTTAAGAAGATGAACATAGATATTCCTGACTAAGTCCCCAGTGATGAAACGTGATGAGGGTGTGGTTTCCAGTCTCACCGAGTCCGCATTCTGTCTGTCTGGTCTTGATCGCTTGTATCTGCAAGCATCCAGCTGCTTTCTTTGAACAACTACAGTTACCTGGGTGTTGCTGTACACACATTGCAGTGAATGAGATCTATGTTCATCTTCTTAAACGGATGGGTACGTGAGCATTTTACCAATATGTAAAATTTTACTGACTATACTAGTACTTGGCATGTGCCAGCAATGTATATATCACTGGCGCCCAGTGGTACCAGTAATATATAGATTGCTGGCATGTGCCAGCAATCTATATATTACTGGCTTAAAAAACACATTGATGGCCAGTGGCATGTATATGCTCCACAGTGTGGAGCAGAGCAGTCAGCCGGGGGCGGGACATTCTGTCTGGGGAAGAGCAGCTGAGCGGCGGCGTGGTCAAGGTGGCAGGGTTAGTATGCACTGGTGGGGGCAACGGGGGCTGGGGGTGGCGGGAGCGGCCGGTCAGCTGGGATGAGAGTCATCTTTCAGCCTGGCTGTCATACACCTGGTGATGATGGCTCAAATATGAGCCATCATAGCCATACAGGCTGGTAAAACCAGCAGACGGCCCACTTTGCTATCGATGATGCAGGAGCGCACATCATCGCTAGTCGGGCATCGGTGGCAGACTTTAAGCTGAAAATCACACACACACACACTTGCAGACTTTAAGCTGAAAATCGGCAAGTATGTATGGGCCTTTAAAGGTAGTTTCTCGGTCATCTTCTATTTCTATTAATTTATAATTATTATTAGAAAGTCAACAACGTCTATATTAAAACTCCTCTAAGACCTCAGCATCTGGAAAAAAAAAAAACGGATACGTTACACTCTCCCTGATTCAAAGTCTTTACAGAGAACATTTATAAGGGACTGGGATGTTTTGGAACATTAACTGGTGCAAATACCCTTGAGGATGGCAGTCATCCGCCAAGGCCAATTCCATTACATTTATTAACTTTGTTATATGTATTTGGGGGAGATCGCTGCTATTTATTAGATGCACAAACATTTACATTTGCAAATGTGTCCTTCAGCCCTTTAAAAACAAAACTGTATTGATGTATTTATATTAGACCTTTATTTCTTTGTTTAATTAAACCACAGGTGTTTCAAATCAATAAAAATGTAAGAAAATCAACTTAGAAAAACATAGTGTAGTTTATCATCACAAATTAAATAATTTTGATTATTAGAAAGCTTTACTGTTAGAACGCCAATGCTTTTGCTTTCACCATCAATACAACTAAACTGGGTATACACTAAGATCTATCGTCAAATATATTGCCCCATGCCAGACTGGATGATCATCTTATAGTGTGTATATCCAAATGTTTACAACCGTCATTCTCCGGTACTTGCCAGAAATCAGATAGGACAATGCAATGTAGGATGTGGAGTAGTGTGTACACAGGACTGCATATAGTTTATAAGAAATAAGTGGATACAATCCTCTGACGCAACATGTTGTGTGTTGATCGGTATATTGCAAAGTGTGTATTATCTGTGTGTCTGACTCAGATGTAGATAGAGGTGCCATCACACCTGCATACATGGAGGCTGCAGTAAGAAATCTCCAGGTTTTTTAACCCCTTACCGACGCAGCATGTTTTTGCCTTCCTGACAGAGCCCTTTTTTTCAAATCTGACATGTATCACTTAAGTGGGGATAACTTTTTTTTGCTTTTACTTATCCCAGTGATTTTGAGATTGTTTTCTCGTGACACATTGTACTTTAAATTAGTGGTAAATTTTGGTCGATACAGTTTTTTTTTGTGTGTGAAAAATACCAAAATGTCATAAAAATTTGAACATTTTGCTATTTGCAAAATGTAAAATTTTCTGCTTGTGAGACAAATCATACCACTCAAAATAGTTAATAACTAACATAGACCATATCTAAACTTTATTATTACATCATTATTTCAACTTTCTTTTATTTTTTTTGGATGCTAGGGGGCAGCAGAGTCTAAATTTTACACATCACACAGTAAACGCTGCTTTTGGCGGTTCACGTTTGAACAGCCAATCGCAGCGATCGCCCATGGCGGGGGGCATCGCTGCCCCCCCTGGGCAATGAGGGAATATGTCTGCTGTCAGGGACAGCAGACATCGTCCCTCTGTCACCGCGTCTCTAGACGCGGTGACAGTTACAAGTCATGACGTACATTTATGCCATGTGTCGGGAAGTACATCCCGACCATGACGTAAATGTACGTCAAATGTCGGGAAGGGGTTAAAGTAGTAATCATTTACTCTGCAAAACTAGTTTGATTTTGCAGTGTAAATGATTGCTTGCAAAAAAACACCCAAATCTCTCAATTTCGGAATCTCTCATCCTATTAAATTGTACCCCAAATGTG
The DNA here is from genome assembly GCF_055691185.1 of Crinia signifera. Taxonomy (NCBI): domain Eukaryota; kingdom Metazoa; phylum Chordata; class Amphibia; order Anura; family Myobatrachidae; genus Crinia; species Crinia signifera. Next base: position 209,849,624 of record NC_139219.1, read on the forward strand.
CAATTATAGTCATATCACATAAAATAAAAATGTAAGATCTTGTTACTTAACTGTATAAATGGTCCTATTAAAATATAACTTTAATCATGTAGAAAAGCTGCCATAACAAATCATAAAAGAAAAGCATGAAAGATCTGTGATCATTTTTTATACAACTTATCTTTAAATCACTGTAGTACCAATGTCACTAAGTTATAGTTTTAAGCTCATTTGGGGATATCCAATGTGTGTTATTGTAATTAGCTTTCTCCATTGGATGTAGTGAGTTTCAAATATTATTTACAGAAAAAACAGAGCCATGTATGTGAGTAGCAAAAATAATAGTGGAAACACTTACTCAGTGCTCATGCTTGTCATAACCAATGATCGCGTAACCTGCGGAAACAAAAAAAAATAAAGTTGTATTTGAAAAATGAAAAACGGATAATCTAGTTTTACTAACACAAGAGACAAAAGGGGGTATTCAATCCCGGCTGCTATTTCTGCCCGTTTCCAACATTATTAGGTATTTTACCTATTGAATGTGGGGTCTGTTCTTCCGATTGTCGGAATATAATTGACAGTCAGAAAGTCCCGGCACTGGCAAAAATGGATGCTGATAGCCGGAATCGGCCGTGGATTCGTCAAACCATTGGCCGTTTCCGTCAGCTGCTCCTGATTCATACCTTTATGGTCTTGAGAAAGGGCACCACGATGGCCAAAATTTTGACAACTGCTTTGAAATAATGCTGAATAAAGGCGAGATTTGTTTGTCTTCACTATCAATCAGTCTGGTGAGTGCTATCTTTTCAAAAAATTATATATATATATATATATATATATATATATATATATAAAATTTGTTTGAATATTTATTTATTAACGGTTTAAGTCAGGGGTGTCCAAACTTTTTGCAACGAGGGCCAAATTTGGTGAAGTGTAAATGTGTGGGGGCCGACCATTCAGCCCGACATTCTTTGAATCACTAATCACATCAGAATGGTCCCCCACTCTGCCCCCATTCACTCCTTGTCCACCAGCCTGCCCCTCCTTCACTGTATGTCCCCCATTCACTGTATGTTCCCCACTCTGCACCCATTCACTCTGTCCCCCAGCCTGCCCCCCTTCTCTGAATGGCCATTACTGCCTCCATTCACTGTATTTCCCCTAGCCTGACCCTCCTTCACTGTATGTCCCCCACTCTGCCCCCTCCATTCTCTGTATGTTTCCCAGCCCCTTGTGTGAGCCAGAGGAAGGAGAGGCAAAGCAGGCACTGCAAGGACAGGAGATGCTTGGACTCCCGCTACTGCCCTCCTCCACCCTGCATGTTACACGAGCAAGCTTCCCCCTTGCTGCCCCCCTCCCCAAACACTGCTGTCACTGTGATTGTGGAGTAGAGTGATATACGATTGCAGCAGCAGGGGTAGGACGCCAAACACATCTGACTGTGAAGGCCGGCACCTCCTCACTGCAGCAGACAGCAAGGTAAAGACGCGCTCGCCGGGGCCCCACCTTTAGTGTCCTGTGCTGTGCTTCCCACATCTGATGCTCCACCCGCTTCCTGCTGGAGGCTGCGGGACACTTGAAATGACAGCAGGGGCCACAATTGGCCCCCGGGCCTGACTTTGGACATGCCTGGTTTAAGTAGTAACATTTCCAATGTTATAGTTTGATAAACATATTTAATTCATAGCAAATAGTATCTATGGAAAAAAAGATATTAGATAAAATCTTAAGAATGGGTCCAGAACCTGCCACTAGGCTGGCCAATTCCTGGATCCGGATCATCTGGATCCTGGGATTTGGCGCAAAATTTTCAAATCCCGGATAAGACTGCATGGGCAGTCTACTGCTAAACAGTGTCAGCACCTGCTAAAATGCTGAACGGCTACTTCCCTCTCTGACTTTGCACAGCTGGATGTGGTAAGAGGTCACACTGCGCAGCCCTCTGGCTGTACCACTGCTCTGTCTCTCCCACATGCCCATGTGAGTAAATGTGCGGGGAACCGGTTTGGGGGTGTTGGGGGCATTTTTTATATTAGGGAGGCATAACCCAGGATTGAGCATTTTTTCAATCCCAAATCCCGGGGTTGAAAAAATACCCTGGGAATGGCATCCCTACCTGCTACCCAGGAAATGTTCAGAAAATTCTGATTTAAGAAATGTGCTTAGATTTTGATGGGTGATATTTTAATTACTATACCCTCTAGGGAAAGCAAGACAATCATTTATACCCCTTTCAGACAAAAAAAAAGACCCGGGAATTTCCCGGCTCTTGCCGTGTCGACCCGGTTTTTCTTCTGTCTGAAAGGGTCAACACGGGTCTAAAGTTCCGGGACTTCGACCCAGGTATTTACCTGGGTTTTTCCAGTGTCAGACACGTGTTTGCGGCTGTGTGAAAGGGTCCGACCCGTGTTTTTCTCCCGACTATTGAAAAATCATGCTGATTGGCTGTGCAGCATGGCACTGCGCGATTGGCTGATCTTTTCAGCTTCCCTGATTGGCTGAGCGGGCGTGGCAGTGGCGTGCAGCGCAACACTGGACACAATCAGGGCTCTCCTCCGGTGCAAATACCTGCATCGAGTGGAAGCCCTCTCCACCAAAAATTGTGCCTTCCTCCTCCTGGCATAACACTGTGCCAGGTAGCACAATGTAAGCATCTGCATAATGCTCTGATTTGCTGTAAGCAGCAAAACACACAGAGCACTCATGACCTCCAGGTTCTGCAACTTGTCAGCCATGTTTAATGCAATGCAGTGAGCAGACACCTCCCACTTTTCATGATCTCATCTCTGTGTGCCTTTAAAACTGTCCTTTTCTTAGGACACACAGTTTTGCAGGAAAAATCCGGCTTCTGTGTGAAAGGGGTCGACGCGGGAAATACCCGGGTTTTTTCTCCTGTGTGAAAGGGGCTCAGCACCTTGCTGCCTAGTTCTACCCGGGTTTTTGTATCCGGGAAATACCTGGGTTTTTGGGATTTTTCTGTCTGAAAAGGGTATTAGTATGTTCTTACTGTTGAATAATATTTTTTATGTGCAATGGTCTACACAATCAAATATATTGTGTTTACAGGAAAAATAATAATTAAGACCTTCATTCCATATGGATGCTTATGCTGGTACTTACAAGTACACGAGTAGAACCCTTTTTTTTTTTGACAGATCTCAACATTGTAGTCATGGAACTTTATTCTGACTTAATATTTATGTATCCTTTTATATTTCCTACATAAATAGAAATGATTCCTGGCCTAACTACGGTTGCTGGGAGAAATAAAGAAAAGCTTGAAGAGAGATAAAGTGCTAGTAATACTAATGAATCAGCTCGTGTCAAGTTTAAAACACAGCTTGTAAAATGGCCAAGATGGGCTGGTTGGTTATACAGTCTCTCTCTCCAAAGCTTGATACATACTGCATACCGTTTTGTCTGTACCAGATATTGCTCAGTAATTCCAGATTTGAGTATCACCCATTTTGATTTGTATAAGAGGTCTATCAAGCACCTAAAGAAGCTAACAAACATCCAAAATACATATACGTTTTCATGCAGCTCAACTTAAGTGATGTATTGTTATTTGATAGGGAAATGTAAGGAATTAGTCCTGTTCGCTAACATGAAGGGGGGAAAAAAAGTACACTAAAACATGAGCCCTTTCTGAAAAAAGTTCATCAAAAGAGGTGATTTCCATGGGGCAGTAGAACACTTATATCATTTCAGAAATTAGTCAAACAGCAAACTCAGCATTTACACAAGTGGTTATATCTCTCACCCCCCCCCAAAAAAAAAGAAATTATGGCAAATAGGAATTTTTCGCTGTTATGGCAAGAGTAACGCTTGGCAGAAACATGAGATGGAAAACAGAGCCAGGACCAATCCATCATCAATTTAAAAATCTGTTCTCACAAAAACATGATCTTGCCCTGTTGTGTGTGACTTACGACATCAGGGACTGAAAAATTACATGCTAGCCATCACGAGGGGCTTGGAAAAAAAAAAAGACTTTATCTCTCAACTGAAGTTGTTATTCACAAAAAAATTTGTTTTGGCTTTGATTCGCTTGGCTCTCCACCATCTAGCAAAGGATTGGCCACTACAAGATCACAAACTTCTACTCCAATTAAAGTGATGCAAGGCATAAAATGACAGGCTAAATTTACTATAAGGTTGGGTTAAAATTGTGGGGCCTGGCTTAACATTAATCTGCTAACTAAATTATATTTAAAAATACTTCGTAGTAAACATTCATATACAAATACTCCCTCAAAAAAAGGTATTATGCAGAAATGTAGCTGTGTTTAAAGAAAAGTTTTGCAAAAAAAAAAAAAAAATACAAGTAACAAAAATAAAAAGCACAGTGCAAGGCCACATCTATACAAAGACCGGTATTCCAATCCGTCAGAAACCAAGAAAATGCAATGTAAAGATTTACTATAATGAAGTAATTACATTTTTTTTTTTTTAAGTGCAGTGATCATCTATGGTCATATGATGTGGCGGCTATACAATTGTTCAGCTCTTTTAGCACGATTACATGATTTCTACCTCACAGTCTTCTGAAGTAGTAAACAGAAATGAGAGAAAAGTCATGTGTTTAGCCTCTTCAAGTCAAGCTTCAAGTTATCGTTAAAACAAGTGAGTTGCTCCAATGGGCACTGATGTGTTTGTACATACACATTTGTGTATTTTTAAAATTGCACAATGCATCTCATAAAAAGCCCTTATTCATTTGACCACTTTTAGACTCGTAACACACAAAACTAAGTTTATGCAATTTGTTAAATAATTCAAAAATAAATTGCAGATTGCCCCCGCAAGCAAAAAAGAGAAAATTGGGTACTTATGTAATATCTGGGCTCCCGTTTTTCTAATGAGACCGCGTCCGCTCGCCACGCTTCGGGCACGGTGGCTCGCCACGCTTCAGGCACGGTGGCTCGCCACACTATATAAAATCAACTCCATGCGTAGTTGTATAGTAGGGGTATGAAAAAATGGGGGCATTTAACATGGGAGCCCAGATAATACATAAGTACCGAAAATGGTTATTTCTGCCAATTAATCATGTTCTGTAAACAGGTATTGCCAAGAACAGTGATTTCTGTTACTGACACATACTGCTAAATTTCTGCACTATCCTCGATCAAGACCTGAAGGACGTGGCCACATTACACCTGCATGAGCTCCATGTAAAATAACAGATTTGGGGTAGGCTATCATTAAGCTTGATTGCTGTGTCAGCGTTTTTCTTATCCGTGAGTGCCGCCCACACATCTATTGCTATATATTTTTTTATTTTATACACGGGCAATTGTGGGTTAACAATCATACTGGCCATCAGCAGGTGTGCACTCCCAGTGGGACGGACGGGTGTCCAGGTCCACAGGTGTGAACAGTTGCTTGATTGGTCAGTTGTTCTGCTGATTGGTGAAGGTACTGAATAAAGTTGTGTGCTTTTGTACAATGGTTTTATCCCTGAAGACGGGAGGATAAGCTCCCGAAACATGTTGGAATAAACTTGCATCCTTATTGAAGACTCCTGAGTGCCGCTTCCAGTTCTTTGCATGTTATATCGAACCCAGGTTCAAAGAAGGCACCTGAGCATTTATCATTGGTTTTTACTTCCACCGAGTGCCGGACATATCGCTTGTGTATATATATATATATATATATATATATTGATGGTATAGCCCAGTACACACTAGATGAGATTTTAAAAGATTTCACTTGGAAGAGCAATGAGCAATGTCTCTGAATGATAAATCCTACAGGTTGAGTATCCCTTTGCCAAATATCCATTATCCAAATTATTCCAAATACTATGGTCTACTGAATGTACTTTTTTTAAACCTACTGGGTACATCTGTAACTGGCAATACTATTGGAAATTATACAGTATGTAACTGGTAGTACTGGGGACATCTGTAACTAGAACTACTGGGGACATGATATGTTACCGGCACTAAATATGTGAAAGAAAATGATTACTTGGCATTCAAATTCAGTACCTGAGATTGTACACAAACTGTTTCATGTTTTAACCCCTTCCCGACATTGCCTTTTATGCTAATTTTTTTTTTTTTTTTCCTCCTTGCGTTCAAATAAGCGTAACTTTTTTAATTTTCCGGCTATATAGACACATGAGGGCTTTTTTTTTGCGGGACAAGTTGTACTTTGTAATGGTACCATTTACTATACCGTATAATATTCTGGGGAATCAGGAAATAATTCAATGTGGGGTAAAAAAAAAAAAAACCGCCATTCCACAATTTTGCGCTGGTTACGGTTTTTTTGGAGTTCATAGTTCGTTTAAAATGATGGGTTATCTTTATTCTATGGGTCGTTACGATTCTGGTGATACCAAACTTATATAGTTTTCGTTATGTTTTACCACTAAAAAAAAAAATCGCAACTTTTACGGTTTTTCTAATTTGCGTTGCGTCGCCATGTTCTGCGGCTTATAACTTTTTTATTTTTCCACCTACGGACCTGGGTGAGGGCTCATTTTTTGCGGGCTGAAGTGTACTTTTTAATTAATTTAATTATGGGATATGGGCGACTTTCTGATCTCTTTTAGTTATTTTTTTTTGGGTACGCGATGCGACCAAAAAACGTAGTTTTGGCGTTTGGAATTATTTTCCGTTTACGCCTTTAACCGTGCGGGATAACTAATGTTATATTTTAATAGATCGGACTTTTAGGAACACGGCGATACCAAATATGTTTTTTTTTTTTATTTTTTATTTATTTTTATTTGTGAAATGGGGAAAGGGGGGTGATTTGAACTTTTAATATTTTTTTTTTTTTTTTTTTTAAACTTTATTTTTTTTTTTTTTTTACTTTTACTACAAGGCCCCCTAGTGTACTTGACCACTAGGGGGCGCGATCGCCTGTACTAGGTTCAGCCATAGAGCTCTATGGCTGAACGTAGTGATTTTATGCACTTCCTATTACATCCTGCCTGAGGCAGGATGTAATAGGTATGCATACACGGCCAGCACAGGGGTCTACATTAGACCCCTGGCTACCATGGCAACCGATCGGCACCCTCCGATCTCGCTGCGGGGGGCCCCGATCGGCGCCGGAGGGGGGCGCCCCCCCTCCGATCAGCTATTTAAGCACTGCGGTCGCTTTGCCCGCGGTGCTTAAAGGGTTAAACGGCCACGATCGGCGAACTCGCCGCTCGTGGCCGTGAGAGCAGGGACCTGGCTGTAATATACAGCCATTACCTGCTCTCTGTCAAGCCAGCTCACTCCGTGAGCTGGCTTGATTCCCCCGCACCCGACATATGACGTAAATGTACGTCATATGTCGGGAAGGGGTTAAAACCTTGTTTCACGCACAAATAAAATATATTTGTGTACATTTCACATGTGTGATGTGCTTATACAACATAAATGTAAGATACCTCATTCAAATATAAAAAATATTCTGAAATACGAATAATCCTTTATCCAATATTCTTCTGGTCCCGAGCATTTTGCATAAGGGATACTCAACCTGTAACTGACAACGCTCAGGGGCAGATTTATTAAGCTTGGAGAAGAGATAAACTGGAGATAAAGCGGAGAAAAGGTAAAAGGAGATAACGCAGCAGCCAATCAACTCCCAACTGTCTTTTTCAAACACAGCTGATTGGCTGGTGCTTTATCTCCTTTTACCTTTTCTCCGCTTTATCTCCAGTTTATCACTTCTCCAAGCTTAATAAATCTGCCCCTCAGTGTGTATGCACGCTTTCATTAGACCAGTCGTACGGGGCTTTACTTACAAACTATGTTCTCTTTGATCTCCAAACAGAGTAAAACTTAAGTGTCTCAATTCAAGCCGGATGAAAACCACATCTGTTTGTATAGGCAATAGTGGCACAAATAACAAATATTACAATCACTATTCTGAGATGTAGAGGTCTATGTATCAATAATTGCTTGAATTGAGTCACGCTTCAGGCAAGCTTATCATATTCTGGACCCCCAAATAACCTCATTAGCATTCATATAGAAATACATCCCATCAGGCCTGTCTTGTAATCTGGTGGGACTTCCATGCTATGGAATTCTATCCTTATGTATCCCTCCTATTATCACTATAGATTGCAAGCGTGAGAGCAGGGCCCTTGTACCTTTATGTCAGTTTGTTTCTACCCAGTTTGTTTTATCACTATTCACTATTGTAAAAAGCAACGGAATTTGCTGAGCCATATAAGAAACTGTAAATATATCAAATAAATAGTGATATACAAAAAAAATTATCGGCCCAAATCAACATGTTTATTTGCATCTTTAACTATGCAAAAAAATCTTACCAGGGCAGCAAAAAACGTAGATGGTTATATCTTCAAGGGTACTTATGTAGTATCTGGGCTGCCGATTTCTAAATCGGGTCGGGCACATCGCATCGCATGCGACCATCGGATGCGATGCGATGACCTGATTTTTCCATAGGAATCAATGTTAAAATGGACTGAGTCCATTTTAACATGGAATTCAATGGGAAAAAGGGGTCCTTTTCATACCCCTACTATCCAAGTGGGCATGGAGTTGGATATAAACCTGTGGCGAGCGCAGCGAGCCACCGAGCCCGAAGCGTGGCGAGCGTAGCGAGCCCCGCGAGGGGACACAGAATACCGTCCCCTCGTGGGGCTCGCTTCGCTCGCCACGCTTCGGGCTCGGTGGCTCGCTACGCTCGCCACAGGTTTATATCCAACTCCATGCCCACTTGGATAGTAGAGGTATGAAAAGGACCCCTTTTTCCCATTGAATTCCATGTTAAAATGGACTCAGTCCATTTTAACATTGATTCCTATGGAAAAATCGGGTCATCGCATCCGATGGTCGCATGCGATGCGATATCGCATCGCATCTGATTGTATGCCTTAACTTAAGGCATACAATCAAAAAATCGGCAGCCCAGATACTACATAAGTACCTCTTCACGCAGTATGGGGCGTATCCTATTAGTCACGGAATAGGGAGAGTTATAGCTCTACTTCAACATGCTATCCTCATTATCAAATGGCTATTTCTTAACAAGGATCTCTCTAGGTGAACATGCATTACCGTGGTGTGGTGACCATGCTGCACATTACATTTCTGGTACTGTACTCGAATATAATGTTCTCTTGGGTGCTTCTACTTTGAAAGGAAAATCAAATCATCGTAAAGTTATACAGACCTTCGCTGATCATACTGTGCTAAGGATATGGTGATGCAGAAGAGACTTCTGTCAGGCATCTTTTTAGGAGGCATTGGGTGGACAATACTAAATTGTTGCTACATGTCCTCATATATGTATTGCTGCAGTCACTGTTAGATTTGGGCATCTTTGTTAGCAAAAATTAGCCTTAAGGCCCATACACACTGGGCGATTTTGAGCTGAAAATTGCTCAAAACAGCAGGTTTGAGCAGCTTTCAGCTCAAAGCTGCCCAGTGAGTATGCCCCGGCAGTGAATGCTGCTGCTCGCTCCCGCATCATCGGCGGCAAAGCCGCTCATCTGCTGGTTATAACAGCATAGTGTTCCCGCTAGGCTGTTTTAGCGGGGCGCTGTGCCCTGCCCGATTTCTAAAGCGCCCTGCCCCTCCAGCAGCGCCCCGCTAAAAGAGCCTGCTGCCTGACTAATGTTGTGCCCGGGGAAGCTCCAGGCACCGCAATCTCGGCGGCGCTAGGCTTCCCCGGCAGCTCACGGACTTCAGCGGGGCCAGGTCCGCCCCCTTGTACCACGGAGGAAGCCCGGGCACGCCCGCTTTGGTGATGCGGCGGCCCGGGCACGCCTCCTTTGGTGACGCGGCGGCCCGGGCACGCCTCCTCTGGTGACGCGGCGGCCCGGGCACGCCTCCTTTGATGACGCGGCGGCCCGGACACGCCTCCTGTGGTGACGCGGCGGCCCGGACACGCCTACAACGATGACGTTGGCGGGCCCGGTCCGCCCCCATCCCATACAGTGGCGCCCTGCCCCCAAAAATTCCTAGGGGGAACACTAAAAGCAGATGCGTGGGTTTGCATAGCAGTGCGCTATGCAAAGCCCCCCTCCCCCCTCCATTGGCACCAGGCCGGAGGAAAGCCGCTCAGTGTGTATGCACGAAGCGGCTTTCTCCCCAGCGATGAATGCAATCATAGCTGTCCATACATGCTGGGCATAGTCGCTCAGTGTGTATGGACCTTAAGTCGTAACAGCAAGGGAGTGGTTTCTATGGGAAACACACTCTGCTATCGCAGGAAGACTTGCAGTGCCAAGAAGAGAAGACACCAGCCCATGCGACTGCCTGCCAAGCTGTAATTTGCAGGGTGTGTTTCTTATGCTAGTGGTTCCTGCACATGGCAGCTTTTACTGGAGGGCTGCAGTCCTTCAACCCTAGGTAAAATCCATCACTGGTCACAATGTATGGCACTCAAAACCAATGCAATTTCATAGATAATCGTTGATACATTCTGCTTTAATAAGCCTTCAAATCAGGAGGTATGCAAATAATGACTCCTTTTACAAGTATTGTATTTGCAATATCCTCAAGTTGATAAAAGCAAATGAGTACTTTAGAGATTAGTTAGGGAAAAATCATCTCCTGTAATTGATTCATCTTATTTTACTAAATAATGCTACCGACAGAAAGAGAGCATTATATCAGGTAAGGAGAATGCTCTGTAGCCCTACAATGATGTACAGTACATTAATTGCTCACATACTATTAATAAAAAAATAATTAGCAATTAAATGACTGATCAGCACATTACCGTTGTGTAACTATGGTGTTAAAGAATTGCATACTTAGAGGCATATTCATGGTGACACTGACAGCTTGCGCTGTGCATTTTTCGGCCAGTACAGGTAGATTGTCTCTGCTAATGCCTCCAGAGGCTGCAAGCAGAAATCAGCTATTGTGAGTTAAATCACATAGGTTTAAAGGGACTATTGCACTTAGTCAAATATACTCCTTAAAAATGTTTGCTTTTGGTTAAAAAAAAAACAAAAAAACATAAAAACGCTCTAATTTCCTTTTCACATCGCAGTGAAAACCCGGGATATTGCCAGGTTGCTGCCTAACCTGGCACTTCGACCCGGGTTATAAGAAGGGTTAAAACATCGTCTCCCTGTGTATAATGGGCAACCCAGGTTTAATGTAAAGTGACGATCCAGGGTCCGAACTGGCATTGTAATGTGAAAGCAATATGAATTTGTTTGGGGAGTAAATGAAGACAAACAAAGACAACCGTGTTCTTGTTAATGAATGATAATCAATATATTGTTAACCAGTAAAATGCTTGGGGTGTATTGTCTTTTTAAACCAAATTACACAAATAGCACAAAGGAGCCTATCATTTCGAACATGTTAATATATTTGAAATCTGTAATAATGGAAGACCTTAAGCAACAAAACATAAGGCTGTGGATTAGCTTAACACCACCAGTTCCATGGGGCTCATCAAAGATCGAAAGAATCTATTTAATTGCCAACGGATGACTCACATACTGATAAATGTTATGCTAAATTAGTTTTGGAAAAGTTTCAATTTAACAGTGTCATGACAGCACTTACATCAGTAGTTGCAGTACTGTACATGAACCATCTCATTGGAAATACAACAGCACAGCCTAGTGGTAACACGAAAGAAAGCATGTGGAAATGCAAATAGTTACTGTTTTGAAACCCAATGTTGCAAATAAGTTTCCAATATACAATGTTTAATTGTTAAAGAAAACAAATTCCATTACAAGGACAAGAAAATCACACCTTGAAAAGCAATGCCTAGGGAAATCAGAATTAAATTGAGTCATAAATGTATATACATGTTGAGTATACCTTATCCAAAATGCACGGGACCAGAAGCATTTTGGATAACGGATTATTACGTATTTCAAAATATTTTTTTTAGGTATTCAAGGTATCTTGAATTCATGTTGTATAAACACATCAAACACATGAAATACACACAAATATATTTTATTTGTGCATGAAACAAGGTCCCAAAACATTAAACAAAGTTTGTGTACTATCTCAGGCACTGAAGTTGAATGCCAAGCAATCATTTTCTTGCACATATTTAGTGCCAGTTACATATAATGTCCCCAGTAGTGCTGGTACAGATGTCCCCAGTAGTGCCAGTTACAGATCATGTCCCCAGTAGTGCTAGTTACAGATCATGTCCCCAGTAGTGCTTTTAACCAAAAAGTACATTCAGTAAACTATGGTTTTCAGAATAATTTGAATAACGGATATTTGGATAAGGGATACTCAACCTGTATTATCTTTTATAATATAGATTTCTAACCAACCAAGAATGATATAAATTAATTTTAATGTAAACATATTTGAACAGTAAACAATTCCTACAGATGTTCATTAAAAAAAAAGAAATGCCGAACAAAGCTGTCAGATGTTATTGGCAGACTTGCCTCCAGCCAGCACGTTGTTGGGAAAATAGATACTGAACAGCATGAGATAAGTTTCTAGTGATGTCTCTTTGTCTAGAAATATTTCCTAATTAAATGTTTCAGCACCAACTGCTTAAAATATTAAAATCAAGCTGAGAATATCAATCAGGGTACTAGACGTAACAAATCATTCAGGGATGTTCCAAGATAATTTTTCCTTTGGAATCTAATTAACTGCAGACAACGAAAGGCTCTTCAAATAAAACTGGAGGACATTGAAATATGTAGACACAAAAACACTAATAGTGAGGGAGTGTATATATATATATATATATATATATATATATATATATATATATATAATTATTATTATATTATACTCCCTCACTATTCGTGTTTTTGTGTGTACATATTTCATAATAATAAAGTGCAAATCATGCTAATTGCATGCTAATTATCACTAGTTAACGTCTGGGTCCTGGGCATGCACGCCGTGGACGGTAGACGCTGGTTGTTCACATATTAGGTCAGTCTTGTGGTTGTGTTAAATTAGCCTGAAGAATATACTACCAAGTATTGAAACGTTGCTGTGTGAGCTGAAATAAATTATTGCTTTATCTATATAGGCTGGAGTGCTTATCGATGTGGAATATATATATGAAATATGTACACACAAAAACACTAATAGTGAGGGAGTAGAATATAATATATATATATATATATATATCTATTTGGTGGTAAAACTTCTGCGCCTTCAGTGTTGACAAGGAATAAATCTGTGACAATCCTTAATAAATTCTCTATGTGCGTACCGCAAATAATATGCAATTTCACGTGTAGTGGTGTCTTTCACTCCCAGATATTCATCCTTTTTCTCCTTCCAGAATCCGCTGGAGGCGAGGAGATGTTCATGCGTTTATATGAAAGGATGATATCAGGGTTTCAGTGAAAAATTATATAAATCTGTGCAAAAGTGCTTTTTCTCTAAAGTGCTTAGTGCATGAGAAAATACTTAAAAAGGTGAACGCCACCTTGTGGCTATTCTTATTATCACACGTGTAATCACCCTGTGATAAAAAAAAGGGTTTAAAAGAGATGGACTCACACTGGGATTAGCACTGTCCAGGTGTAGTTCCCATCAGGCTTGATATAAAAGGCCCTTAAAACCAAAGAAATCCCAACAAAGGGGAAAACTGATAGCGTAATATTGTTTTTATAAAACACATTTATTTCAAAACAATACCCATAATGAATAAAAACAGAAACAGTGGATGGACCCGTACATTTGACATAAAAACATAAGCTTATCTGATTATAGTCATCGGGAACGGAGAGGTATGTATAGCCCGACCGGTTTCGTCCCTTTCCTGTATGCTGGGACTTCCTCAGGGGTTTCTAAACCCCTGAGGAAGTCCCAGCATACAGGAAAGGGACGAAACCGGTCGGGCTATACATACCTCTCCGTTCCCGATGACTATAATCAGATAAGTTTATGTTTTTATGTCAAATGTACGGGTCCATCCACTGTTTCTGTTTTTATTCATTATGGGTATTGTTTTGAAATAAATGTGTTTTATAAAAACAATATGACGCTATCAGTTTTCCCCTTTGTTGGGAGTTCTTTGGTTTTAAGGGCCTTTTATATCAAGCCTGATGGGAACTACACCTGGACAGAGCTAATCCCAGTGTGAGTCCATCTCTTTTAAACCCTCTTTTTTATCACAGGGTGATTACACGTGTGATAATAAGAATAGCCACAAGGTGGCGTTGTTCACCTTTTTAAGTATTTTCTCATGCACTAAGCACTTTAGAGAAAAAGCACTTTTGCACAGATTTATATAATTTTTCACTGAAACCCTGATATCATCCTTTCATATAAACGCATGAACATCTCCACGCCTCCAGCGGATTCTGGAAGGAGAAAAATATCAGATTCTTACCTGATAATGTGTTTTCTTCTACTCCACCATGGCAGCCATTACAACATGGGTTCCTCCCCCGTGGGTTGTGACAGGAAAGGGAAAAAAAGACACCATCCCCCTATATTAGGGCGCCTCCTCCTTGCCTCAGTGTCTTTTGACTTTTCCAGCTTAAATAAAACACAGTTAGTACATACCAGCATAATACAACACATTGGGCCGGGAATATATGCTGCCATGGTGGAGTAGAAGAAAACACATTATCAGGTAAGAATATGATATTTCTTCTACCTCCCCATGGCAGCCATTACAACATGGGTACTATCCCAGCAGTTACCTCACTTGGGAGGGGAAAAAACATAGGTTAACAACATAAAATTTTTTCATATATATACACAAATAATCTCTTTTTTTTTTTTTTTTACACTACCGCACTAAGGACTTTCCTACCGAACTTCGCGTCTGCCGAAGATAGGACATCAATCCGATAGTGCCTGGTAAACGTATGGATGGAAGACCACCCTGCTGGTTTACACAGATCTACTGCCGAGGCTGATTCCTTCTCAGCCCACGATGCGGCCACTGCCCTAGTAGAATGTGCTTTGAGCCCCATGGGCGGTTCTTTTCCTCTGATCTCATATGCTTTAATTATGCATAACCTGATCCATCTTACAATTGTGGCCTTTGAGGCCATATGACCCTTGTTTTTTCCACTTGTAAGCACAAATAGATTCTTTGCCTTACGAAAACTTTTGACTCTTTCTGTATAAACAGTCAATGCCCTTACTAGGTCTAGTTTGTTTAACCGATCTTCCTTCTCATTCCCTGGATTCATACACAACGAAGGCAATACTATTTCTTGATTAAGATGAAATTCCGATAACACTTTCGGCAAAAACTTAGGATTTGTACGTAATACGACTTTATCACTAAAAAAATTTAAAAATGGCTCCTCAGCCCATAGCGCCTGCAGCTCGGATATTCTCCTCGCTGAGGTAATTGCTACTAAAAAAATAACTTTCCAGGTAAGAAGACTTAGATTAATCTCTTCCAACGGTTCGAATGGCTCAGCTGCCAACACCCCCAATACTAGATTCAAGTCCCATGGTGCCATTGCTGCCCTAAATCTTGGTCTTATTTTCTTTGCCGCCTGAAAAAAACGGCGTACATATTTATTGTCAGCAATTCTTCGATCCATCATTGCTCCGAGAGCTGCCACCTGTACTTTAAGTGTATTGACTGCTAATTTCATTTGTAAACCTTTTTGCAAAAACTCCAAAATGGAAGAAATTTTCTTTGGAATCATTTGATTCTCACGACACCAATAAATGTATTTCTTCCACACTTTATAATAGGACTTTGAGGTTGAAGCTTTCCTTGCCTTCAGAAGTGTGTTTATAACATTCTTTGAAAACCCTTCACTTCTTAAAAAGTTGACCTCAACCGCCAGGCCGTCAGCCTCCAGGCCTGCGGCTGCGCCTGACGTACTCGGCCTTGTATCAGAAGGTCCGGTGTTGACGGGAGTGTCCATGGTTCGTCTACCGCCATCTGGAGAACTTTTTTGAACCAAGCTCTCCTTGGCCAAAAAGGCAATATTACCAGAACTTCTGTCCTCTCTCTCTGTATCTTCCTGAGTAATTTCGCAATGATCGGGAAAGATGGGAACACATATGCCCTTGCCATGTCCCAAGTGGCCATCAACGCATCTATCTGTGATGCTTGGGGTTCCTGAAACCTTGAGAAAAAAACTGGAACTTTCCTGTTGGCTGCTGTTGCCATGAGGTCCACTTGTGGAACCCACCACCTGTTTGTTAATGCTGAAAACACTTCGTTGTTGAGTTCCCATTCGCCTGGCTGACATCTTTTCCTGCTCAGCTCGTCCGCGACTTGGTTCTCTTTTCCTGCTAGGAAAACTGCTATGATTGCTGGGACTTTGGTTTCTGCCCATTCGAACAGCTCTGTTACACCTTTCATAAGTTGACGACTCCTTGTGCCCCCTTGTCGATTGACATATGACACTACTGACTGATTGTCGGATCTCACCACAACCTCTTTTCCGACCAGCTCTTCCTGAAAAAACTGACAGGCTAGCACCACTGCCTTCATTTCTCTCAAGTTCGAATGCGCCTCTCGCCAAACTCTTGACCATTCGCCTTGGGCCACCTTTTGTCCGCAGGTTGCCCCCCATCCTGACTGACTGGCGTCCGTAGTCACTACAACTTGTTCGATTGTTGCAAACGACTTGCCTTTTTTTAGGCGGTTCTCGTCCGCCCACCATTCTAGGTCTGACCTTGCAGCCCTTGTTAAGACGATCCTTTGTGAAAGATCCTTGCTCTTTCCGTCCCACTGCGCTAGGAACGCGTTTTGTAATTTTCTTGTGTGCCACCTGGCCCACTGTACTGTATCTAGCGCCGCTGCCATGAGGCCTAGTACTGTCATACAGTCTTTTGATGACACCACCATTTTTTTGGACATTTCTCTTGCCTGGTTTACAATTTTGTTCCTTCTTTCTTCTGTTAGTTTCACTGTCATTCTTTGAGTGTTTATCACCACCCCTAAGTATTTTATTTGTTGAGTTGGAGTCAAATGGCTTTTTTCTCCATTGATTAGCCACCCGTCCTCCTTAAGACACTGGATAACTTTTTCTGTGTCCCTTTTTGCCGCTTCCTCCGATTTTGCCACTACTAGAATATCGTCTAGATATGGCCAAAGGGTAACACCTTCTTTCCTTAGTTTTGCTATCACTACTACCAAAACCTTGGAGAAGGTTCTCGGCGACGTGGCCAGGCCGAATGGTAGTGCCGTGAATTGGTAACAAACGCCTTGTATACAGAATCTCAGGAACTTTTGGTGTTTCCAGAAAATGGGGACGTGTAGGTAGGCATCTTTTAGATCTATAGATGTCATATAATCTCCCTGCCTGAGATCCGGAAGAATTGATCTGATTGATTCCATCTTGAATGGTCTGACTATCACAAATTGGTTCAGTTTTCTTAAGTCCAATATGGTTCGAAAACCTCCTGTGGCCTTCTTTACTATAAAGAATCTGGAGAACCAACCGATCTGCCTTTGATCCTTTGGCACAACTTCGACCACCTTTTGTTGTAACATTAGGTCTAAGCTTGAGAACAGAGCTTCCCGTTCTTCTTTTTCTCTGGGGACTGGTGATTCCAGAAAACACCTTCCTGGATACTTTGAAAACTCTATTTTGTATCAGGTGTGTGTTATCTCTAACACCCACCGGTCTGTGGTGGTTTGTTGCCAGACCTGGTGAAATTGCAATAGCCTGGCCCCTACCACCGGAGTCCTGGCGTCATTGACTATCCTTCTGGAAGGTGGACTTATTGTCCTTTCCTCTTTGGGCTCGAAAATTCGTTCTTGAATTCCATGACCCTCTCCTGAATGCTCTCCCTGGCCTATAGGCCCTTGTATCCCTATAGTCTTGTGGCTGAAACCTGCCAAACCTGCCGGAGGTATTCTTTTTTGCCACCTTGTCTTGAGGCAGCCAAACTGACTTGCCCCCCGAAATCTTTGTGATTAACTCATCCAGCTGTTTTCCAAACAAGTAGTTCCCTTGGAACGGTAATGAGAGCAATTTGTTCTTCGACTGGACATCAGCTGCCCAAGGCTTCAGCCACAGTGCCCGTCTAACTACGGCTGTAGTTGCTGCTGCCCTGGCCGCTAGACGTATTGAATCCATGGAGGCTTCGCACATGAACTCAATGGCCAGCTGGATATCCTGAATGCTTTTTAGCAAATCAGATCTCCTGATACCGTCCAACAAATCTGCCTCTAACTGGTGACACCATCCCCTTGCCACTCTTGACGTGACCGCCATAGCAGCTGCCGGCTTTTAGGACGCACCCATCATCAGATGCTGTTTCCTTAACCCCAATTCTATTTTTCTGTCCATGGGGTCCTTAAAGATATTTGCGTCTTCAAGGGGAAGCGTAGTCTTTTTAGACAGGCGTGCAATTGCTGCATCTACCTTAGGGGATTCATCCCATGATTGGATCTGATCCTTTTGAAAAGGGTACATTTTCCCCACTTTTAAAGGAACCGTGACCCTCTTGTCAGGCACCTTCCATTCCTCTGCTATCACCTCTTTTAAAGACTGGGACAGAGGAAATGTTTTCCCCTTTTTTTTCTTATCTTTGAATAATAATTCTTGAAGATTCAAATCTTCTTGTGGGTCTTCTATATTAAGGGCTGTATGGATCAATGTGAGCAAATTGTCCACCATATCTGGATTAAAATCTTCTTCAGATTTATCCAGCCCTGTATCATCATCATCGTCAATATTTTGACTTAATATAGGCTCCTTAGCTGGCCCTTCTATGGCATCATCAGAGTCCTCACTCAAGACTGCATGTTTCCTTTTGGCCGTCATTTTAACCAAATCCTCCTTGGTTACAAAAGAACCTGCGAGTGCACTTCTAAGCATCTCCACCAGGCTTGCCATCTGCGCCGGAGGCAGAATCTGAGGCGATTTACATCCATCGCAAATATTGCCCACATGCTTCTCTGGCAGTAAAAGATCACAAACTGCATTTAGGCACATTGATTTTTTTAGGCTTAGCCTTGGACTCCTTGTCCTTGCTTGACTCTGATCTACAACACAATAAAGAAAAAAATATCTCTTACCCTCAGAAAAAAATCCCTGCAAGCTACACACAAAAAAGAAACAATCACAGGGATAAAGGCTTACCCTGACTTTTTAACAGACTGCCGTTTTTCTTCCTCCATGGTATCAGGGGCGCAGCACTAACAATAATAAAAACCAGAGTGAATTTCACTAAACAACAAGCCTACATCACTCCTGTCTGCATAGGATGATCCTACCTGCACCACCTTATAGTATCCAGAACCAGCTCCTTAGGTACTAATAATTCCACAAGAAACAACTCCTCACACACCGTTTAGCGCTATCTGCTGAAACAAACCAATGACACAGACATTAAGAGCCTAACGCTCCAAGGTGGCACAGAGGAGGGACATACCATCCACAACAAACAACATCGTTGGTGGTATAGTGCTTACCGGCATCCACGCCAGCCCGCGTCCTGCGTGTTGTCCCCGACTTCCGCCACTCTCAGGCGGAAGCCGTCATCCTTATGCGCTGCCGCCCGCTGATGACGCCCGCCTGCTCTCCCTGTGGATGAACGCAGGCGCGACGTGACACGCACGCGTACCGCTGCTTCTTGTGTCACGCCGGGGACGCCGCCGCCTGTAGATCGCCCTGGGGGTCGCATGCAGCACCGGAGCTGATGCTCCAAGAGGCCGGCTCCAAAACCTCTAATTCCCTCCGCCAGAACGCCGCAGCGGTGGCTTCAGGATTGTCTTCACTTCACAGGGTAAGCCCACACCTTCACTACCCCGGAAAGGGAAAAAAAGACACCGAGCCAAGGAGGAGGCGCCCTAATATAGGGGGATGGTGTCTTTTTTTCCCTTTCCTGTCACTACCCACGGGGGAGGAACCCATGTTGTAATGGCTGCCATGGGGAGGTAGAAGAAAGGATGAATATCTGGGAGTGAAAGACACCACTACACGTGAAATTGCATATTATTTGCGGTACGCACATAGAGAATTTATTAAGGATTGTCACAGATTTATTCCTTGTCAACACTGAAGGCGCAGAAGTTTTACCACCAAATAGACGTTTTTTCTGGTCCTAAGGGAATTAGGCCACTTTGAAAACATTTGCTGACACAGTATATATTCTGGAGTGTTGATAATACCACTTGTCTATATCATTGTAAAGTTTGTCACATATATTAGTCACTAAGTGAGGGGTAGCGCTGTTTGTGCACCACACAGTATATATATATATATATATATATATATATATATATATATATATATATATTCAGCTGTTTTGTTGGCACCCACCGAAGGAATGATGTTTTAAGTAGAGCTGGCGGACCTCCTGTCTAGTGTGTGTGTGTAGTGTTCACTCTAGGAGTGACACCAGGCAGGGCGCAGGGGGGCGGACCAGGCACGCCGACGTCACAGCTGGGGGCGTGCCCGGGCCGCCGACACCGTGAAAGAGGCGTGCCCGGGCACCGACGTCATGAAGGGGGCGTGCCCGGGCCGCCGCCGTAATGAAAGAGGCGTGCTTGGGCCACCATTGTAATCAAAGGGGGCGGGCCCGGCCCCTCCGAATCCACTGTGCTGCAGGGGAAGCGCCAGGCATCGCCGTCAACGGCGACGCTGGGCTTCCCCGTGAGGCTGTTTTAGCGGTGCGCTGCCCTTTAAAAATCAGGCAGGGCGCAGCGCCCCGCTAAAACAGCCTATTGGGAACACTAATTTATATATATATATATATATATATATATATATATATATATATATATATATATACACATACATATACATACATATACATACATACATATACAGAAAGAGATGGGATTTAGCGCCAAGATAAAAAACAGTGCAAGAAATGCAGGTTATGCATCCCAAATAACAAAACCTCCCCCTAGGCTATTGGGGTGTCAGCTCGAGTCTGAGAAAAAAACGGTGGTGGGCGGTCTGAGAACTGTGGGATATGGTAAAAGGTACTCTCTGATCTCGGCGACTTTTGTTACAGAAAATAGGACTATGAGTAGGTATATAGAAATATAAACAATTTATTCAATGGGGGGGTTTACACACTAATACGGATACAAGTTCTGAGTAAATACAATAAAATTTAGAATTAAAAATCGTTAAGTAAAACCTAAATATATATTGCTATGATTCTTAGAGACAGTAATATGCTGGATAAAAAGCGTATATTTATAAAAACACAAAATAAGTTAGATAAAATGCTTAGCTCATAGGTAGAAAGTGAGGTAGGTCTTAGAAGCTGCCCAACATGTTTCGTCAATTGTGACTTCCTCAGGTTATCTATTTTTAAGGCTTAATACATCAGCCCCTGGGTGTATATGTTGCTGAGATACAGGCAACTTTTTTCTTTTTGTACACATTTACATTTTTTTGCATATTGAGCACCACAGTGAATTATCTTTTGATTATGTACAAATACTAAAATAGATTTCATACATAATTTAAATATATATATATATGTATTTTTAGATATGTTTACACACACACACAACGATATATCCATATACACCAATATAAACTGACCAACTGCGCTAAAATCTTCCCTATCTTGTCAGCCCAACTCAGAGCAGTGAAGAGCTGTGTCAGGTCCATGTACCTTTTGGAGGGGGTGGTGGGGGGAAATCAATCCACTGCACTCACCACAATAGAATATATATTGAATGTGATCAGCTAATGCAGATCTAGGCATTCCAGATACTATGGAACTACACATCCCAGTATGCTCTGCTGCAATTTTAGAATGCCCTAAAAGCAAACTGAAGCAGGGCAGGCGGAGGTTCACATTTCCACAGTTGCTGGAGTGCTACAGGTTGCATAGCCCTGAACTAGAGTCTGCCTCATACAAAGTACAGTAGAGATAGCCATTGGTTCTGCCTCCATCAATAGTTAACAACAATGGCAATGGAGACAAACCATTGATGGAAGTTAACTATGTAACAGATGTACTAAGGTGGTAAGTGATAAAATGGAGAGTAATAAACTACCAGCCAATCAGCTCCTTGAAAATTGACAGGAGCTGATTTGGTTGGTGGTCTTTTACTTTCCACTTTATCACTTTTCAAGGCTTAGTACTCGCCCTCTGTACATTGTCGTCGATGGTTTCTATTGCCACTATGGCCCTAACTGTGCGGAGTTTGTATATTCTCCCTGTGCTGGCGTGGGTTTACTCTGGGTACTCATCTTTACTCCCATAAACCAAAAATATACTGGTAGGTTAATTGGCTCCCAACAAAAATAAACCCTAGAATGAATGTGTGTACACGTGGTAGGGAATGTAGATTGTAAGCTTCCCATGGGCAGGGACTGTTGTAAATATTCAAATATTCTCTCTGTAAAGCTCTGCGGAATATGTGTGCGCTATATAAGAAACTGATAATGATTCGATATATAATTAATCATTGTTTATGCACATTCAAGGCACATGGTGCTGCTTCTGAGCAAAAGCCGTGGAGAGGCTGAGCTGTGAATTACAGCTTAGACCAGGGGTTCCCAATATTTTTCGAATCATGGCACCCTAGAGTATCAAAAATTTTCCACGGCAACCCTAGGCCCCCCTTAAAAATATATAATTAAGTAGATTGTGTTTATAAGTGCTTCTTGGTTTCAGTTATGTGTTAAAGGGTATTATTTGCTTCTGCTTGTACTCATTTTATGATTGGCAGCCACCAGTACTGGTTTTGTCCATAAATAATTGATCATAAATAGTTTGAATTGGTTCTGGACCACCAACCTGTGGCACCCCTACAGTTGTCCCGAGGCACCCCAGGGAGCCACGGCACACAGTTTGAGAACCACTGGCTTAGACTGTGAAAGAGGCATCTTAATACCGGCTTGTACACACAGTGTTAGTGGAGTGGGCAGGGCTGCTGGCAGACACCCTAGCAGCAACTGCAGCACATAAAACTAAGTGGGAAAAAAACATTGAACACACAACTACCATCAAAGGTGTATAACCATCTGGTTCTACACCATCAAGTATTGAAAATCAGCCACAGATCAATTTTTTTTTTTAATGATGGTAGCCATCCCTAAAGAACACTGTATAACTTGAGACACATACAAGGCCAGTGATCAGAGTGAGATTTTTATTTTTTACTTGAAATATCCCCTATGTATGGCTGAACAGAATATATTTTACACTATCTGAAGGGCTTCTGATCAAAATGGTGGTACAGTAGGGGGTATGCAATCCAGGATCACAGCCGTCGATCCCTCCTGACAGCCTTGATCCTGTCCCGTTTGCAGTTTGCCCAACAGCAAATAGGCAGGCGGGATTTAATGTCCCGCCTGCTGATTGGCGAAAAGGGGGCGTGGCCACAAAACAGGCGTGGATTGCCGATCAACGGCCGGAATTGCGAAAATCCATGACTTTTAAAGTCGGGCTCATTCTGCCGTGTTCCTTTTTCAATGCTGCCGGTAAAGATAGCATTGAATAGGGCCCAGCCGCTATTTCCCCCATTGAAAATAAAAGCAGAGGATTGCATACCCCCTAAATGTTAATTCCACAGCCAACTCTGACATGCCACGTGATTTGAATTTACAAATGCTTATAATAATAATAGACACCAAGTTTTATCACTTATTTACAAAGTAGAATTACTAAGGTCGATTTTAATATTATTTTATTTTTATTTTAACCTTTTGCAATCCAAATTTTTTCGTGCAACTTAAACAATCTGATTTAATTGTTTAAATGGACTGTAATTTTTTTATTAAAAAATGGTTACAATGAATGTTGAACTATGTTAATGTTTTTATTTTAAAGTGGCTCACCATTGGATCTGCTACTAGCTCTAGGGCTATTGAGCCGGACTAGACTAGACATTGGACTTGACAGGGTTAAAATTATCAAAATTAATATTGGTTTTGGGGCTAAAACACCTATTTACTAAAAGACTATTTTGACTATAATGATTTTTAAATGTTAGTAAATGTGTGTTTTAGCCATGAAACACAGGAGTGATTTTATATTGATAAAAATTTACCATAAAGTAATATAACTTATATGATTTAGTATATTTGTATGAGTCACAATTATTTTATAGTATTGTGAATGTTCCCTAAATTACAAATCGTGCACCCCTAATCTATTTTTGTAACTTAATAGATTAAAACTTTTCTGCCTAGAAAAGAACTTTAAACAAACAGACAAACAATATAAAAGAATATCCATTTTCACACATCAGGACCTTGTTCAAGTAAAGGTGAATACACACACAGTACAATTTTGGGTATGTACAGCTTTTAGCCTGTTAAATTGACCATAAATAAATTTGGATTGGTCAAGACCAGCAATCCAAAGCATCCCTGCAAGTTCTGAGGCACCCCAGGGTGCCGCTATGGCACACATTTGGGAAACACTGGAATGTACACTGTCTACTTTCAAAATTTAGCTGCCTGCATAGTCTATTTTATAGATATTGTAAGCCGTTTACACAGTGAGATATGTACTAAATAATCCATAATGATAGTTCATACCGCAATGTGTGTGTGTGTATTCCCAATAAGAGGAAGATACAAGCTTGGGTAAAATACAGTTTGTATAATAAATGAATTAACAAAATTGATAGAAAAAGCCCTTCTCATGGGCACTTTAAATATTGGTCCCAAGTGTAAGCAGAGCATGACCATGTGTCAGTGGGAGTTTTAAGAGGGAACACATGTAACCAAATCAACCTTTACTCGACTACAGATTGCAGACTAACACCCTTCTAATTTTGAGGCATTATATTTAACAGTACGGAGAAAAATAACTATTTCATTTTTTTCCCTCTAATGATGGATCCGCCGACTGAGCAGCCAATTGGTAAATATATATACACACTTCATAATCTGCAGCTCACTATCATGCATCATAAATTGCACAGGCACTTACATTTACCCACTCAGGTGTGATGTCATGGTCAGTCAGCAAGTTGATTTATCGATATATATTTAGTGGTGGCTCTTACCTCTGTGGAAAAGGGGGGCTGCTGCAATGCCGCCACCCCCCCTCTGGACCCTACCACCGGTTTTAAGCTGGTCCCCACCGCTGCTGGTCCCCATTGCCGGTCCTGACCCCCGTCGTGGTCGTGTGACCAGCACATGTGCTGACCCCCAGCCTCTATGGGCTGCTTCGGCAGCAGTCCATAAAAGCATACTGTATTCACGGTCCTGCATGCACAGAACCCATTTTTATGGGCTTCCGCCACTGCAGCCCATAGATGCATCCCAGAGGGAGGGAGGGAACACCTCCCAATGGGACTGTCTTGGGTGACTTGCAGGTCGGACTTTCAATAAGAAACCTCTGGCAGTCACAATGAAGCCAGTGTAGTCTTACAGACTGCGTCTGGCTTCATACAGTGGCAGATTTTACCTGGGGGAGGGGAGGGGGGGGGGCTGCAGCCCTGCAGACCATAGGTAAAAACCGCCACTGGATATATCAATGAAATGCATAGGACCTAAAAGCATAAGAAGCAATGAAATGTAGAGTAAAAGCCACCCACTAAGTAAGTATTTATAGAAATGTCCATGAATTAAATTTATACTGCGAGTTCCCCTTCACATTTAATAAAACATTTTCAGACAAGCAGCCATGTCAGCAGTGGAAAAACAATAGAAGAGCACATTCTTATCACAGCATAATTTACCCATGTTACTTTTCCAATTCAATTCCTATCTAATAGACAATGTGTGAAAAATGAAGTGGCTGTAAACTAGGTGAGAACAGAGGTCTTTAATAAGTGTTTGCACTGAATATGACAACTCTGATGTATTCTTTTCAAAGGCAACAGCTACACTTATCTACTTTAGCAACTTGATGAAGACATGCTTCATCAGCTGTCACTTAGGACAAGTTGAAACATAACCAGCTGTGCTCAATGTCTTTCTAGGAGGTGACATTTAATACAACTGGCTTTTTCAGAATAGCTTTATAATGTACAAAGTTAGTTTGGAATTGAACTTTATTAACCACACAAAGAATATGCTAGGCTGCTGTACATATCACAGTAGTGTAGCACACAGGGTACTTGTGTCGGTTCATGGCGCCAGCATGTAAACTCCATGCCAACGTGGATAGTTCGTACCCCTACTATCCACGTTGGCATGGAGTTGATTTTAGATAGCGTGGCGAGCGTAGAGAGCCACCGAGCCCGTATCTACTATAAGATTTCCACTATATAGTCTTCGCTGCCATATTTTTCTATTCAATTTCCTACTACACGCGCATTGGGATTGAATCTGCATTAAATGCTGCTAAAAGCATTCGATGTGAATTCGATAAGCAAAATTGAATAGAAAAATAGAGCATAGCTCACCGTGTGTATGCTCTATTAGACATTGTACAGGTCTACCTTATATTCTGGGGAGATACCTATGAAGACGTCCACTGTGCATAATGGAATGTCTTTATTACAGTAGATATGGCACTTTTTTGTTTGAAACATAGGTAAGCACTTCCATTTTATTAGTGAGTTTTCAATATACATGGACACTTATTTTTTAATCAACTGCATGTAAATATCTATTTCTGCATTTAGGGAGAAATGTAACAAAGTTCAAAATTATTGTTATGCATCTCCCCCTTACTTGCTTGCATACCAGTAATTCTTATGACCAGTATACAGGAATACCACAATTACTGCTCTGCACAGCTGTTCCAATATGTATATAGGGAATTTGTTAAATAACTTTGCCACCAACTTTACATCTAAAAGTGATTCCCATGCTACAGGGGCGGATCCAGGAAAAAAATGACAGGGGGGGCACCACTAAAGGGGGGTGCAGTTGTGTGAGCAGGTTTCTAGAAAAGGTTGTATGGCCTAATAAAACATGGCTGTGGCATCAAAAGGGAATGCTGTACAGGGGTGCAAGTAGAAATTATTTCATAGTGGTACTAATAGCGGTGTAGGCATGTCCAACAAAAGTCATTATAACCACGCGGGGGGGGCATGGTCATATTAAACTAGAGGAGTGGCTACATGACAATAGGGGCATGGCCACATTAGGCCACACACCATAATGAATCTTACACATTATGCCACAAACCGTAATGCCCAATACGCATTATAACATGCACCAATATGCCCATTAAACATTATGCCATATGCCGTAATGCCCATTACACCACATACCATTTTGCCCATTACATATTATTCCCATTATACATTATGCCATACGCCTAATGCCCACTACATAATGCACACTGAACATTATGGCGCTCTCCATAATGCCCGCTACACATTATGGCGCTCTCCGTAATGCCCGCTACACATTATGGCGCACTCCGTAATGCCCGCTACACATTATGGCGCACTCCGTAATGCCCGCTACACATTATGGCGCACTCCGTAATGCCCGCTACACATTATGGGACACTCCGTAATGCCCGCTACACATTATGGGACACTCCGTAATGCCCGCTACACATTATGGGACACTCCGTAATGCCCGCTACACATTATGGGACACTCCGTAATGCCCGCTACACATTATGGGACACTCCGTAATGCCCGCTACACATTATGGGACACTCCGTAATGCCCGCTACACATTATGGGACACTCCGTAATGCCCGCTACACATTATGGGACACTCCGTAATGCCCGCTACACATTATGGGACACTCCGTAATGCCCACTACACATTATGGGACACTCCGTAATGCCCACTACACATTATGGGACACTCCGTAATGCCCACTACACATTATGGGACACTCCGTAATGCCCACTACACATTATGGGACACTCCGTAATGCCCACTACACATTATGGGACACTCCGTAATGCCCACTACACATTATGGGACACTCCGTAATGCCCACTACACATTATGGGACACTCCGTAATGCCCACTACACATTATGGGACACTCCGTAATGCCCACTACACATTATGGGACACTCAGTAATGCCCACTTTTGCTGCCCGTCCTGCTCGGACTTCCAAAACATATAAAATGAAAATGCATGCTGCATCATTACTATTAGTAGACAATCTGGCCACACTCTGAGCCCTGGGATTTCAATGATGCAGTAACAGACATCACATGTCACATGATTGCTGGCACTGGCAGGGATTTCTCCTCCCATGTCAGCAATCATCCATACTACTGACCTAACTGCCTCTCAGTCACCGGTCAGTGTCACACCTGGGCCCATGCGGCTACGTCTCTCCCCTTTCCCGCACTGCGCCTGCCTGCACCGCTGCCCGGTGGCTCCCCTCTTCCCCACACTAGTTCAGACGCACGGGTGGGCGGCGTCAGCGTTATGACGTTACCCGCCCGGCAACACTGGGAGGAAGTTGTTGAGGCACCCAGCGGCCAGGTCCGACAGCGGCATATTGGACCTTGGCAGCGGCTGGCTGCTGCTTCCAATTCGTGCGACCACCTGCCTGGCTCCCCCACTAGTCATGGCCCGCCGGAGAGTATTAAATGGTAAAATAAACATTATATATATATATATATAAAGACGGGGGGTGGGCCCGGGTGCCCCCCCCTCCTCTTAATCCGCCCATGCCATGCTATAATATCAGGACATCACATTCCTGGACCCTCCGCACCATACCCTGTCATTTCCAAGCATACCCCTCTCCATCCATCTTAACAACTCTGAAATCTCTCTTCCCGGTAACTGGAGATGAAGTCATGGTTTTCATATGGTCCTCCCACCCTCCCCTCTTTCTTTTTGCTGAACTTTCCCATCTCTTT
Source organism: Crinia signifera (assembly GCF_055691185.1). Taxonomy (NCBI): domain Eukaryota; kingdom Metazoa; phylum Chordata; class Amphibia; order Anura; family Myobatrachidae; genus Crinia; species Crinia signifera. The sequence goes on from NC_139219.1 coordinate 209,878,178, forward strand.
GGGATTCCAGCAGTCAGAATACCGATGCCATTATCAAGATGGATGGAATCCCACCATGGATCTGATAACCTTACCCCCTGCCCCCAACCCTCCATTTCAAAGCCTAATCCTAACTCTCCCCCCACAGCTTAACCCTAACACTCCCTACTATTGCCTATCCCTGCTACTTTGTCACCTAAACCTAACCCCTTTGCCACGCTGCCTATCCTTAGCCTTACGCTGCTGAAGCCTAACTGTTAGGGCTCTGGGAGTTTTCCCCCGGACCAACCCTAACTCCGTTGCCTCTGACTGTGATTGACGGATGCGTGCAGAGCTAGGCTTCACCTATAATAGCTGCGTTCGAAGGAGCTGGTTAGTCCGGCTCCAACCCCGATGCCACCAGGTCTTTATATGTGACAACTCGTTTGTCAAGGCAGGGAGACAGCAAGGGGAAAAGCCAACTCACGCCCCGCAGGAGACGGGGAAACCCCAGAAGCCCCAGGGGAGTAACAATACCCAGAAGATGACACACCAATAAAAATGTACACACCGATAACCAAGATGGGACGACACACAGTGTGGTTGCAACAATGCACAGGGGTGACAAATAAAGAAATATAATAAGCTCAACAGAGGATACAGCAGGGTAACTCCTGACTTAGCTGCAGGCAGGCTGGCGAACGCTGAGAGAACCCTGAGGCACAGGACCAGACAGGACTGACCGGCAGGATATCCAGGAACACTTCAACAGACAGACAAGGCTGGAGAGGAAGCTATAACTGGCATCTGTTCCCAGCAGACGCCGGCTATTTATTCAAAACTGGCGCCACGTCAGCTGTGACATAAGCCGCTAGCGCTGGGAGCCACCGGGCGGAAGTTCGGGGACGTTGCCGCGCAACGCCCTGACAGCCGGCTAGTAACAGAGGCTCAGGGCGTTGCCTGGCAACGTCCCCGCCGCCCGTCCGGGAATCTCCGGCACCCGGATTTCTTTTTGCCGATTGGCCTACTTCCAACTGAACAGCCTAAAAAAACCCGGCAGATTTTTGCTGATAATTGGACGGATGCACGGGATCTTTGGCTAAATCTTCTGATCTTACATGCTGCATGAAAGATCAGAAGATTTAGCAAAAGGAAAGCACATGGGATCTTAAGAGAAATATTTGGTAAAGTTATGCGCTTGCCTGAAATCTTTTGTCCATGATGGACAAAATATTTCAAGGCTAATTTATGCGCACATCTTAAGATTGCAGATCTTTCTAGTGTGTGGACACCTTAAAAGGTCCATACACACTGGGCAATTATGCCCAGCGTGCATGGACAGCGATGACCGCTGTCATCGCTGGGGGGAAAGATACTCAGTGCACACACACTGAGCGGCATTCCCCCTACACGGCGCTGTCAGCGTGGGGGCTGACGGCTTTGCATAGTGCAGTGTTATGCAAAGCCATCCACAAAGCCGCTCATCTGCTGGAAATACAAGCAGATAAGCGGCTTTCCCAGCGATGATGTTCACCGCCGGGCCATACACACCGGACGGCTTTGGGCTGAAAGCCTTTCAAACTTGACTTGTCTACTGCTAGTGCCTAAACCTACTCACCACGTGGCCTAATGCTAACCTGTACCACATGCATGTATGTCAGGGTACAATCTCTTCCTCTCATTAAGCACTTTCTGTTACCCTGCTGTTTGAGCATTATAAATGCTGATACAGTTATGTCTATAAAGCTACTGTTTCCAATTGTAAGTGAAACCTCTGAATACTCTGCGCTATATAAGACATTTTAAATAGTCTTGCATTGTACAGTATATCCTATATAATAAAAGGCTTAAGTATTTCTTACTCTCTTCCGTAGCGCTTAGAAAAACTCTCTCAAACACAGGAGAAAGCACAAATTTCGTATTTTTGGCTGGTTTAGTCTTATGATCAGAGCTGGATTGTACACAATGCAGCCTAGATGCCCGTCTAGAGCCCAGCAGGTTCTAAGAGGCCCCATAAAGAGATCTTGGACATCTAAAACATTTTCAAAGGACAATTGTGTGACATAATGACATCACATGGATCTACCCACACTCCCAAAGTCACTTTGATACAATAAAAACTATTTGGACACACAAAATGGTTTTATCCACTGTATGTGGGCAGTCAGTTTACTTTACATGTGACACATGTATTAAGCCTACTTCCAAAAGACCTAGAGTCTGATTAAGATTTGTACGCAATGCCGATGTTCACGCAGCGGTGCTGTGCATGCACCAATGTACTCTATTGGTGCTGCCTGCATTCAGCAGCAAACATATAGTGCAATCGCTTGTTTGAGGAGCACCCGAAATCGGTATCTTGCCTATGGCACCATGAGGTCTAAATCCCCTCTGTTTATGATACCTTTATCGGAACATATTGTCAACAATGTTTTTAATCATCCCTTTTTTTTTCAGTAGCAAATTCAAAAGCAAAGTAAATATTTGACCTTTAACCTCTTTGTTTTATATTCAATGTCATGTTCTGTAGCTTTTTAACCCCTTCCCGACATTTGACGTACATTTACGTCATGGCCGGGATGTACTTCCCGACACATGGCATAAATGTACGTCATGCCATTTAACTGTCACCGCGTCTATAGACGCGGTGACAGTTTAAACATGTCTGCTGTCCCTGACAGCAGACATGTCCCTGCATGCCCAGGGGGGGTGGCGATGCCTCCCCCCCGTCGGCGATCGCTGTGATTGGCTGTTCAAATGTGAACAGCCAATTACAGCGTTTTCTGTGTACCGGCGAATAACGTTCGCCGGTGACACAGGGATCGGTGGTGATTGGTGCTGTAAAGTACAGCACCAATCACCACGGGGTGTAAGGGTGACACTGGTGTCACCCCACCCGCCCCCAAAGGCCGTGATTGGTTCGCCGGACCGACGGACCAATCACAGCCATGGAGGGTGATTTAAACTAACGGTGACTGCACTGCAGACGCCATTCCGGTCTGGAATTGCGTGCAGTGCGGTCACCGTACCTATCTGCCGTGATATACTGACCTGATCCTTGCAAAATACTTACCTGATCACCTGATCACTGCTTGTAGCGTGCTGGATGCTTCCTGGATCTGACTTCTTGTGACTTCCTGCTGCTGCTGCAGTGTGATAGAGTTATAGATAGAGAGATAGAGAGAGATAGAGAGAGATAGTGACAGAGTGTGCTATATTTTGTGTCTGCTACCCCCCCTTTTTGGGGGTGCAGGTTTTTTTTTTATATATATAACTGTCAGTGCTGCTGCTGCAGTGTCATAGAGTGATAGATAGTGATAGATAGTGAGAGATAGAGAGAGAGATAGAGAGAGATAGTGATAGAGAGTGCTATATTTTGTGTCTGCTACCCCCCTTTTTGGGGGTGCAGGGTTTTTTTTATATATATATATAACTGTCAGTGCTGCTGCTGCAGTGTCATAGAGTGATAGATAGTGAGAGATAGAGAGATAGAGAGAGATAGTGACAGAGAGTGCTATATTTTGTGTCTGCTACCCCCCCTTTTTGGGGGTGCAGGGTTTTTTTTTTATATATATAACTGTCAGTGCTGCTGCTGCTGCAGTGTCATAGAGTGATAGATAGTAATAGATAGTGAGAGATAGAGAGATAGAGAGAGATAGTGACAGAGAGTGCTATATTTTGTGTCTGCTACCCCCCCTTTTGTGCTGATCAGTATATCTGTACTTTTTGGGGGTGCAGGGGTTTTTTTTTTATATATACCTGTCAGTTGCTGCCAGTTGCACTGTCAGTTGCACCAAAGGTTGTGCACCTGCTGCCCCTCACTGGTAATCAGTGTCGCATCACTGATCACCTTTTTTTTTTTTTTGAGGGTGCTGTGGGGTCTTTTTTTAATTTTTTTTTTTACACACACTGTGATTTTGTGGGTGTCCTGTGGCCACTGTGCGCTGATCAGTGACGTACATCACTGATCAGCTTTTTCGGCACAGGGTTGATCTATTTTTTTTTTTTGATCAAATTCCTGTTGCCTTTGAGCGCTGTTCAGTGACGGACGTTACTGACCAACATCTGTGCTCAATTTTTGGCGCAGGACCTTTTTTTTTTTAACCCCTTCAATTTTTTTTTTTTTATTGGGATCAAATTCCTGTATAAAGTATTTTTTTTTCTGCACTACATACACACTACACACTACATACCCCCCGTGTTGAAATAAAGTTTGTACCCCCCCTACACTATACACGTGTTGAAACATTTCACTACCAGAAACACAAAAATAAAAATGGCATCCCAAATGTCATCCCAAATGGTATGCTAGTCATCCAGAAGAATGTATTCAGCGGAGGAGGCATATGCCATGCTTGCCTCTGACTCTGACACAGCCAGTGAGGCAAGCGGGAATTTGAAGGATTCATCTTAAGCTCCTCTTCCTCATCTAGTGATGAGGGACCCCCTCAAAGACGCCCCCGTAGAGCAGCTGAGACCCCCCCCCCAATAATTGATCTCGTATGGACCCCACCACCAGACAATTTTGAGCCCCAGGTTCCTGAGTTTTTGGCCATCCCAGGAATCCAATTTGATTCCACAGGTCTCAGAGAAATTGACTTTTTCAAATTATTTTTCTCTGATGATTTTATAAATTTAATGGTGGACCAAAGTAATTTATATGCCCAGCAGTTTATTGCTCAAAACCCCACGTCATCATTTGCTAGGTGGACCCCTGTAGATGCAGTAGAGATGATGACGTTTTGGGGTCTGGTGTTTCATATGGGCATAGTAAAAAAGCCAGAAATTAGGCAATATTGGAGTACAGATGTTCTGTACAGCACCCCACTTTACCGTATGGCCATGACCCGGACTCGTTTTGAGTTAATCCTTAAATTTTTGCATTACAACGATAATGCACAGTGCCCACCCAGAGATGATCCCACCTTTGACTGGCTATTCAAAGTCAGGCCGGTCATTGATCATTTCAGTGCCAAATTTGAAGAGATGTACATCCCAGATAAATTCATTTGCATAGACGAGTCCCTTATACATTTTAAAGGAAGGGTTAAATTCCGCCAGTACCTTCCCAATAAGAGGGCAAGGTATGGCATAAAAATGTATAAGCTGTGTGAAAGCACCTCAGGGTACACTCACAGGTTTAGGGTATATGAAGGGAAGGATTCAAGAATTGAACCGCCAGAATGCCCCCCCTCCCTCGTAGGTGTTAGTGGAAAAATTGTCTGGGATTTAGTGCACCCCTTCCTGGATAAAGGTTATCACCTCTATGTGGATAACTTTTACACTAGCATCCCCCTGTTTAAGGCCCTTGGTTCAAGAGGTACAGCAGCTTGCGGTACTGTGCGCAAGAACCAAAGAGGCCTCCCAAAAACGCACATTGCCCAAGTAATGAGAAGGGGTGAAAGCAGGGCACAATCCACCGAAAATATGTTGTTGGTCAAATATAAGGACAAGAGGGATGTCCTTATACTGACAACAATTCACGGAGACAGTACCACCTCCGTCCCTGTACGAGGTACCAGTACCCACACCTCAAAACCTAATTGTATCCTGGATTACAATAAGTACATGGGCGGAGTGGATCTTTCAGATCAGGTACTGAAGCCGTACAGTGCCCTGCGGAAAACAAAAATCTGGTACAAGAAGCTGGCCGTGTATATCATCCAGATGGCACTGTATAACGCTTACGTGCTATTCCGTTCTTCCAGCCAGAGGGGGACATTTATGCACTTTCAAGAGGAAGTCATAAAGAGCCTAATATTTGGGAACCAGCAGGCAGAGGGCCCCAGTACTTCTAGTACTGGCCCCCGTATTGTACCAGGGCAGCATTTTCCTGATGAAATCCCCTCCACTGGAAAAAAGGGCAGGACACAAAAAAGGTGCAAAGTTTGCTATAAAAAGGGAATAAGAAAGCAAACTATTTTCCAGTGTGACACTTGCCCCGACAAACCCGGCCTATGTATAAAGGAGTGTTTTAAAATATACCACACATCTATGGATTATTAGGTTCATCATTTCACTGTGCTTCGGGGGTCTTGCTAATGCCACATAGCACCCACCATTCATTCCACCAGAATCTGAGCCGCAAAATCTAAAAATCACTCCTTCCCTTCTGAGTCCTGCCATTTTTTGGTCACACATGAAGCATTGCCGTACTCGGGAGAAATTGGGGCACAGATTTTGGGGTGCTTTGTCTCCTTCATTCCTTGTGAAAATGAAAAATTTTGAGCCAGAACTGCATTTTTGTGTAAAAAATTTAATTTTTCATTTTCACTGCCCAGTTGTACCACAATTGGTGAAACCCCGGGGGGTTTGAAATGTACACTATACCCCTAGATGAATTCCCTGAGGGGTGTAGTTTGCAAAATGGGGTCACTTGTGGGGGGCTTCCACTGTATTGGTGCTTTGGGGGTCTTGCTAATGCGACATAGCACCCACCAAAATTCCACCAGAATCTGAGCTGCAAAATACAAAAATCACTCCTTCCCTTCTGAGTCCTGCCATGCACCCAACTGGTATTTTTTGGTCACATGTGAGGCATTGCCATACTCGGGAGAAATTGGTGCACAGATTTTGGGGTGCTTTTTCTCCTTCATACCTTATGAAAATGAAAAATTTTGAGCCAGAACTGCATTTTTGTGTAAAAAAATGTAATTTTTCATTTGCACAGCCCAGTTGTATCAAAATTGGTGAAACCCCTGGGGGTTTGAAATGTACACTATACCCCTAGATGAATTCCCTGAGGGGTGTAGTTTGCAAAATGGGGTCACTTGTGGGGGGGTTCCACTGTATTGGTGCTTTGGGGGTCTTGCTAATGCGACATAGCACCCACCAAAATTCCACCAGAATCTGAGCTGCAAAATACAAAAATCACTCCTTCCCTTCTGAGTCCTGCCATGCACCCAAATGGTATTTTTTGGTCACATGTGAGGCATTGCCGTACTCGGGAGAAATTGGGGCACAGATTTTGGGGTGCTTTGTCTCCTTCATTCCTTGTGAAAATGAAAAATTTTGAGCCAGAACTGCATTTTTGTGTAAAAAATTTAATTTTTCATTTTCACTGCCCAGTTGTACCACAATTGGTGAAACCCCTGGGGGTTTGAAATGTACATTATACCCCTAGATGAATTCCCTGAGGGGTGTAGTTTGCAAAATGGGGTCACTTGTGGGGGGGTTCCTAACTTTTAGCATCTTATGGTGCCTAGAATCCTACATGGTGCCTAAAAAATAATCTCATAAAAAGGAGGCTCCAAAATCAAGTAGGTGCTCCTTCTATTATGAAGCCTGTTGTTTGGTCAACGTGCACACTAGGGCCACATATAGGATATTTATGAAAACAAAAGAATTGGGGGAATCAATTTTTAGTCACATTTCTCTAGTAAAATCTACTGTGTTCCTTAGAAAAATGTATTAAAATTGCAAATCTGCAAAAAAAATGAAATTTTGAAATTTCACCTACACTTTGTTTTAATTCCTGTGAAACACCTAAAGGGTTAACAAACTTCCAAAATGCTGTTTTGAATACTGTGAGGGGTGCAGTTTTTGAAATGGCATCATTTATGGGGGTGTCTCACATACAAGTCCCTCAAAGTCACATCAGAACTGAACTGGTCCCTAAAAAAATCAGTGTTTGAAATTTTCTTGAAAATTTGAGAATTTGCTATTCATATTGTAAGCCTCCTAGTGTCCAAAAAAATTAAAAGGAGGTTGAAATAATGATGGCAACATAAAGTAGACATATGGTCTATGTTAGTTAATAACTATTTTGAGTGGTATGATTATTTGTCTCACAAGCAGAAAATTTAACATTTTGAAAATTGCAAAATTTTCCATTTTTTTACGACATTTTGGTATTTTTCACAAAAAAACACAGACTGTATCGACCCAAATTTACCACTAACTTGAAGTACAATGTGTCACGAGAAAACAATCTCAAAATCACTGGGATAAGTAAAAGCAAAAAAAAGTTATCCCCACTTAAGTGATACCTGTCAGATTTGAAAAAAAGGGCTCTGTCAGGAAGGCAAAAACAGGCTGCGGCGGGAAGGGGTTAAACATTGTCCCAATACATCATGCTTTCGTTTCAAGAATACATTTTTTTTCCACGTCAACAGGATTGTGATAGTCCTTTTTTGTATGTAGAAAATGAGCAACTATATATTATTCCATTTCTCTTGTCTATGATCAAATATATACCTTTATGTTCTTGTTCAATTGTGGTTAAGTCATTTTAAGTGAACGACCTAAAGCATTATCATGTTTAATGTTTCTTATTCAAATATTTCTTATTTTTTATTGTGTTAATATTGTATGTTTAGCCATCTTGAAAGTATGGGAAAACTGATAAAATCAGATTCATTTGGTTTAATATAAATTTTTTACCATCTCCTTCAGCATTGGTATGCCTTTCACTCTGAAGGGGTTTTCCAGGGGCTTTTTCCATTATATTTTTCTTTATAAGGTTTTCTCTTTCTTATATTAGTCTTAATATTCTCAAGTGCTATAGTTCATAACCTTCCAGTTTTATAAACAATACATAAACACACTTGTGTCATAATCTGTTAAAAACACTTATTTATTCATTAAAAAAAAAAAAAACTTACTCGCTCTCGGGGCGTGTAAAAAAGACACAGTGATTTCTATTGACCCATTTTCTGTCCTTCAATGGAATAAGCTGCTGCAGGAAAACCTGTGTGTCCTGGGATATTTCAAATGTCCCACTTTTAATTGAATCCCACCCTAAAGAGCCTATTCAGTATCAGGCAGCTCACAATAATACCCCTTTCACACTTGCAAAAATATCCCGGGTTTTTGCACATGAACGCGCATCAACCTGGAATTTAGCTCAGTGTGAAAGGGTCTTGAAAGAATATCCCGGGATGAACATCCTGGGATTTCTACCCAGGTCCTGACCTGGGTTGATTCTGGAATCGACCCGGGATGCAGTCAGTGTGAATGGTCCCGTACCCGGGATTGGGTACACGGGACTTTAAAAAAGCTGCTGATTGGAGCTTTCTTGGGCTCACAAATGCTGATGTCATCTTTCAGAGCCCTGGAGTTCATTTCTAATGACATGCATATGTATTTGCAGGGATTTCCCAGGATCAGCATGAATGGGGCTGTCCCGGGTCTATCCCAGGTCTGAGTGCAGTGTGAAAGGGTACATTCCCGGGTAGAGTCACGGGAAGCATCCGGGAACACATTCCCGGGTATGACCTGGCTCTGCGAGTGTGAAAGGGGTATAATTAGCAATCCAACTCTGAGTAGCAGCAATTGATACAAAATTAATAGAGCAAATCAACATTACTCTGATGCGGAGACTGGTTAGAAGATTCTTTGAAAGAGTCTTATTAAATTAACTTATTAACTGGAAACTCAACAGCACTGCCAGATTGTTTAGAAGAGACACCATGGCTCCACCTGGACAAAACACATTTAATACTTTCTGTATGCCGACTCTCAGATAAGCGGTTTTAGTTTTTCTCTAATGTATGAACATTCGCTTATGTCATTATAGATCTGAAATAGTTTTACACTAAGGAGGTATTCATTGTTGGGCCACAACTGTCGGGCTGGTGCAACAGCCGTGACCTTGTCCTATTCTCTGTCTGCTCGACAGAGAATTTGCAGGCGGGATTCACGGTCATGTCTGCCGCAGGGAGCTCGTCAATTCCTGGCCATTCTCGGCAGAATGAGCCCGACTTCTTGTGAATTTGGGCTCGTTCTGCTGTAAAACCAGCAGATGAACGGCGGCCACCAACGATGGTGCGGAAGCGGGCATCACCACTCACCACCTGCCCAACTGGGTGGCTTTTTACCTGAAAGCAGCTCAAACAGTGAAACTGAGTGGCTTTCAGCACAAAATTGCTCCGTGTGTTTGGACCTTTAGTCAAGTAACCCCATTTTACTACAATCAAAATAAGATTGAAAAACTGTACTATATGCATACGTTTAATATAGAGTAATGCTATATAAAGAACTACTTTCACTATATTATACACCAGGTTTGGTAAATTTGACATACTCAGCATAGTTTCACAGCTATCACACATGCTAATGCTAGTTTAAAGTACTTTATGCAGTTCACTCAATAGCTTTACCTATAAAAAATACTAGATGTTTTTATGCCTACAAGATGGCTAAGTAATAACTCGTCTATATATATTTTTATACATTTCACCTCTATTTTCACTGCATACAATGTAGAAATTATTCTCAGTTTTGTCACTGCTGTTCAGCAGAGACAAGTCAATAAGCTTTAGGCATTAACATTATATTCAACTGCTTCAGTACTTTAGCAAATCAATACAGATTTGTGCTAAACATTCAAAAATCCACTGCTGAGCAAAACACTAAAAAAGGACCAATCAAAGTAATTTACAGTTCAACTGACCTTTCTGCTTTTCTCTATTTTCTTTGATTCCTCTGTGCATTTATTTCTTTGTTCATTAAACATTTCAGACGGTCCATCTCTTGCATCAGAAGCTGATGTTTTACTATTGGCATCTAAAAATCAATTAAATGAAACATCTTATTAGTGTTCAAGAAGTAAAAACCTTAAAGTGTTCTTAAGAGCTCATACGATTTATAATGGATTTATGAACAGGACAGAAGACCTTAAGTATAAACAAAGTGAGTAGCTAATGGGTAATGACACTAATAACATGTAGAAATGTAATCATCTCTACCAGTTTTCATGACCAAGAATAACGTACTTTCAGAAAAAGATGCATAGAAACCTAAAACTCAGAACTGAAAGACTCAGACACACTCCAACAGGGGAAATAGCACCAGCCATCTATTCAATGCTGTCGTTTCCTACTAGGGTGGTCAATCCCGGGATCAGCGAGATCCTGGGATTTGGCCCCCAAAACACCGGGATTTCAATCCCAGGACTGGTAGTTCCAATCCCAGGATTTCGGGATTAGACTGCGCATGCACCGCTCAGATGCTGCCCGGCTTCCCCTGTACCTGGCAGTGCGGCAATGCGCAGTGTGACGAGGTCATAGGTCACCCTGCTCAGGCCACACAGCCTAAGCCGCCTTGACCTACACTGTCCTAGCCGGCTTCCGGAAACCCCGATACCCACCCAGCTCCCGGAAAACTCGCTTAGTACCCATCCAGCTCCCAAAGAAATCTCTCACCCACTCCGCTCCCTACTCCTGATGACCAGGCCCACCCGCCCAGCTCCCGGCAACATCACCATGCCCAGCCACCCACTGTGCTCCTGATGCACCTACCATGCCCTGTAAGTAAACATGCGGGCATTTTTTTGTTTTTAGGGAAGCCAATCATGGGTTCCCGGGAATGAGCATTTTTTCAATCCCGGTATTGAAAAAAAATGCCCCGGATTGGGCTTCCGTATTTCCAACCTTATTGAAGGTGGATCTCGACAAAACAGATACAACTTTAAAACCAGTCTGATCTAATTTGTCGAAAACGGCCGTAGATTGTCGAATTCACAGCCGTTTCTCGACAATCCACAACAGTTTTCAAGGTCATGCCCCCTTTTCACCACTCAACAGGCGGAACATTGAATTTTGCCTGTTGAGAAACTGTTGAGCTGGGTGTAAACGGGTAAGGATTCAGACAGTCAGAAACCAAGATTGAATACCCCCCTTAATAGGGAAAAATAAAAAAGCATTAAGAAGGCAGGAAAGAACTTTATCCATGTAGATTTCCCTGACAAAATCCTCAACCATGCTCCTTACTTCTATACAGTAATCGTCTTTGCACAAATATAGCAAGTTCATAACCAGGCAACAATAAAAGTGATGCTTAATGTTGTGTACCTCTGCACTCCCCATGAGAAAATGCATCTTGGCAAAACAAAATAAAGAAGCATAGAAAAAAAAGTTGTATTGATCTAGATTAAAACTAGCAATAGAAAAGATGTATCCGAGTCTTGATTAAAAGCCTCAGGATGCAAAGCCCATTACACAATCTCCTACTGTGCAGTACATCTCTGCATGCCTACATTTGCGATGCTGCTTCACTACTCTGGCTTTTAATATGAATCAATACAGTCTTTGTACACCCTCTACTTCTTTGTGCTAAAAAGTCTCATCTATTGCTGAGTGCATGGCTATAGTACTATAAAATAAAGGAAAGACAAGACTAAAATAAACCACACAGCAACAGCTTTCTACATTATATTTTTAAATTCAACACAACATTTTTTAGTAATCGTTGGGTACAAAGCTATACACGCCATAAAATCATGGCACAAATATACAGGAACATACTTAAGACTGATAATGGATCATAATGGAACTTGTTTTTAAATAAATACAAATACAGCCCTGTATGGCCTTGGTACCTAATGTTTAAGGACACTTTATAATTATTTCAAATGGCTTATCTAGTTCCTTGTAAGAAGAACAGGCCTTTGCTGTATATAGGACTAACTGCCTTTAGGATCAGGATCATATGTTTCAGTGGGTTATCCTGGATAAACACTAGGATGAAGTGTGTGCCTAGCAATGGTGAAATATGATTTTATGATACATTGCACTGCCATACACAATGCATAAAGTTTACACCGAAATGAGGTTTCATTACCCACTGCATTTAAAATGCATGTCACAACAGTTCCCTGGGTCATCCAATTGGAAATAATCCGCGAAAGCACATGATCACTAATACATACTGAGTGATATGGCGGACACATCATTCCGATCCACATTGGAACGATATATCCTCCAATTAATTGCCTACTGTGTAGTCGTTCATAGGGGACTTACACATGGGGCGATTTTTGGGCTATTTTCTAAGCGATCTGTCTAGAATTTAAATGCAAATCTCTCCATGTGTATACCCCATAGCGATGGTTATCACCCGCTCAGAACTTTCGTGCATGCAGGCAAAATCTAGTTAGATCACCTACAAAGTGCATACAAAACATTGAGTTAGCACAGATCGCATCGCATACATCACATTGTGTGTATAGGGCGATCTGGACACTAGAAGTTCAAGGGAAATCACCTACCCTAGATTGCTTAGCAGTAAAAAAAGATAGCATACATCTCAATGCGTGTATGCACCATTAGTCTGACCCATTCCTGTTAGTGTTCATAAGTTATTTACGCCTCTAAATAAAGAGTTTAAAATAATAGGATGAACAAGGAAAATGTTACCAGCATATAGAAAACATCCTTTTATTATATAGCTTATTTATATGTATATTCCGAATATATTCCACAGTGCTGCAAAATTAGTGGAAAATAATAATTACAATAAAACAAACGGGTACTGCTGCATAGAGCTTACAGTCCAAAGGAGAGAAAGTAGAGTTAGATGTGCTAGCGGAACGCATTCTCCCGAACTTTTCATACCCCCACTATCCACGTCGGCGTGGAGTTGATTTAGTGTGGCGAGCTCAGCAAGCCACCGAGCCCGAAGCGTGGCGAGTGCAGCGAGCACTGCGAGGGGACGCAGATTACTTTACATGTATTCTGCATCTGTTCGCCACACTATATAAAATCAACTCCACGCCGACGTGGGTAGTGGAAGCATGAAAGGGTCAGAAGGACGCATTCCGCCGCCGCTTGCCATGCTTCGGGGTGGCGTGGATAGTAGGGGGGTGCCTAAAACCTCATTGTTTGACATACAAGTGTATAGCAAATGTAATGGCATCGCACCCTATCATATCGCATGCAATTTTGCGGGAGGTGCGATGCGATCCGCCGGGGCCAAGACAGCAGTGAATAAATTACATCGGAAAATCGCATCGCACGGCACTAAAACTGCCCATGCGATGCAATTTCCCTACGCTAGCGTACGTATGCTAATTGGGCACCCTGCTTATATACAAGTACCAATTCATTTTGTATGATAATTTTTTTTTTACCACTCCACGGTAGCCCCGATATCTGGGTTAAACTTTTGTCAGCAGAGGAAAAACTCTGGAAGACTCCATGACATCCATGGAGATGTACGTACCGAGACAACTTTATTGAAAAAAAAGATGAGAGCCTCAAAATAGAAAAAAAGAACAAACACCGATCTAACCATACACATAGGAGATTTGGAGCCAGATGACGTGACACTCAAAGCTGTCGCTCACGTAACTCACAATTTTATGAGCAGCTACAAAATACGAAAATTTGTAGAAATCCCCCCCCCCCCCCCCCCCCCCAAGGTGGCACAGGAAACATAGTGTATGGACAAAGATGATTTTGAGAAAGGGACAGACTATATTAAAAATACTGCAGAAATTTTATGGGTGTACCTGGACAATGGCTAAAAGTGAACGCATGTTATAGGACTTAAAAGTCGTGACCATAAGAGTGGCTGTGTTCACAGACACATTCATAGGGAGCCTTGGGGGTGCCAATGGCGTGAGTGTGGTTGTGTTGTATAAAAAGCATTAGAGCATGCAAAACAGAAAGTGGGAGCCTCAGTTTTTGCGCCTAGATATGAATGGCAATACACAAGGGAAAGGGACAACACAAATATTTGTATATATTCATAGCAGAGACTACAGCATTGCAGCTGCTTCCTTCTAAAGGTCTTATTCATTGGCTCCATGATGAATTTCTGATGACACCTGAGTATAGTTTTGGTTGACATTAAACTTGGAAATCACTTTATACAAAATTTAAATGTGTACATTTTGTATAAAAAAAATAATTTGTAAATATCTTTCCTATACTTTAATATAGTTTTGAAGACTTACGCTCTTACTGGAGTAACTTTATTTATATTTAAGATTTTTTTGCGAATAATGCCCACTCAATGTCCATACTGCCAAGAGTTTATTTGACTTTAAGTGCAAGACTCTGATATAGATGATCCAACCAAAGAATTTATCTGGAGAGATATACCAAGTAATAAGGTAATACGTTCTACAGCAGTGCTTCTCCTGTACTTCTTCTCCCGATTGGTCATGGTGGCCATGCTTTCAGGACAATTCCAGCAGTGATTAAGGTGTTGGTGTAGTGCCACTTTCTGCTCAAACCAGTGGCTGGCCTTTGTTATATTCTGTGTGTACTGCCTGCCATTGTCCATAGATTATCTTGTGTCACTATCATTATAAAATAAGTACACAGATGTTCAGAGGGCACCACAAGTCTCAGCTAAATTTAATATAATTTAATATAAGATAAGACTGATTGGGATAGTATGTAGTTGCTTTGTGGGTCTATACTTTATAAGAATATAGATGCAATCTATGTAAAACACCATATAATGGCAAATTATCTTTCCTCTTATCTGTGATGTTTATGGATTGAGACCTGTGAGCAAGTGCATACACAATGTCGCACATGACACAGCCAATGGTGGGAGGCGGAATGACGGTCATGCTGCAGCATGGCAGTCATTGAGGATGTACTCCCTCACCCAAACATGCTTGGAGGAAGTAGGGGGTCAGTAGCAAGCATAGTTAACGATACCCAGCGTACACATTGGACGATATTGTTCACAATATGGTTCAGAAAGCCCTTGCTGAACGATATTGTGATCAATATCATCTAGTGTGTATGGGCCTTTAGTGCCTGCTCAGCTACTCCATCAGCAGCGAGGAACCTATTTTAGATTAGCATGGTAGTTTCCTGTATAAATATATGTATCATTTGGTGGATGGATAAATATGAAGACGTAAGTCTTGTGGCTTGTAGTGTTTACCAATATTTGCAGCTGTACACTACTGGTCATATGTTTAGAGCGCCATGATTTTTCAAGGTGTTTATAGAAATTTCCTCAGTTTAATCTCTCAGTCTACAAAGGAAAAATGAAGCCAGATCCCTCACCCTGAGGGCAAGCAGGGGCACTATCACACCAGCTGTTTTACCAGCAGCTACTAAAAAACAGGGTAGTTGGGCCTGTAGTACTAACCCCCCCAAAAAAATAAAATTGTAAAGCAGTGATAAAAATATAAAATCACTATAAAACGTAACTACTAAAAATAAAATAAACTACTGGATTGACTTCACTAAATTTTTTAATTGTATAGGGTTATTAATACTAAATGGGTATAAAACATAAAATTCATGAATAAACTCATCTAGTGGATGTAAACAACAAATACCCCTTAAAGGAAGGTCTGTTTCTATAATGCCTTCAGAAGATCACTCTATAAAACAAAGACAGGTAAGTATGGGAGAGCTAGATACCAGCGCCAATGTGTGGAAGGGGTTTTGAGGACTTCCTGTGCCTCAGATGCTGTGGTGTAGAAAACTGGTTGGTTGATGAAATCACATACCAGTCCACTGAGCATTTCTCATACAAAAATATTCACCATTTGGGAGTATTAAAAGGAAGGATTACACAGTGGTGTTTTAAAAAGCAAGATACATTTCACAGGAGATGTTTGCTTGGTTAACATGAGTGTAGAATTGAGCTATACATTTTTAATGAGGGCAATCTGTATTCCTTCAGCAATGTTAATGTCTGGTTATAGCCCTGTAACCAAGTTAAGAAATGAATGCATATAATTCCTACATGCAATCTTTATAAAAGGCCCTCACTCCTGCCAAGCTTTGCATGACCGACGTTTAATTCTCATCTCTCTGTTGGCACTTCAAAGGGTCTAATTTTGTTTGGCTGTTCATGAAGTTTTACCCATGTATATCAGTCTGTATATCAGGTACTGTATACTGGTTTGCATATCAGCAATGATATGCAAATCAGTCCTGTGCTAGAAACACCACAGCAGACAGCAACACCCCAGGCAGGGAAGAGGAACTACATGGGTTTTCAAAGATAGCAGGTGCTACAATGAACACTACTGTATATACACAACCACACCAGCGGGTATGTTTATACCTGTATAACAACTGTAAAAAAACTAAGACAAACTAAGAAGATAATCTGCCTAGCATCTGAAAACAAATGTAATGGTTACTTTTTAGTAACACAATATATTAGTCCAATAGCAACAGAGAAAATAGTTCTTGTTCTTGTTGGTGTTAATTAGCAGTGATTCCCAGTCAGATATAAACAGCAATTGGCAAAGCTGTATTCAGAACTATACAAGCTGGTCTGTTCAACTGTTTACACTTGCAGGTCCTCACAAAACACGCTGGAGAGGGCTGCAGTATAAGAACCTACCAAGCATTTCATAGAAGGCTATGTAAATAGGCATGTACCAACAGCCTGGAAGTGGAAGTGCTCATTTGTGTTGGTCTGCAAATGAAAATGGGGTAGTAAAGTGCTTATGAATTTTACTATTACTCATTCAGCAGCTGTGTGTTGACTACCTGGCCAGGAAAAAAACAGGATACTACTTTGGACTAACTATGACTCTGCTGGGTCATTCCATTAACTATTGAAATTTGTACGGATTTTCTTTTTCACAACAACCCTTTTAACCCCTTCCCGACATATGACGTAAATGTACGTCATATGCCGGTTGCGGGGGAATCAAGCCAGCTCACGGAGTGAGCTGGCTTGAAAGAGAGCAGGTAATGGCTGTATATTACAGCCAGGTACCTGCTCTCACGGCCACGAGCGGCGAGTTCGCCGATCGTGGCCGTTTAACCCTTTAAGCACCGCGGGCAAAGCGCCCGCAGTGCTTAAATAGCTGATCGGAGGGGGGGCGCCCCCCTCCGGCGCCGATCGGGGCCCCCGCGGCGAGATCGGAGGGTGCCGATCCGTTGCCATGGCAGCTAGGGGTCTAATGTAGACCCCTGTGCTGGCCATGTCAGCATTCCTATTACATCCTGCCTGAGGCAGGATGTAATAGGAAGTGCTGAAAATCACTATGTTCAGCCATAGAGCTCTATGGCTGAACCTAGTACAGGCGATCGCGCCCCCTAGTGGTCAAGTACACTAGGGGGCCTTGTAGTAAAAGTAAAAAAAAATAAAAAAAAAAATAAGTTTAAAAATAAAAAAAAAATAAAAAAATATTAAAAGTTCAAATCACCCCCCTTTCCCCATTTCACAAATAAAAATAAATAAAAAATAAAAAAATAAACATATTTGGTATCGCCGCGTTCCTAAAAGTCAGATCTATTAAAATATAACATTAGTTATCCCGCACGGTTAAAGGCGTAAACGGAAAATAATTCCCAATGCCAAAACTAAGTTTTTTGGTCGCATCGCCTACCCAAAAAAAAATAACTAAAAGAGATCAGAAAGTCGCCCATATTCCATAATGGTATTAATTAAAAAGTACACTTCAGCCCGCAAAAAATGAGCCCTCACCCAGGTCCGTAGGTGGAAAAATAAAAAAGTTATAAGCCGCAGAACATGGCGACGCGACGCAAATTAGAAAAACCGTAAAATTTTCTATTTTTTTTTTTAGTGGTAAACCGTAACGAAAACTATATAAGTTTGGTATCACCAGAATCGTAACGACCCATAGAATAAAGATAACCCATCATTTTAAACGAACTATGAACTCCAAAAACCGTAACCAGCGCAAAATTGTGGAATTGCGTTTTTTTTCCTTTTTACCCCACATTGAATTATTTCCTGATTCCCCAGAATATTATACGGTATAGTAAATGGTACCATTAAAAAGTACAACTTGTCCCGCAAAAAAAAAGCCCTCATGTGTCTATATAGCCGGAAAATTAAAAAAGTTACGCTTATTTGAACGCGAGGAAAAAAAAAAAAAAGTTAACAAAAAAGGCCTCGTCGGGAAGGGGTTAAATTTTTAAATTATTATAGTACAACAATGTGAGTTTTCACTCCAAGAGGGTTTTTTTTTTTTTTAGCTAGTAGTGTCATTGTTGCTATGGCAACAATCTTGCTTCGGATGGAGGAGACTTTGAAAACACCAGAACACAAAGAAAATTTTCTAATTAAAAAAAAAAACAAAAAAAAACCATGCAGGTCATTCATTTGTAAATCACAATCCGGAAATCATTTTTAGTAAACAATACTATACATATTCAGTTCTGGCATTCCTAATGAGCATAACCTCAACTGTGTAACGTGAGTTACCTAAAAAGTTTATCTTTCCACACTATTGGAAAAAAATTAATGATTTCATATTTCCTAACGTTAGACCATATTTAGTCAAAAACCACTAAACATTTTTTTGGTAATGCAGTAGCATTACCAAATAAATGAATAAACATATGTATAATGTGAGTTACCATCTTGGTAACTCACGTGTGTTGAGGTCAATAGATTTAATGGTGTATGTTTTATATTCTCTGGACTCTGTAATTTATCTTAATGTTGTAATGTCGGTTTCCATAGGTCTATCTTTATTTTGTAGCATCTTCCAAATTAATATCTTTGTGTTTCAGATGCCAATTAGTGGAATGCATTTGCAGCATAGGCCGCCAATTTCTCATGTAAAGCTAAATAAAACAAATGCAAGCAAAAGCTTACAAAAAGCAAAACTTGCATCGCAACCAAACATAGCAATTATACAAGTAGATTTTTCAGAGAATTACACATGCGTGGAACGCATACCCGGAAGTATGCGTTAAAAGTGCGCACTGCCCCAGCAGATAGGACGGTGCTTTAAGCACCGAAAAGCCACACAGTATTTAAAGGTGAGCGCACTGTTGGTATTATATGCATAAGTGTAGGCTAGAGAGATGACGGTATGTAATAGCACTGTTATGTGATATATTGAATGTGGCCAATGGCGGCCATTGCTGTACAGGTGTACCAAGGTGAGGCGATCAGGGAGGTATTTAAGGGCTGCAATTTACATGTGTCAGTATTACTCTGCCTGCCTGTGTATACATGTGAGCTGTCTTGACAAAGGCCCCTAGAGGGTCGAAACGTCGACAATCCTTTAATACAAATAAACAAGAGCTGACTGACTGCAATGGTGAGTGCCCTGGCTTTTTATTAAGCACTTGTGGATATTTTTGGTCGTCCGGACAGGATTACTTTAGAGGTGTACCCCAGTATATCCAACTCTCCGGGATGTGAGTGCGGGATTCTCTGCATATATATAATAATCAGATGCTATGAAACATTTGGATATACATATGTAGAAAAAAAATGTATTGACATTTTTTTGCCACATCTCATGGAAAGTGAGCAGTTGATGGGATTGGTGGAGCAGTAAAAAGACAGGTGTGGGCAAATGTGAAAAATAGGAAGCACATTGTACAATGTGCTTCAGACTTTGTTAAAGCTGTCGATGAATTCTCAAAGTTCAAAGTTATTTTAATAAACCAATATGAGATAGCTGACATCAACAACCAACTTGATTTTTAATCCATTACTACAAATACCAAACCATTAGAGAGAATAAAGCAACTACACTACCTAAAAGTGGAAGACAATTAAATTACTGGCTTTTTAACAACTGTAAAAGCTGAAATTTTTTCTTCAGTCCTATGCCCCTGCCTTCATAGAAACTGATGAATTTGCACCATAGCTAGATGACTGGGTGGAAGTACTACTTCTGGTAGGGCCGGTGATGTTTACAGGCATGTGGAGCTCCCGCCATCCCTGGACCCCAGAGAAGCAGTTAAGGGGCGCATACATTGCGTAGCCAGAAAGAGTGGCAAGAAGAGGATGGAGGTGAGGATGGCAGATGGAGGAGGGAAGCAGACGTCACCCACCACGGCATTCCCCGGTGTGGCAGCACCCTGGCCCGGAGATGAGGACAGTGGAAGGAGGAGGGAACCAGACAGGCCCTGGTGCTAAAGCCCCCCGGACGAGACAGGTGCAGAAGCCCCCTGGCCTGGAGACAGGTGGCAATACAAATGGCCATGACAACCCAGCATCGACCCTCAGTGGAAGGATGCGTCCTCTCCCCATCGGCCCAGAAGACACCAGGGTGCAGTAGGATCATCAGCCATGCAAAACACCCAGCATGCCCTGTTTGTTGTACAGAGGAAGGCCCCGAACGAGATCCAAGGAAGTCCTCCCCCAATCCCTATGGATACAAAAGGAGGAGGTGAAGTTCCTATATAAATGGTGGTCCTCAGCCAAGTGAGGGCCCAAACTCCAACTCCTGGCCCCAGCCTCACTCTGACTATTGCCCCCCTCTCCCGGCATGCTCGCTCTCCCTGCAGCTGCAGCCACATTCCCTGACACACTGCCCGCCCTCCCCACACAGCCCTAGGTTCCATCTTGTGGTTCGCAGTAGGGAGATGGTATGTTAAGCCCTTCTACTGCTGCCCATGAGCAGTATTAGTGTTCATTCTAGCACCTGCTATCTTTGAAAACCCATTCAGTTCCTCTTCCCTGCCTGGGGTGTCACTGTCTGGTGTAGTGCTTCTAGCACAGTGTGATCTGTATATCAGCACTGATATGCAAACCAGACCTGCGCTAGAAACAGCAAAGCAGACAGCAACACCCCAGGCAGGGATAGCGGGTTCTAGAATTAACACTAAGTATGATCAAGATGGCACAGCTAATGGCTGCCTAGGAAATGTGCCACTCAGCCATGTGTAACCCCGTGCCTCCCCTGTCTCATACACTGCATAGCAACATATAATTGTAGTGTATCTGCTTAATTGTTACCTACCTGGCTGCTGCAACGACCAAGTGGCACCACGGACGGCTGCCTAGGCGATGTGCAGCTCAGCGAATATATGTTCCCTGTTTGATATCTCTACTGTCTCTGCTTATACTGTTACCTATCTGGCTGTTGCAATGTTGTAGTGGCACTGCTGATGGCTGCCTAGGCGCTATGCAGCTCGGCAGGTATGTGTTCTCTATGTGATAACTGTACTGTCTCTGATTATATGGTTACCTACCTGGCTGTTGCAGCAACCAGTTGCGCCACTGATGGCTGCGTAGGAGATGTGCTGCTCAACGAATATATCTTCCCTGCGTCTATTCCCCAGGGTACATCGAGCGTATACCTGTATGTGTTATGTATATCTATTCTGTCACTGTTTAACTGTTACCTAACCAGTTGTTGTACAGCAATCCAAATCGAATTCCTAGTGTACGCAAGTATACCTGACCAATAAAATGTTCTGATGGGAATGTATTTCCAGGTATTGTTATTAATATAGGAAAAGGGGGATATCATGTTAACGTCATGACAAGAGATGGGAAATACTGGAAAATCTTTTTTTTTTTTTTTTTTGCTGCAGATTTGGTTTTTAATTTTTTGATTTTTTTTTTATATTCCATGCCTTGGAAACATCATCAGTCATATTATTCATTTAGTTACAAAAAACATGCTACATAGAAGGGCAGAGATTTCATAATTGCAAATGTAAAAAAACATGGAAAAACCATGTAACGTGACTTACCAGTAGAAATTTTTCGTGAAAACTACTGGAAGGTTTAAAAATATGTTATGCTACATTTGGAGTGTGCCTTAATGTTAATTATAATACAAAATAAAAATATTATTTAATTTGACTTTTTCTGTAACATCCAAATGAACATACACTTCAGAGTCAATTTGTAATGTGAGATACCATGGAATGACCCTGCTCTTAGAATATGCATGCAAATTATAAATCCAAATATTGCTCATTTCTGATCGGGAAGCACTACTAATTAACACTTACAAGAACAAAAAACATTTTCTTTGCTGCGGATATACAGTAGGACTAATATTGTATCACTAACAAAGCAACCATTAAATTTATTTTCAGAAGCTTGGCAGATTAGTAACTGTATGTCTTCTAGTATTTTACTATTGTTTTATAAACATACTGGCCAGTGTGATTAGAATTGTGTTATTAAAAATACTTGCTTTTTCACCAAGCACATTTTTTTTTTTTTGAGTTGAGTATCCAGAGTTGAAAGCGGCTGCTTACATGGTTTTGAACATTTAAAAAAACAAATATCATCATCTTCTTGTAACTACTGGCACCGTAGCCATCTTCCTCTTTCTGACTATATGCCCTTACCGATTTGGTTCAATAGCAAAATTTATGAAACAATAATATAGGACGACAGGGACAAAGCCAATGGATAACTTTAGTGTTTTTCATAAATGCATTACTCTTTATTATATTAAAAGATCCACACAAAAACAAACGTAGGTATGAAAATAAAATGTCACAGTTTGGATAAATGCAAATACACAACTTTAACTCTTTAAATTAAACTTTCATTTAATAAAAGCTCTTTCAACATATACAGTATTTTAATGATTGCTAAGTATACAAATTTATTCCAAATATAGTAAATAGTTTAATCCTTAATGGTCAAATTACTACTTCCTTTGCTTAACATTCTGTTAAATACCAAGCTTGCTGGTTCCCAGCACCAACAATTTTCTTTTTTACCCATCAAGGTAAATCCGGTAATGTTGAGATACAGCAATACATCACAGAATATAGGCCTTATTTCCATGTTGGTACTAAAGGCCCCCATGCACTAGTGAGATTAGGTTAGATTTGACTTGGTTCTGATGGAACAGGTTGATAAATCGGACCAAATCTCAGGTGTTTGACATCCCGTCCAACCAAATGCATACGCGATTTATCACATGCAAAAATAGCACATGAAGTGCCTAATTATATTTGACATCTCCCAGGGAGCTGCAGGGGAAATTAGGTCCAACTTGTCCTTCGGTCAATTTGGCCTAAAGTATGGGGGCATTAAGTTGCATTGATATTGTGATCTTCAACTACAGTACATAGTCCGAGTCTTGTGAACTATATTTTCAGGGAAATTAACATTAACCCCTTCAGAGGTGTTTATTTTTTTTAGGAAGTGCACCCCACTGGCAAGTTTTTCTTTTGGGAGTGCTCCCTTAAAGGAAAAAAAAAACCCACCACTGTCTCTCGCAGGGCCGGACATCAGCTGCTGCCCGGCCACGCTGCACACAGCCGGGAGGAAGGACAGCGCTGTCCGGCACTAAGACACAGACAGTGGCAATCCCGAGAATTTTCCAAGTTTGCCAAACTGGGCACTTTAGCATAGCCCGGAAAATTCTCGGTAGTGCCAGTGATGTGGTTAATCACATGAATTTTAAGATTTTTATCTGCCAGACCACAAATAGAATGGTACTTATGTAATATCTGGGCTCCCATTTTTCTTATGAGACCACATCCCCTCGCCACGCTTTGGGCACGGTGGCTCGCCACACTATATAAAATCAACTCCATGCGTAGTTGGATAGTAGGGGTATGAAAAAATGGGGTCTATTTAACATGGGAGCCTAGATAATACAGAAGTACCAATAGAATTTAGGAATCTGTGCATCTACAGTCAATAAACAGAATCCAATTCTGCAGGCAGCGTTCCTGAGTTAACTTTCAATAGAATATACAATAATAGCATTTCTTGTTGACAGTATAGCAGAGAGTTAAAGACAAGGAATAACGAGAGTCTCCACAGCAGGCATTCCCAACCACGGTCCTCAAGGCACACCAACAGTGCAGTTTTTAGTGATATCCAGGCTTCAGCACAGATTATTTAATCAGAATCCCTCAGATACGAATTAAGTCACCTGTGCTCAAGCCTGGATATCTACAAAACCTGCACTGTTGGCGTGCCTTGAGGACCGTGGTTAGGAATGCCTGGTCTACATAGATGGACTGTAGATCTTTAGCTATCACTGTGTATACGTCCTCTAGAATCCGGTGTTATGAAGTTTACACATACTAGTCACAATAACACCCCTCCCACACACACACACACACACACACACACACAGCTTTGCTCTGAAAATACCACCTCATACGTTGATTTTGCTTTAGCAGCGCACAGCCAGCTTGACAAAATGTTATTGAGTATTGCGTAAACAAATCTTAAGTCTTTATTTAGTTATTGGTACAACAATGGAACAGACAACTGACACAGATGAACTAAAGTTTTGGAGAGTGACGTGGAGAGGAAAATAATATACCAATCCGCTCCTGCCTGTAACATGGCAGTTAAGGGCTGACTTAATCTTTCTCTCTCCACCTTATCACTTTTAGAGGTTGATTCAATGGAGCACAGTCATGAGCATCGGGAAGGAGCTCCTGGAGCTATTCAAATCAGTGTGCGGCTGTGCCTGACAGAAGGATATCTCCATAAAGCTCTCTTGGGCTGGAAATCAAAAATCCAACAAATCAAGGTGTTCAATGCTGTTTGGTGCTCTATTGCAGCGCAAGCATCACACTGTGGGTGAGAAGTACTAACCCTTGAAAAGTGATAGAATGGAGAGTGATAAACCCCCAACCAATCAGCTGCTAACTGCCATTTTGCAAACCCAACCTGTAACATGGTAGCTAGGAGCCAATAGGCTGGTGGCTTATCGCTCTTCATTTTATCACTTTTCAAGCTTAGTACATCTGTCCCTGTGGCAGTTAAGTCACAAGTTCCAGCATTCTTAGCCACAACAATGTGCAGAATTGAAGCGCTCAGAAACCTCCTACCCAGTACTATTTAACTGGCATTGCATCAACCCCTTAAGGTCTTTCCACAAGGGCCGATCTGATCAAATTGATATTGGCAGCTGGCAGAACCAGGCAAAGTGTCGGCATTGGCATGAAGGGACGGCACAGTGTGGGCCATGCTGCATTGAGCAGCATGGCCCTCATTCCAAAATAGTAGAAATAGACTGCTGCACAGCCGAGTGATACAGAGCACTGTGCGATTTGCACTATATAGTCAAAATTGATAGCGCAAATCGCACCGTGTTTACAAAGCATCAGACTCCCCCTAAAAAAGCAATGGCATAGCTAAAACTTCTGAACAATTGACTACACATGTAGGTTTCATTGATAATTGCATTTTTTATGGTAGTCATCAAACATTAATTAAAGCAATTAAATTTGCTGCTTCACTTAAGCCTGGCTTACAGAGATGTCAGATTATATTAACCTTATAATGCGGTTTATGATATAAATATGGTATTTAGAACAAAATAGCACAGCATTAAATTTATTCAAATTCAATTTATAGGTTTAACGGTGTCATCAAACAAGATGAATGTAAATTCTAGAAAAAAAAAGTATGCTCTATACCACTGCACATCCTATGAGCAAAACATCACTGAATACCAGACACTTCTCTTTGCACAAAGCAACACACCGATCCTCAATACTATAAGAATGAACAAATCTGAATAAACCGGATTTTGTTTTTGGTAGAAGCTCTGATGAATATAGGACACAGAAAAGATAAATAGCTCAACATTGAATGTTCAGCTATACCCGGTCTCAATATTGAGTAATGTTCTAGACCAGTGATGGCTAACCTTGACACTCCAGCTATTGTTGAACTACAAATTCCAGCATGCCCTGCATCAGTTATAGCATTGCCAAATAGTAAAACTGTAGCAGGGCATGCTGGGATGTGTAGTTCAACAATAGCTGGAGTGTCAAGGTTAGCCATCACTGTTATAGACGCTAAAAAGTGTTGCAGTGCTATAAATTCACATTTCAATATTTTAAATCTCACAAACAGAAAGGAAAGAAATACGCTTACTATCAATGTGCTCTTCTCATGTATTGGATACATTGCTGCCAGCACAATGCTCTAAAGCATGGGTCCTCAAACTGCGGCCCTCCAGATGTGGTGAAACTACAAATCCCAGCATGCCTTGCCACAGTTTTCCTATAAGGGAGTGTTAAAACTGTGGCAAGGCATGCTGGGAATTGTAGTTTCACAACATCTGGAGGGCCGCAGTTTGAGGACCCATGCTCTAAAGTCACATATTGTCACATTAGGAAGATTACTTTGAGGAGAGGAAGGACAGAAGCAGCATTACAGCAGCAATCATTACCCTGATCTACCAGAACACTTCCCTATATGGACTGTGAGTTGTATTTCTATATTTTAGCATCAGAGATATATAAGAAAAAAAAAAACACAACACCTTAATCACTTACTAATCAGATCCGTGGAAATCTCATTTTTTAGTTAACATTTTGCATAACATACTCTGCATAAATAAAAATGAGATTTTTGTACAAAATTTGATTGTACAGAGAAACATTGTCCACATGTATTTCATGACAAACTGTGGCCCTCCAGATGTGCTGGAACTACATGTCCCAGCATGCCCTGACAGTTTTGGCATGCTCTTATAGGAAAAAATGTGGCAATGCATGTTGGAACATGTAGTTTCACAACATCTGGAGGGCTGCAGTTTGAAGACCCATGCTTTAAAGCATGCGCTAGATTTGTTATCACTATTGGACAGATACAATTAGTTGCTAAGTTAACCCCCGGGGCTAATTGCTCTGCCCTGAGCTAACTTAATTAACGAGTGATGATTTCCAGCGCTATTAGCCCAAGAGAGGCAATTAATGTGTATTTCCTTGATATGGGCATTTAACACAGATTATGTTGGTTAATGCACATTAGCCTTGAGTTTTACCATGGAGGAAAAATGCATGATTATTGAAAAGCTTCAGGTGTCCAACCTAGAGCTTAATTTCAGCGGCAAAAACCAATGACTAATTGCATCCGCCACTACATATTCTGAAAGTAATGTCTGTAACAAATCACTAGTGGCACACTTATGGGAAACACATAGCGATATACAGGTCTTTTCTAAGCGATCTCACCAGATCCCTTAGAAAATGCCCCAACATCGAGCAGTATGTAGGGGCCATCGCAATAGCAATGCACACATCGCTGTGTGCCGAGCAATCTTAATAAAGCGTCAACATTACTGTTTGTAGGCCCCATATTATAGCATGAGTCCTGAACATTGCATCTCATGATATCTACCCAATGTTGATAACTGCATGCAATATAGTAGCATATAAATGCATTTTAATTTTGTTTTATAAAGTATCCCATTCTTTTAGATGACAGAATAACCACTCACATCTTTAACTGGGATACGGTCAAAATATCAGCATTCGAGTTGAAATCAGTAAGAAAATGGACAATTGTATCCTGGCAGCCAGAATCCCAACACATCTTGGAGGTAAGCACAGGACTTGGGGTTAGGGTAAGGCATTAGGGGTGGGATAAGATTAGACTCAAGGGTGTGGGAGGGTAGGGCACAAATACTTACCAGTTGTATCATTATTCTGATTCATTTTTCTAACTCCCAATGTACTGAAACCCTTTTACTAGTGTTTGGGTACATTGCATCGACACATGCAACTCAAAGACTTTGTTAAATTCACATTCACTTACCACAATGGTGTATAAGTATAAGGCTTCTAAAAGCAGAAATTTCATCATAAATATGCATCACCACTTTGCATAACATTGGCAATTTAACAAAACAACAAAAGACCAAACAAAAGAATTCTTCTCAAAATAGCAGTCACTGTTTCCTGTGGCATTTCCTGATTTGAAAATGAATAACTGCCGAAGTGACACATTTTGTCTGTTACTTTGTAACCATGTTATGTAAAGATAACCCTATTACTTTAAGTGTTACAAAACTAAACTCCAATAAAGTAGGCTCTGCCATCAACATGTTGAGTGCTTTTGCTTAAATGCAGGAGATTCCCTCATAAAAGTGGAGTGATGAACTAAAAATAAAAACACAAGGATTACATACTTGGCTGGTAGCTCTCCATCTGTTTTTCATGATCAAGAACTGCGCCATTTGTAAGACCCAAGCTCTTCTCATCAGCAGGTTCATCTTTTGTTTTTTTACATATGGCAGAGTTGGCATCTTTTTTTAACCTAATAGCTTGGCCAAAACTTGACTCAAATACATTAGCAGTTTCAGCAGTTGTCTGTAATTTGTCTGTACCACTCAAATTTGCTTCTGACTCCTGAAGATAGGTTTTAGAATTTCTTTTGCTCCTTCTTCTAACAGGGGATTCAATTTTATACGCCAAGACACATGACTTTGAGCCGCTATCATTTTCTGCAGGGGCTGTGGGAAAGAGAGGAGCCTCCTGTAAGGAACCTGAACTGTCTCTTGAGGTAGAATTAGAAACCTGTATAGTTTTCCTTTTCTTTGTTCTTGGCATATCCTTCGGAAAAGCAACCCCAGACCTTCTCCTTCTACAGTCGTCTGCTCTGTCTGAGGTAAATGGAGGAGGGCTGGGTGACCGTCTTGGTTGCAGTGTCAATGAAAGTCTATTCAATTTGCTATGATGGCTTTTTAAATCAGTGAAAAAATCTTCAAAGTTTGAAAAGTCCTCGGAATCAGTTTTGCATGAAGATAAAGATGATTTTGATGGCTCCTTCAAAACACCATTTACTGAAAGGTCATGCTTTAAGCTGTGACTTCTTAATTTCAAACGTCCTTTTTCTTTGCATTTAGCAATTAGTTTATTTGCCATAGATGAATAATCCAACCCCGAGGTTCCACATTTAGCAGGGATAGGCTCACATAATGCATCGCAATCACTGGCATTATCAGTTGTAGCACCCGTGGTTTTCATTCTATTAAGTGAGGGCTGACCATTATTTTGAATGCAAGAGCTTGTAGAATGCACACCGATAGTGTTTATATTATCTTTGTGAATAAAGGTATTGGTCAATGACGTGTGACCTAAATAAGAGGTGACTTGACTGGGAAATTCACATAACCCATCACTTGTAGGGTTAGTTGTTTTCGGTTTAAGCGATTTTCGCCCCTTGTTTTGAATGCATGAGCTTGCTCTACGTTTTTTCACTGCTTCAAGAATAGGGTCACCCTTTGTTTTTTGAGTTGTCAAAGAAATATATTTTAAAGTAAATGGATCTTTTGCATCTTTTTCCCCCTCATGGACACTGCTTGAAGTAGCCGGAACCTGCGCTCTCTTTTCCATAATTCCAAAAAGGTCATCGTAACTAGTGTCAAGATCGTTGGGGCATTGTCCTGAAAGAAGAAAAACAAACATGTCATATTTTACTGTTCAGGCAAAAAGGATTGCTTCTAATAAGACAGTGTGTCGTATATTTACTAAAGGTTAACATGCACCTCTATAAATCAATACAGAGTTTTAGGACCTATAACACACTTTAAAGATTTTTAAATGTTAGTAAATTGGATTTTAGCAACCATAAACACAACACTCACTTAAATCAACATAAATGCAAGATACCTCAAGATACATCATTCAAATATAAAAATATTCCAAAATACGGAATAATCAGTTATCCAAAATTCTTCTGGGACCAAGCATTTTGGATAAGGGATACTCAACCTCTACCTACATCACCACTGGCAGGTAAATGTATTATACTTCTTTCAATCACTCCTGAGTACGCTGCTCAATGTTTCATCTCCAGCCAAGTATTATTGTGGCATGAAAAAAAAAAAAGGAATTAACAAGTAGTTGGCATTATTCAAATAGATTGTGTAATCTGTCAAATCCTATATAATATTCCAATGTAATGCGGAGTGTCAATTACATTAGAAAAAAAGTCAGTCTCCCCAATAAAGGAACAGAACACTTAAGAAATGTTTCATTGGGCAATATTGGTAGATAGTAGCGCTCAACCTGGGTGCTGGCAGCTTAGTCGAGTTGTCCAGGCTCAAAGGAGTGCAGATAGATAGATAATGACCAGCGCACTAGCTCTATAACTGTGTCCCCAAATAAGTGGGATGGTGTGTTATGTCGGCGGTAAGAAAGATGCAGATATGAGTGGGTGAAGAATTTATTGGTATTGGACACAGTGTATAAGTATAAACTGCTCTGCAACCAAAATATTCTGACAGTGCTGGTGCTGTGGGGGAAGTGAGGGGAGAGTACCGCTGCACTGTGTGTCTGCGGTCTGGTATGACTCTCCCTCCGGTGTGATACTGGGAGACGGGTGGGGGATGATGGGGTCTCCAGGTATCCAGTGGGGGTGGGCTTGCACTGAGTCCAGTCCACCGGGCTAGGTGTTCTGTGCAGCGGTGAATATTGGGGGGGGGGGGGGGTTGGCAGTCCGGGGTTGGTGGGTGGGAAACAAAGTTACTTGATACCGTTGGTGCTCCAATAGTGTCACCAGGGGCTGGCGTCCCTGCACCACTGGTGGTGCACCAGCACGTACCTGGCTCCTGCTCCTTACTCTGACCGTCCCTCGCTGTCAGTGGAAACTTGTCTGGCGTCTGCAGAGCCCTGCAGCACGCCGTTGGTGATCCACGCCGCTGCTACACTGACAGGCGCGACTTCCGGGTTCAGGCTATGTGCATCTGCCGGAAGAGCGAAGTCAGTGGAGTGGCGTGCGCTCAACACCCTAGTGTGGGGAGGAGACTGTAGTGGTCTGGTGTGTTCCAACGCGTTTCTGCCCACTGGGGGCCTTTGTCAAGGATGTTTTAGCATGTTGTCTTTCCGGTATAAGAGGGTTTCAAAGGGGGCCACTCCCACATGGAGAGTGAATCTTATTGGTCATGTTCACTGTCAATCAGGGTCATAATGTCAGCTGTGCTGGTAATTGAGGGTGTGCGTTATATGTGCTGAGTCATAGTTACTCTGAACTTAGTGGTATTCATAGTAGGTGGTTTCTTTAAGAGATATATGCTGGTGAGTGCATAGTGTTATCTGTCAGTAGTCGACAGTGGATGTGTCGACTCTTAGTAAGATCTTGTAAAAATAATCTGGACTTTGTGGTATTAATGGTCGACAGTTATTAAAGTGTATGCTGGTGAGAGCAGAGTGTTCTCTGCCAATGGTCGACATTAGGTGTGTCGACTCTGTGACATCCTGCACAGGGATGTCTATAAAGCCTATCAGGGTACATGGGTAAGCTTAACTATTTGGAGAGGGTCCCTATATTAAAGTCTATATTCAGACCCTTGGGTGTTAGTGTTTTTAATGAATATATCCAAAAAAGTTCACGTTTGTCTAGTGTCTCCGCAAAATCTCCACCCCTCCAATTTTTCTCTGGGGTCACAGTTATGTTTGTCTTTGAAGTGGGAGGAGACGCTGTGCTGTTCGTAACCCTTTTTATATTCCTGACGTGCTCATAAAGTCTGGTACTGAGGGCCCTTATTGTCCTTCCTACATATTCTAAATTACAGGGGCATCTTAAAAGGTAATCACCCCTATGGAATCGCATGTGAGGTGTTCCCTGTACTGGAAAGTTTTGTTCATCGTGGTAGAATGCCATGAAGTCTGTGCTTTCGTGCTGATATTGCTCAGATTTTTACAACCCGAGCACCTCCCACAGTGAAAGAATCCCTTACTGTTTGTCAGAGTGCTTTGTGTTAGTGAGCTGGATCTTATATGGTTCTTGGTCAATTTTTGTTTTAAGTCAGGGGCCTTCTTTTAACTATTTTGGGCTTGTCCTGAATGTGGGTGTTTAGATCAGGGTCCTGCTGTAAAATGTGCCAATGTCTGTGGAGAATCTTTTTAAGGGTGGAGCCTGATTGATTATATTGGGTGATGAATAGGGTTGTGTCTTTGGTGGTGTCTGTTTCCTTGACTTTAGTGGTTAATGTGTCTGTCCGTTCTAAAGCTGAGATTTCTTGTTGTGCTATGTTGACTGAAACTGGATCATATTGTTTGTCTATGAATTGTTGTTTGAGTTCTCCTGATTGTGTCTCGTAGTCTGATTTCTTGGAGCAGTTACGTCTAATTCTACGGAATTGTCCTTTGGGAATATTGTCTAGCCAGGGTTTGTAGTGTCCACTGCTGTACAAGATATAACTGTTCACATCCACGTCCTTTTTGTAAGTTTTGGTTTGTAATATACCCTGGTCTGTGTAGATTTCTAAGTCAAGAAATTGTACTGCAGTCTTGCTGAAATTGGTGGTGAATTTTAGATTTCTGTTGTTGTTATTGAGTTGTTGTGTGAATTGTTTTAAAGAATCTTCGGAACCCCTCCAGATGAATATGACGTCATCTATAATATGACGTCATCTATAATATGACGTCATCTATAATATGACGTCATCTATAATATGACGTCATCTATAATATGACGTCATCTATAATATGACGTCATCTATAATATGACGTCATCTATATAGCTGCACCCACTCATATCTGCATCTTTCTTACCGCCGACATAACACACCATCCCACTTATTTGGGGACACAGTTATAGAGCTAGTGCGCTGGTCATTATCTATCTATTTAAAAAATGTGTCAGGCAGGGCAGGTTACACTAGGACACATAATATACACCCAGATGACTGGACAAGAAGACAACGTGATTCTAAACCTATAAAATACATAAATTAATAGAAGTACCAACCTATTGACAGCTTTCCCCAACTGCTACAAATGTGTCCACATAGATTTAGCATCCTCAGGGGATAAACAGTTCTTCTAGTTATGCCTTGCTAGGACATGACTTATTAGAGCGAAGCGTCCTTTTGTGTGACTTTTTACATTAATACATCTTATCCGCACTGCTATGTATGGCGTATATCTGTCTAATTCACATGGCTGTGCGAATAAGACACAACCGACTTAGAATATGTGGCATGCCTATATTCTATGTTGGACTGCTACTCTATGCGCATACCAAATTCTAAGTTAAGGTGCCCATACAAGGAACGATCCTGCCTTGTGAGGCGATGCAAAGCGCGACACATCGCAAAGCACAAAAATGTACTGCACGGAAGAAGGCATCAGAAAGTGCATATACACTTGTTGATAACAGGTGCGGGGCTGCCAACGGCAGGGAGAGGTCATACAACAGCTTGCTATAGGACAAGGACTCCCTCTCCTGAACATGATCAGAATAGGAAGGGGGGTGTTAAGGATGCCACAAAAGTGCTCATAGTTAACGACATGGAGAGTACCCACTAGGCAATGCTGTAAACAATATTGCTCAGAAGGCCCTTTCATGACAATGTTAGCATACCGAGGAAGGAAATCCCGACAGCAGTCAGTTAAGTATACTCGCCCACCCCTTGCCGCCTCAACCCTCCCTTCTAGCAGCAGGACATTACCCTTCTCGCTAGTGCCTAATCCTAACCCTGCATCCCACTCAGCTCTGCAGCCTGACCCTAAGAGACTAAAACTACCCCCCCCCCCTCCCCACAACCTAACCACAAGTCCCACACTTGCACCTAGAGATAATCCCACCCCCACACATCTCCCCGGCCTAACCCTCACCAATCTGGGTCCCATGATATATATTTATGGGTCCCATGATATAATGAGCATGTGAGCTCCCCATATAGCATCAGACCACCCTACATGCCCCACACATACACCATGGGAAGTTTTACTCATTTTACAGTACAAATAATGCTTATAATTACATTGATCTCACATAGCCAACAGTTGCAGTGCTGGGGAGGGGGCAGGAAGAGAGGATTAGGGGCAGGCAGTGCCAGTGGTAGGGACAGGATCAGAGTAGATATCAGATGTGGCAGTACTGGGGGGCAAGCAGCGGCTTAGGGGAAGGCAGTGCTTAGGGAAGGGGATAAGGTGCTGGCTGAATATGAATAACCCAGTATAACAGTCCTGTGGCATCCACTAATTTACAAAAAAGTGGGTTTACTGATACCCATTTTATTTAAGTAGCAACTGCGTCTTCCTAAAGGGGCACACACACAGGGTGATTTTAATCCCATTTCAAAGCAATCTGACTAGATCACTTAGAATGAAGCACGGATTGCTCCCTATGTATGACCCGGGGCAACGGTGATGCACTATCTATCCTGCTCAATCACAGGGTTTTGCCTATAAAAACTATTGCGTGTCTGCTGAGCGATCTGTGCTTAGCACTTCGCTCAGCACGGAGGCCGTTGTCACCCAGGTCTACAGGGGCGTTACTCCACTAATAACATGATACAATATATTTCAGTAAATTCAATTATTAACATCATTCATGCATTGTGTCATTACATACCATGTGGAGAGTCTGTAATGACAGATGGACTGCTCCCAAGAGACGGCTGCAGTGCAGAAAAGTCAAACATTGTCTGCGACAATTGAGAAGCTGTAGAGGTGGTAGAAAAAAAAAGATCATTCTTAAAGTCCATGCAGAGATCATTCTTATAGTACATGCAGTCCATATCATCCATTACATTAATCTCATGGGATATTCAGAACTTTCCAGCTATGAAAATAAGCAGGGCATTTGGCGACTTTTACGCACCATGGCCCAGCTCTGATTTTCCGCTGTTCTCCGCTTTGTGGCCCAGTTGCTGTACCTATATGCTTCCACCTTTTAATAACAATGCTTACAGTTGACCGTGGAATACCCAGTAAAATTTAAATTTAATTATTTTTCCAAAGGTGATATCCTATCAAATTACCACACTTGAAGTCACCAAGCTCGTCAGAGTGAGACATTTTGTGTCACAAATGTTTTTTAAATGGGAGACTGCATGGCTAGGTGATTTTATATACCTGAATTCAATAATTAACAGTCGCTGCCAAATATTTTTTTCCATATAGTGTATGTACCCAAACGCACAAGGTCTTGCACATGTACACCAGGTTCTAGTGTCATGTTATGTTTTACATATTCAGATGCAAATAACATGAAATTCCGCGCAAAAAAAAAAGGGAGAAATACCTTCCATGCAGTTTAATTTCCAGAAATCTCTGGAGATATAAGCACCCAGGACTGCAAACTAATGATATAAGGTGCTCGAAATTCCAGTCCAAAAACAAAAAACCAGCAGTACCTGTAGGAGATAGATTCTCCCTTTTATTCTTCATTTCTTTTATTCTTTTTTCCATTGCATTGCAACGATCTGCAACAACTGCTTTTGG
Organism: Crinia signifera; assembly: GCF_055691185.1. NCBI lineage: Eukaryota > Metazoa > Chordata > Amphibia > Anura > Myobatrachidae > Crinia > Crinia signifera. The sequence continues at coordinate 209,913,484 of NC_139219.1, forward strand.
GCTATACAATAAAGTTCCATCATCTTCAAATGATAAAATTGGAATATCTGTTAATGGAAAAAAAAAATTGTTTCAGCTTTAATCATATATTAATATACTATATGAATTCAAGAAAAGGGTGCTGCATTGCACTCTGAATTTGGTAAACCATTAAAACTGATAAAGCAATCCTGAGTACAAAAAAAAAATTGTTTTAAAACAAACTTTTTTAAATGTTTTTATGACTTGTGCACCCAGTAAATGCTATGAGCAGCAGTGCTCTATAGAAGATGCCTTTCACATATGCCTAAATTTGCTTACCAGGTTTTCAACGCCCATGTACACTGAACACTGAAAAGCCATCCACATGGTTAAGCATTTAGGTCCATACACACTGGGTGATTATACCAAGCGTGTACGGACAGTGATGATCGCTATCATCGCTGGGGGGAAAAGCCACACAGTGCATACACACTGAGCCGCTTTCCCCCCCCCCAGCGCAGTGGGGGGAGGACTGCTTTGCATGTCGCTGGCATGGACATTCTTGTTATGTTGTTCCATCCAACAAGTCACAGCATAAAGTACTAATGTAACTCACCAACAGATGACTTCTGTACATCAAGTTCCTTAAACATTTTATTAAATTTCCGTGCAAATCTTTTGTCATTTTCAGGTGTTTTTTCAACAAAGTCCTTAGGCTGCATGCACCTCCGCTGTAAAAGAAGAGAAACTATAAAAACCTCCACATGCACTATAAAAAAACATGAGAAGTACTTAAGCACTTCGCAATAAGAAAGTGCTAAATATTCTAAGGTTTTTAAGAAAATAATTAATTAAACTGACTGCAGTACAGACAGAGGAGAATATTCAGGGGGTGCTATGATGCTTAGTGTGCGGCTCCTCAATGGTGTACCAGAAGAAACAGTTCTACATATAATGTAAGGTTCCCCTTAGAATGATACAGTATTGATATCATTGTTCTTTTTTTTATAATACATTTAGTAGAAACCTATTCATAAATGACAAAGATGGATCAGCCACATTTATGCGAGAAAGGAAAATATAGTTTCCTTCTATTATTCTACATACACACAGATCTATGACACTGCAATGTTGTCCATGGAGGGTGCAATATATACTGCCATACGCGTGGTATGTGAATATCAGCCATATACACATTGATTACATAGTCATATGATTAGAATGTTACCAAAATGTCCCGGTCTAGAACCGACATCAGGATGGCTTCATGTGGTTAAATATAAACAATGATAACTACTAAACTGTCCCCCTAGTGCCTGCCCTCCCAGAGGCTAACCCCCGGCTGGCAGTATGTGCCGAATGTTGACAATGAACACAAACATTATGAAAAATGCCAACATCATAACAGCTATGGTTTTGTCATTCTGCAAAAATTACAGCCTTGCTACCAGGTCTGAAACAGAGTGGGGAACATGACAAGGAACCATATTAGGAAGATGTAAAAATTAGAATAAAAATGAATGTCAAATTGATGTGACAGAGCAGAAAGACACACACATCTATGAGCAGAGAGCATGTTCATTAAGGACAGTGGGTGTGTATTATTAGGGCGAAAGTATGAAGACCAACTGTCAAAGTCAACCACTATTGGTGGACAGTGAAAAGGTTTACATCGGAAAAAGGTCAACGTGCATTAGGTCAACGGACAAAAGGTCAACACAAGCAATAAGTCTACAAGAAAATGGTCAACATGAGTTTTGCAGGTTTTTGTACCTGTCAAAATGGACCCACAATTAATGTAAGGCTTCGCGAGCCATGTTTTACCATTTCCAACTATAGTTTACATGAATAGTTAAATACAAACATGTCATCTAGGATGGAAAAAAAATCAAACATGAAAAAATGTTGATCTTTCCATTGTCATGTTGAACTTTTTTACTGTAGACCTAGTGCATGTTGTCCTTTTGACCATGTAGACATTTTGCCGGTCAACCAATAGTGGTCTACAAATTGACTGCAGACCAAGATGCAATGGAGCCAATAACCGGAACCAGCAGAAGATACTTTAAGCAGAATAAATCAGTGGTAGCAACCTGTGCTACGTGGCTGTGAGACTGTAAGGAGCAGTGTGCACAAAATCAGTTGATTGCCTTGGGGTAAAGCGCAAAAGCAAGGCTCCACAACTTTATGATAGTGAGCAAGATGCAGTACTGCATTAGTGGTCACACACAAACACTTTAAAAGATTCTAAACAACAAGTTTTGCATCCATGATACCTACTTCAGTGACCAGTATACAGAATTTCCAAAAGTAATTTATTAGGCTAAATTTTAAATATAAAAAAAAAAAAAAAAAAATTGCACCACAGAAAAGCAACCTTCAAAAATAAATAAAAAAAACAGATGGTTTACTGTATGAGATATATATATATATATATATATATATATATATATATATATATATATATATATATATATATATAGATATATCTGGTGAACCTAAAAAGTATGCATAATGATGTATTTTTCCTTCACAGTATGTAAAACCCAATAAACTGTAAAGGCAACCACATCTTTTACACATTCAGAGCACAAAGTGAAACAGTTTAAGGCTTTCAACTTGTCTCTATTGTGTAAACCGCATTGTAAAATGTATAGCTTCCCAAGAAAGAGAGAAAGTTGGACATATATTATCTGCAGAAGCCTAACCAAACAATATTCACACGATTGAAGGATGAATTGCATCACTTTGCAATATATATTACTTACAATTTTTTTACATTTCGGAGAGAGAATAGGACATTGTGTACAAGTTTGTCCACATAAACCTAGGAATATATGTGTAGCAAGACTGCTACACTTCATGGTGCTAAAGAAGAGAATGTGTACATGTATATATGTGTATATGTCACCGCTACACATAGTTTTGCAATGTCCGTACCCCAGCTTTTATTTTTTTGTAATTGCAATTTATGGTCATTAGAACAATATGTAATAATGGTAAAATGCTTACTTTCTTTTTATTAAGTTGAGGTAAGCCATCATTAGTATTTATTGCTGGGAACATGGATTCAGCAACATAGGCAGCAGCTTCTCTACATCTGCAAAAAACAAAAAAAAAAGGAGAAAAATTAAGAGCATTAAAGCTTTTTAACACATTTACTTAGGTTGGAAAAAAAAATGCAAAAAAAAAAAAAATCACAAGTTAAAATAAAGAAAAATAATTAATTTTAACCCACCGACTGTAGAATCAACACACACAAACGGCGCAGGGGTGGTGTTTTCTACTGGCAAGAAATAGGAAAGAATGGGTTCAAGTGCATTGACAGAGAAAATGTACAGAATATCAGCAGAAGATAGGACAATCAGAAGGTAAAGGGCCAGATGCACTAAGCTTCAAAAGTGATAAAATGGAGAGTGATAAACAACCAGACAATCAGCTCCTACCTGTCATGTCACTGTGTTTGAAAAATGTCAGACAGGAGCTGATTGTCTGGTTGTCTATCACTCTCCATTTTATCACTTTTAAAGCTTAGTGCATCTGGACCAAATTGGGGGGGGGGGGGGGGGGGGGATCTTAGAATGCACACCCAAGATACATGAGGTGCTATCATGCTGGGACTTGTAGTTCTGCAAAGAAAAATACATGGTGCAGATGCACACTCCATATTATTAATCAATAATAGAGGCTCTTGGTATATTAATTGGCCAAGAAATATTTGCCCACCAACCAGCTTCACGGTGGCCTCATTTCTGGTGGGTCCCTAATAATTATTATTAGGGACCCACCAGAAATGAGGCCACCGTGAAGCTGGTTGGTGGGCAAATATTTCTTGACCAATTAATATACCAAGAGCCTCTATTATTGATTAATAATATGGAGTGTGCATCTGCACCATGTATTTTTCTTTGCATCTGGACCAAAGCCTGGTAAAGGTGTGAAAAGATGCCCACCCCTCTTCTTTGCAGAATCACATCCTCAGTGACCAGGAGGTAACCACCTATGTGTAATATGCCCTTATTAGATCTGGCACAACATGGGTGTTGCCCGTGACAGGGTCCTATAGGAAGTACAAAAAGTTTATCCTCTTAGTAAACCGCAATTACAATTTCCAATGTATGTACAGTTTGAAACAGAAAGAAATGTCACTGTGTGGTGCACCAGAGATAGAGAGTCAATTAAAATGTAACTTTTATTATTATGGGTTTAAAAGTATAGCGAAATATAAAAGACACAGAACAAAAATGACATACACATAAGTTTTAAAAAAGGATATAAATTATCCTTGCAACGTGGGGTCCCACACTCCTAATATTAAATTCCCACTAATGTTGGGGTACGTGATCCGTCTATTGAATGTCTTGTATTCTTATATATACACGGCGGGCATTGGACATGTATCATAAATTACCCCATTCGTAGGGGAAAGTTGGTATAAGCTTGGGGTTGGCTGTTCCAAGATAGGATTGGTATTGCAGCGATAATTGTGCCAGAGATAAATAATTAGGCAAAGTTATGCCAGAAATAGATAATTAGGCAAAGTTTAAGCAGGATATGTATTCAGCAATACCAATAATCGCTCAGTATGTGGTATTGATATGTCCACAGGAGCGTGTCGGTAATAGCCAATCTAGCATAAATAGTATATGCACATAATAGGGATGCCCATTTGTAGAGTAGCCGTACACGTCAGTGGTGATCTTGATACAGTTCCTGGAGTACAATGTGTCTGACTATAGGACACTTTGTCTCACGATGTAATGGGACTGTATAGTCAAATATATGTACTGATATAATCCCTGGAGTACAGCGTATCTATCTTAGGACACGCTGGCTCACGATATAACAGGATAAAATACCATTGATTCCTCAGTAATTTATGTTTAATATGTCTGCCGTATAATTTACAGATAAATCGTCACGGTACTTGTGCCATTGGTTTTTAATATAAACAAAGTAGTGTCTGGTACGCTTTTTATTACATTTGTTAAATATTTTATTTATTATTCACACCCAAATAAATGTTTTTAACAAGGTGCATAATGATGTCAATAATTGTTGGGTGTGTGGCGTTCACACGTTATACCCAAGCGCTTCAATGACAGTTTTTATCACACTGATCATGTGTTGATCGGTAATGGTAAAAGTCATGTAATAGTAGTGGTATATCAAACACAATGGGTCTGAGCACCTCAGTGACAATACATTAGTTAGTTGTGACAGGTTATTTCCGAGACTGAGTGATAACATTAGGCTCCATATGTTGCGATCATACGCCCGCCGGCCATGTACACCGCGGCGGTGATCGCTACACGTTAGTTAGATATAGGACCCGCAATGTGAAATCCACTGTCCCTGGAGCGCGGCGTGCTTGATGAATACACGCCGTCTCACAGTGTGTAAGACTGGATTCTCACTTGCGATACGGATAGGCGCCCTTCAGCCAACGGGCTGCTTGTCAATGCGCCCGCTCAATGGCGTTCAATTTTAAATTTTTAAACTAGACAGATCAAAATGTACATTTCAATTGGGGTAAGGGAGTGGGGATAGCCCACGAAGTGTACGGTCGGCGTACGCTTCGCTAATGAGCTTCGTCAGGACCAAGCTTTTGGTCCTGACGAAGCTCATTAGCGAAGCGTACGCCGACCGTACACTTCGTGGGCTATCCCCACTCCCTTACCCCAATTGAAATGTACATTTTGATCTGTCTAGTTTAAAAATTTAAAATTGAACGCCATTGAGTGGGCGCATTGACAAGCAGCCCGTTGGCTGAAGGGCGCCTATCCGTATCGCAAGTGAGAATCCAGTCTTACACACTGTGAGACGGCGTGTATTCATCAAGCACGCCGCGCTCCAGGGACTGTGGATTTCACATTGCGGGTCCTATATCTAACTAACGTGTAGCGATCACCGCCGCGGTGTACATGGCCGGCGGGCGTATGATCGCAACATATGGAGCCTAATGTTATCACTCAGTCTCGGAAATAACCTGTCACAACTAACTAATGTATTGTCACTGAGGTGCTCAGACCCATTGTGTTTGATATACCACTACTATTACGTGACTTTTACCATTACCGATCAACACATGATCAGTGTGATAAAAACTGTCATTGAAGCGCTTGGGTATAACGTGTGAACGCCACACACCCAACAATTATTGACATCATTATGCACCTTGTTAAAAACATTTATTTGGGTGTGAATAATAAATAAAATATTTAACAAATGTAATAAAAAGCGTACCAGACACTACTTTGTTTATATTAAAAACCAATGGCACAAGTACCGTGACGATTTATCTGTAAATTATACGGCAGACATATTAAACATAAATTACTGAGGAATCAATGGTATTTTATCCTGTTATATCGTGAGCCAGCGTGTCCTAAGATAGATACGCTGTACTCCAGGGATTATATCAGTACATATATTTGACTATACAGTCCCATTACATCGTGAGACAAAGTGTCCTATAGTCAGACACATTGTACTCCAGGAACTGTATCAAGATCACCACTGACGTGTACGGCTACTCTACAAATGGGCATCCCTATTATGTGCATATACTATTTATGCTAGATTGGCTATTACCGACACGCTCCTGTGGACATATCAATACCACATACTGAGCGATTATTGGTATTGCTGAATACATATCCTGCTTAAACTTTGCCTAATTATCTATTTCTGGCATAACTTTGCCTAATTATTTATCTCTGGCACAATTATCGCTGCAATACCAATCCTATCTTGGAACAGCCAACCCCAAGCTTATACCAACTTTCCCCTACGAATGGGGTAATTTATGATACATGTCCAATGCCCGCCGTGTATATATAAGAATACAAGACATTCAATAGATGGATCACGTACCCCAACATTAGTGGGAATTTAATATTAGGAGTGTGGGACCCCACGTTGCAAGGATAATTTATATCCTTTTTTAAAACTTATGTGTATGTCATTTTTGTTCTGTGTCTTTTATATTTCGCTATACTTTTAAACCCATAATAATAAAAGTTACATTTTAATTGACTCTCTATCTCTGGTGCACCACACAGTGACATTTCTTTCTGTTTCAAACTGTACATGCAATTTTTGATGTCCTGTGGTAGCACACCCTCACATGTCATACGAATTTAATGATTGAGACACCTATTGAGGGGCCAAACCTTTTTGACCCATATTTACCCTTTCCTGTGCGATTACCAACCCTCTCTTCTAAATATACAATTTCCAATGTATGTTCTCCTTTACCATCGTCGTCAGTTTGCTGCGAGCAGACTATAGGTTAATATGTTATTTCATGAATCATATAATCAACCAAAAGCAGCACTCCGCTTATCAGAGTTAGGGAGCCGAAGACTAGTTTGGGTGGAGTCAATGGAACTGTAATGACTCCAGCTTCAAAACAAAAACTTCTTTCCCAGGCATTTCCCCAGAAAAGACTCAAACATCTGTAAAAACATAGGCCTGATCAATATCTTGTACTAAAAAGCAGGCTGTTGGAATTGGGGATATTCATTAGTGGTTTCTGATCATTTTTATATTCTTAATAACACATACATATTACCGCCTTAATTCACCTTTATATCCAACTAATAAATGATACTTATTATTTGTATTTAAATAAATATTATACTTGTCTTGACTGTCAAAAATTATGAGATTATTATTGCACCATTAAAACTCAGCAGTCAAAATTTGGTGGCTAACAGGATAGGGCCCTATCCAAAATTGACAGCCACAATAACGTCTGTTGATACAATCTTTCATTTATTATACATTTCTACCATTGTTATTGGCACAGTTTTTTCACATGTAAATTCTGCACAATAAAAAGCAAAGTGTATATTCTTCTTCACTGCTTTTTTTGTAACTTATCCGTAAAATATTTATATTGTTATCTGAGAGTATTTTAAAAAGAATAATAAAGATTGATATGTTTTAATACAGATTAATCATTCTATAAAGAGTCTTTTTTTCCTTCTTCTATGTCTAAAGAAAAAAAAAAAAGTGCATGGGTTCAGTAGACAGCACCTAGAGATTTCCGAATGCACGTGTGTATCATCACCTCATTTGGCACACATTGGCATGGCCATTTTTCTTCTCATTTATTTGGAAAGAGACTGCTGTACAGAACATAGCAAAGCCCATCTTTCCAGCTATGTACAAGTATAAAGATGGAACCGGAACTGCAGGTATGGGAGAAGGGCTATGGTGCAAGGCGAAGGATGAAGGTGCTGTACACACTCAATGTTTTTGAGCAGGGCTGAGTAATAGTAGCAACTTGCATTAATGACTGGGACATAGGTGAAACAATTTATTAAATTACACTACTGTCACATTTAATGCGACATAGGCAATGTGATAAATTCAGGAGAGCATGAACAGTCTTATTTTTGTATTAATATTCTAGATTCTTAGCAATGTAGAGAGATATATATAGGTTGTCTGTGAGCTTGATAAAAATGTATTGAAACGTTGCTATGATGCGGGTGCGAAACGAGCAGTTATTGGTGAAGAACCCTTGTGTGCAGTCGGTCTGGAATATATATATATATATATATATATATATATATATATATATATATATATATATATATATATATATATATATATATATATATATATATATATATATATATATATATATATATATATAGGAGTAGAAGGTGCGGCACTCACGGCGATTTTCATAGAAACACGAATAGACCAAGTTCTGATCAACGTTTCAAAATTTATTAATTTTTTCGTCAGGATGAATTAACAGTACAAAACACCAACCTTAAATAGGAGAGCATCCCACGTGCAGCTCAGGACGGAGCGGCTGGGACGCTTACCCGCCCCCGTCCAGGTAACGACTGACGTCATTGCGCAATGACACGTCAGACGTCACAATCACCAAGGTAACACATAAACAAAAAAGTGAAACAACATATCAACACAACGGCATAGCAGCATCAGGTGTAGCGAATGATCATTGAGTGCAAGCTGAGAAGAGGAGATTAGGACGCATAAAGCAATTAAACAAGCATCACCTGCGGAACACACCGAGAGGAAAATGTTCATTAAGCCCGCGTGGAGCTATTGTATCCAATTGATGGATCCACCACATCTCCTTACGAAGAAGGGCACGGGCACGATCACCACCACGTTTATCAGGCGGGATGCAATCAATTGCTCGGTACTTTAAACTAGAAAGTGGGTGTTTATGAAGGGCAAAATGCCTCGCAACAGGTTGATCGCTTTTGCCAGTCTCTATGGCGTTGCGTATAGAACTGCGGTGCATGGCCATACGCTCCTTCATCTTCCTCTCAGTCTTGCCAACATAATATAGACTGCAAGGGCAGACAATCAAATAAACAATGAAAGAGGAATTACAGGTAAAATGAAAACCGATGTTATAAACCTTACCAGAGTAAGGATGATTAAAAGTGCTGCCCGTGACTAGGAACTGGCATGTAACGCAAGTACAGCGAAAGTTGCCCATACGCGGTGTACCTAACCACATCCTATCTGGGACAATGGGTTGAAATTTAACATCAGCCTTGACCAACAATTGTTTAAGGCTTTGACCCTTGGTGAAACAAGGCATTATGCGATGGTCACCAAAGGGTAGATTTTTGTCACTTTCTAGTACAGGCCAATTATTGCGAACAGTGGAGACAATAGTCCCAGAAGCGACATTGTAGCGGGTCACCATGGGTATCACGTTCTGTAAATGTTCACGAGGTGTCTTTCTCTGAAATAAGGTGTCCCTATCAAGTGACAGTACTCTCCTTTTACAAGCCACCAAGTCGCAATATTTGTAACCACGTAGGCATAATTTTGAAATAAAAGCATCAATTTGTTGTTCACAGACTACAGGATCGCTATTTATGCGCCTATATCGAAGCATCTGTGAAAAAGGTAAACTTTTAATCAATTTAGGGGGATGGCAACTTTGGGCTTGTGAGACTGGCAAAAGCGATCAACCTGTTGCGAGGCATTTTGCCCTTCATAAACACCCACTTTCTAGTTTAAAGTACCGAGCAATTGATTGCATCCCGCCTGATAAACGTGGTGGTGATCGTGCCCGTGCCCTTCTTCGTAAGGAGATGTGGTGGATCCATCAATTGGATACAATAGCTCCACGCGGGCTTAATGAACATTTTCCTCTCGGTGTGTTCCGCAGGTGATGCATGTTTAATTGCTTTATGCGTCCTAATCTCCTCTTCTCAGCTTGCACTCAATGATCATTCGCTACACCTGATGCTGCTATGCCGTTGTGTTGATATGTTGTTTCACTTTTTTGTTTATGTGTTACCTTGGTGATTGTGACGTCTGACGTGTCATTGCGCAATGACGTCAGTCGTTACCTGGACGGGGGCGGGTAAGCGTCCCAGCCGCTCCGTCCTGAGCTGCACGTGGGATGCTCTCCTATTTAAGGTTGGTGTTTTGTACTGTTAATTTATCCTGACGAAAAAATTAATAAATTTTGAAACGTTGATCAGAACTTGGTCTATTCGTGTTTCTATGAAAATCGCCGTGAGTGCCGCACCTTCTACTCCTACATTGCCACTTGCTGTGCTGGCACCGGCTCTGAGCCTTCATCGTTTGGAGTGCCGGACCCTCGCTGTATATATGTATGTATATATATATATATATATATATATATATATATATATATATATATATATATATATATATATATATATGTGTGTATGTATATATGTGTGTATGTATATATATATATATATATATATATATATATATATATATATATATATATATATATATATATATATATATATATATCTATATCTATATATCAGAAGAATGACCCCACGTGCCGCCCTTAAATAGTAAGCAGCTACTCTATTACCCCCCCTGTTAGTGGGAGGCGGTGTTTAGAAATGGGAGGAAAGGAAGTATAGAGAGCGCTTTCAACCACCAAATGGAAATTCCACCAATAATTTGTTAAAATATAAAACAGTACAAATATTTATAAAACCAGTGTGCTTTTTATTAATTGATTTTTTCAGAATCACATCTGGAAATGATATCCTTTTCGGAAATGCAAGTAACCCGACGCGTTTCGTCTTGAAAAAGACTTCATCAGGGGTTTAGTACTGCAGGTAGTAAAAAATAATAATAGTGGTGGTACATTACATACTGAATTTTTCAATACATACACAAAAATATACACATACAATATTATACATACATATTTTATACATACATTTTATAAAACAAATGTTAATTTAGATATTATTAAGAACAGGTGGACCTATTAGTCCTTAAAATTAATGTAACTTAGGAGAACGAGCACAGAAAAAAGTCAAGTGAAAAATTGCATAAAGAGGGCACATGATGAGAAATGTAGTAGGATAAATTGAAGGGTATTGAACATACCATTGTGATATTAGAACGCTTATATTAGCGTATATTTCCTCAGATATGTGTAAACGATGATCAACTCTCTCAAAGGGACCGACTTCAGAGATCTGTAGGGGAACCATGTATTGAAAAGAATTTGTATACATTATAAATTAATGAAGTAGGATGGTTTGGGGAATAAGGGACGTACCAAAAATAATTGGACAGTGCTTATACCAGCTTATGTTCCAGAAGTAAGTAAGTTGTAATGACCTCCCTCACAGAGGTAAGTTCCAGATTTCTGGGGGACAAAGGATCCATTTTAAATAAATGTATAGATTTATACTTATTAAATACACGAAAAGGTAATATAAAAGGTAGACATACCTAAAAAATTGTTTCAGTATAGAAACTGGCACATAGTTTCTTTAATGGTGTGGTGGCTATGATAGCCTTCTCTTCAAATAAGATGATTACCTAATAGTTATAGGGAAATTGTATAGTGAACAATATTTTTATTTTTACACCCAATTTGAGTTAGATGAAGTTTTATAATTCACATACCAGAATAGTCCCTTTATAGGGTTAAAGTAACCACGGTGAGTCCACAATCTGTATGGGTCTTAAGTTTAGATGCAGCATTCAGATTAACATAAATGGGACCATCCCATTGTAAGGGGTTGTCAGCCAGGTCAATTCAATGTTTGGCCCTGGTCCAGCAATTAGGGTCCGCAATGTCTGAAAACAATGGGTATTAAATGAATAGCAGCCATTGTTAATATGCTAATGTAAATATGCCAGTGAGATGCATTTAAGACGTGTACATACCTAATACTCCGGTATAAAATAAAACACACGTTGAAGGCAGAACAGAAAATTCAGTTTCTGTAAATGATTTAAATATTATCCAATTAGGTCGATTAGGTTGAGAAGGTAAACGTCAAAAGTCAATCTTTATCTAAGGGGAATACCAATCAATCCAACCTTAAGGCACAATTAAATAATAAACAGGCTCTTAGCCCTTTAATAGGATAATGCAGAGAATATTACTACTATGGACAAGCAGCTTGTCTTTTTTTTTAAATAAAAATAGTGCAGTACTTATGTCGCAACAAAATATCTAGGCTAATTGCCATTTGTGTGACTGTAGCAAAAAGTATAATAGTCTTTACAAAAGTGTGTATAAGCAGCTTTTCCTTATCTTGGCTCTATGTGAAAATCCAATAAACTTCTTGAACAAGGCAAAAACCAGTATCATAACTGTGCATAAGTGCCTAAACATTGTTGCTTATAAACAAAAAATAAACAATTCACAGTACATCTGTGATGAATGAGTCGCTACCAAAATGGGTTCAATGCAAATAATTAACATCAATTCTAGTAGCATAGTGACAGTGGTAAAACACCACACCACCTCCTCTTACCTGATCTGAATGAGACGTCCTGTAATGGTCTGTCTGCCGATACAACCAGCTGCTAACCTGGCTGCCTTATAAGCCCAGAAACAATGACATCACTTCCGTGTGTCAAAAGTGGCAAACTACGTGAATAAGTCCTAATGTAAATGGACAACAACCGTCCTAACCATATTTGTTATTAATGGTGACTAGTGTCAGTTAATACTGGCAGTTAGATATGGGCGGGCTGTGGTTAAAGTCTTATTATATGCCTAATTGCCCCGCGTGCGTTCCAAATGCGTGTCAAGGCGAACGTCCGGGTAGGCACTGTGCTAGTCAGTTACGTGAGCGCACTTCCTGATTCTCGTGCGCTCCACTTGCGTGTCAGCGCGAACTACAAAAAAAGGGGGCTGAACATATGTCAGTGTGAGGGGGCTGAACACGTTTGTCAGTGTCAGCTTACTATAGCGAACTGCAGAGAGAGGGGGCTGAGCACAATGTCAGTGTCAGCGCACTCTCTAATATGAATGCGTTCCACCTGCGGGTCACGAAACCCGGATGTGGGATAAATGACACATCTCTGCTGTATTTGTTACCAATGGTTATCGGACTTGAAATTAATCCTTAATAATAAACACTAAGATCAGGATTCGATTCCACTGGGGGGTGAGCTATTTACTATCTTAGAGGTATTCATTAAAAAAGCATTTAGGTCCAGTGTGTAATTCAATTTCTTATGCCAACCACTTATATAGATAATAGTAACAGGAAAAAATGGGAAAAAAAAACGGAAATAAAAGGGGGGGGGTTTAGAATACCTATATATTTCTACCATATGGCCCATCAGGGATTATTAAAGTAGGTGAGAAGGTGACAAATATTTTGTTGGATTTTAATAAATTTTCTCTCATACTGTGCGAGTACGGATAGTACCTCCATGATGAGTTTATATAGTTGTTAATTACCATTAACAAGTCACAGTGAATTAGGTGTTTAGTATTTTGATAGTAAGGTGATTTGTGGGGTAAGGAATATTATAATAATGACAGAATGGGGGCTTTGAATTGCCTAACCTCTCTACACTAAAAATTGTGTTAAAGTGATCCTTGGCTTCTCCAATTTTGTGACAATGTGTTTGTGTGCCAAACTCATTGCACTATTAATAGGTGCAATTGAGTTGTATAAATTTTCAAGAGGGTAGTGGTGTTATGTTTACCTTACATACTATATTGAACCCATTTTTTACAATTTTTTATGATTTGACATATACCGTGATAAATACACCCGTGTGTAAGGTTAGGAAGAAAATAATAGACAGGAAATTGAAAATAGATAGTGGCAGAAAAAGTTTCTCAAAGGTATGGACCATAATTATCCCAAAAATGACACGATGTCAACGTTCTCATTGAGACCATTGGGGTAGAGCGTGTTCAGGGTATAAATCCAGAAGGTCTCACGTTTTGCCAGCCTCAAATCTCTGTCACCCCCTCTTGGATCCTGATTGATGACCTCAAGAATGGTGAAGGTGAAATTGGTGTTATTAACCTGTGAGTCATGCTTGTCTTTGTAGTGCCTAGGGACACTATGTATAACCAATTTATGTTTGATGTTCCGCATATGTTCTTGCAGTCTTATTTTAATCTGCCTTTTGGTCTTGCCTATATAGGCAAATCCGCAGTTGCACGTGATCCTGTAGATTACGTAGACAGAATTACAGGTGGCAGGTTGATTAAGTGTGTATTGTTTTTTATCGATCTTGCAATTGAATGTCTTTTTCTCCATATGCTTACAGCAAATGCATTTTTGGCATGGGGTACAGATGGTTCTTTTGGTAAGGAACCCAGTTGCATTGCTATTAGTATTTTTGGCAGAAATAGATTTAAGTCGACTAGGAGCTACCATGCTCTTCAGGTTGGTGGCTCGCCGAAAGATAAGGTCTGGTTTCAAAGGTAGATGTGGGCACATCTACCTTTGAAACCAGACCTGATCTTTCGGCGAGCCACCAACCTGAAGAGCATGGTAGCTCCTAGTCGACTTAAATCTATTTCTGCCAAAAATACTAATAGCAATGCAACTGGGTTCCTTACCAAAAGAACCATCTGTACCCCATGCCAAAAATGCATTTGCTGTAAGCATATGGAGAAAAAGACATTCAATTGCAAGATCGATAAAAAACAATACACACTTAATCAACCTGCCACCTGTAATTCTGTCTACGTAATCTACAGGATCACGTGCAACTGCGGATTTGCCTATATAGGCAAGAACAAAAGGCAGATTAAAATAAGACTGCAAGAACATATGCGGAACATCAAACATAAATTGGTTATACATAGTGTCCCTAGGCACTACAAAGACAAACATGACTCACAGGTTAATAACACCAATTTCACCTTCACCATTCTTGAGGTCATCAATCAGGATCCAAGAGGGGGTGACAGAGATTTGAGGCTGGCAAAACGTGAGACCTTCTGGATTTATACCCTGAACACGCTCTACCCCAATGGTCTCAATGAGAACGTTGACATCGTGTCATTTTTGGGATAATTATGGTCCATACCTTTGAGAAACTTTTTCTGCCACTATCTATTTTCAATTTCCTGTCTATTATTTTCTTCCTAACCTTACACACGGGTGTATTTATCACGGTATATGTCAAATCATAAAAAATTGTAAAAAATGGGTTCAATATAGTATGTAAGGTAAACATAACACCACTACCCTCTTGAAAATTTATACAACTCAATTGCACCTATTAATAGTGCAATGAGTTTGGCACACAAACACATTGTCACAAAATTGGAGAAGCCAAGGATCACTTTAACACGATTTTTAGTGTAGAGAGGTTAGGCAATTCAAAGCCCCCATTCTGTCATTATTATAATATTCCTTACCCCACAAATCACCTTACTATCAAAATACTAAACACCTAATTCACTGTGACTTGTTAATGGTAATTAACAACTATATAAACTCATCATGGAGGTACTATCCGTACTCGCACAGTATGAGAGAAAATTTATTAAAATCCAACAAAATATTTGTCACCTTCTCACCTACTTTAATAATCCCTGATGGGCCATATGGTAGAAATATATAGGTATTCTAAACCCCCCCCCCTTTTATTTCCGGTTTTTTTTCCCATTTTTTCCTGTTACTATTATCTATATAAGTGGTTGGCATAAGAAATTGAATTACACACTGGACCTAAATGCTTTTTTAATGAATACCTCTAAGATAGTAAATAGCTCACCCCCCAGTGGAATCGAATCCTGATCTTAGTGTTTATTATTAAGGATTAATTTCAAGTCCGATAACCATTGGTAACAAATACAGCAGAGATGTGTCATTTATCCCACATCCGGGTTTCGTGACCCGCAGGTGGAACGCATTCATATTAGAGAGTGCGCTGACACTGACATTGTGCTCAGCCCCCTCTCTCTGCAGTTCGCTATAGTAAGCTGACACTGACAAACGTGTTCAGCCCCTTCACACTGACATATGTTCAGCCCCCTTTTTTTGTAGTTCGCGCTGACACGCAAGTGGAGCGCACGAGAATCAGGAAGTGCGCTCACGTAACTGACTAGCACAGTGCCTACCCGGACGTTCGCCTTGACACGCATTTGGAACGCACGCGGGGCAATTAGGCATATAATAAGACTTTAACCACAGCCCGCCCATATCTAACTGCCAGTATTAACTGACACTAGTCACCATTAATAACAAATATGGTTAGGACGGTTGTTGTCCATTTACATTAGGACTTATTCACGTAGTTTGCCACTTTTGACACACGGAAGTGATGTCATTGTTTCTGGGCTTATAAAGCAGCCAGGTTAGCAGCTGGTTGTATCGGCAGACAGACCATTACAGGACGTCTCATTCAGATCAGGTAAGAGGAGGTGGTGTGGTGTTTTACCACTGTCACTATGCTACTAGAATTGATGTTAATTATTTGCATTGAACCCATTTTGGTAGCGACTCATTCATCACAGATGTACTGTGAATTGTTTATTTTTTGTTTATAAGCAACAATGTTTAGGCACTTATGCACAGTTATGATACTGGTTTTTGCCTTGTTCAAGAAGTTTATTGGATTTTCACATAGAGCCAAGATAAGGAAAAGCTGCTTATACACACTTTTGTAAAGACTATTATACTTTTTGCTACAGTCACACAAATGGCAATTAGCCTAGATATTTTGTTGCGACATAAGTACTGCACTATTTTTATTTAAAAAAAAGACAAGCTGCTTGTCCATAGTAGTAATATTCTCTGCATTATCCTATTAAAGGGCTAAGAGCCTGTTTATTATTTAATTGTGCCTTAAGGTTGGATTGATTGGTATTCCCCTTAGATAAAGATTGACTTTTGACGTTTACCTTCTCAACCTAATCGACCTAATTGGATAATATTTAAATCATTTACAGAAACTGAATTTTCTGTTCTGCCTTCAACGTGTGTTTTATTTTATACCGGAGTATTAGGTATGTACACGTCTTAAATGCATCTCACTGGCATATTTACATTAGCATATTAACAATGGCTGCTATTCATTTAATACCCATTGTTTTCAGACATTGCGGACCCTAATTGCTGGACCAGGGCCAAACATTGAATTGACCTGGCTGACAACCCCTTACAATGGGATGGTCCCATTTATGTTAATCTGAATGCTGCATCTAAACTTAAGACCCATACAGATTGTGGACTCACCGTGGTTACTTTAACCCTATAAAGGGACTATTCTGGTATGTGAATTATAAAACTTCATCTAACTCAAATTGGGTGTAAAAATAAAAATATTGTTCACTATACAATTTCCCTATAACTATTAGGTAATCATCTTATTTGAAGAGAAGGCTATCATAGCCACCACACCATTAAAGAAACTATGTGCCAGTTTCTATACTGAAACAATTTTTTAGGTATGTCTACCTTTTATATTACCTTTTCGTGTATTTAATAAGTATAAATCTATACATTTATTTAAAATGGATCCTTTGTCCCCCAGAAATCTGGAACTTACCTCTGTGAGGGAGGTCATTACAACTTACTTACTTCTGGAACATAAGCTGGTATAAGCACTGTCCAATTATTTTTGGTACGTCCCTTATTCCCCAAACCATCCTACTTCATTAATTTATAATGTATACAAATTCTTTTCAATACATGGTTCCCCTACAGATCTCTGAAGTCGGTCCCTTTGAGAGAGTTGATCATCGTTTACACATATCTGAGGAAATATACGCTAATATAAGCGTTCTAATATCACAATGGTATGTTCAATACCCTTCAATTTATCCTACTACATTTCTCATCATGTGCCCTCTTTATGCAATTTTTCACTTGACTTTTTTCTGTGCTCGTTCTCCTAAGTTACATTAATTTTAAGGACTAATAGGTCCACCTGTTCTTAATAATATCTAAATTAACATTTGTTTTATAAAATGTATGTATAAAATATGTATGTATAATATTGTATGTGTATATTTTTGTGTATGTATTGAAAAATTCAGTATGTAATGTACCACCACTATTATTATTTTTTACCACCTGCAGTACTAAACCCCTGATGAAGTCTTTTTCAAGACGAAACGCGTCGGGTTACTTGCATTTCCGAAAAGGATATCATTTCCAGATGTGATTCTGAAAAAATCAATTAATAAAAAGCACACTGGTTTTATAAATATTTGTACTGTTTTATATTTTAACAAATTATTGGTGGAATTTCCATTTGGTGGTTGAAAGCGCTCTCTATACTTCCTTTCCTCATATATATATATATATATATATATATATATATATATATATATATATATATATATATATATATATATATATATATATATATATATACACACACACACACACACACACACACACATATATACATACACACACACATTTTGGGGGTTATTCTGGTTGATTCGCAAGTCTGAATTTGCAGCTTTGCCAGTCCACCAAACCCCACCTTGCGAATGGTGGTCTGGCCGCCACCTATTCACAGCATGTGTTCGCACACACTGGCTGCGAATGGATGTTTGACACAAACATCCATTTGCAGCCTGCGAGGGAACACCCACATGCAGATCTAAAGTTGCTCTGCGTCCATGGCTGGCTGCCCCACGCCACCAAAGTTGGGTGCGTGCACCCAGCGAACAGGATGTTTGCCGTGGGTGCCGGCACCCAGCGTCTGCACATGCGCAGATGCAAAACATCGCCCTTGTGCGAACAGACCTGAATAAGGTACAAAGTGTGTATATGTGGGAATGTTCCGTATGTAGTAAATGCAAAATTGACCGGCCCCACAAACATTTTGGTTTTAAACACAACCAAAATGCGAAGGAATAACAAACAGTACCTTGAATGGTATATTAGATGTACAGTGTCTTGGTCTATAATCATATGGTCGACAGTCACAAGGTCAACCAGGTTAAATGGTCGACAGTCCAATGTTCAACATAGAAAAGGTCGACAGGGTCCAAAGGTCAACATTGAAAAGGTCAACATGGAAAAGGTATGATACAAGTGCCTCGGAACATGTAGTGACTGCTGGTGCCAGATGGGGATGTTTCAGTATCTTAAGCTATTGATTTTATGGGATTTTTTGAATTCCAGTGAGAGGCAGTATTGTGGAAAAAAATGATATGCTCAGTTCTATTGGCTGCTTCCAGCATGATAACACATCATGTCACAAACCACATGTCAACTGAATTCATGACATAAAAAGGAGTTCAGAGTACTCAAAATGGCCACTAGGGACCAGATCTTTATCTCTTTAGGATCAAGATAATTCTGCAGAGAGGGCATGAATTCCCTCCACATATAATTCATCCTAGAGGGTGGTCTTACCATGTACTAGAAATGTGCACCGTACCTTTTAATGTGTAATGTATGTATATACATATTTAGATTTCACTATATAAAATGTATCAAATTTACATTTTTTATGTTACTTTAAAAACATTAAATTGGAAAAATAGGATGTAATATACTGTATAATGCAGTACTACTCACTTCTCCAACCAGAGCACAGACACCAATTTGACTCCACTTTTGACTGCTTTGTCCCATATGCCTTGACTGCCATCTTTGAAAACCACATGGGTAACGGTCTTGTTGAATGTTTTGGAAACCTGTAACAACAGAATAGCACTATTATCAAAATAACCTATACACGCTGTTCCCAACATTCCAAAGCAGCAAAATATTGTACATAATTCTGCCATTTCATGCTATTATCATTCATTTTGCTAGTTAATATTGGATACATTAAAAAGAAAAGGCATTATAAAAGCACAAATAAGAATTTAATGAAATCCATAGAAAACAGTACCTACTATACCTCCAAATTCAATGTTTCCTTAGGAGATAAGCAATGCACCTTCATGGAAATGTTCTAATACTTTAAATATTGAGGAGGATACACTTCTGGTGTAGATTTCTCTGGTTTTCACAAAACACACTCAAAGCAAAGCTATGCTTAAAGCCTTCAACCAGGAAGCAGGTCACATATGATGCAACCTGTGAGGGTACGAGTTCCTCAATCACTCAGACACCGAGCAGATGAAACCAGAAGAATGGTTTATTTTCCACAGCACGCACAAATAGACAATAAACAGTGGCAAAGGTAAATTGCAGAGTAGAAAGATATTCAGGTAGCAGGCCCAAACAGACAGTCCTTGTATAGTCACAGTCCCAGATCAGTTCCACAGGGCAAACTATCACTTAGCCCACAGCAGTGATAGCATATAAGTCCACACGATACCTTGTGTAAATCCACACAACACAGACGCTCCACACCAGAGCTTGGTAGGATGCCCCCTTCCTGGGCAAACGATGTGTTCCACAAGATCCAGTAAAGGGTAGGACCCCTGAGACCGGATTGCGACTAACATACTGAGCTGGCAGGTGTACAAGTCATTTTAAAAACTTCCAATTTCCCACGCTTCTCCATACCATCAGTGGGCTTGCACTCAATCCCTATTGGTGGATTCAAGTCAGGTTTATCCCCCCTCCCAGGTACTGCTGCTGCCCATCTGCTTCTGCCCCCTGCTGGGGTCGGTTCCAGAAAGTCTGGAAGTAGCCAAGATATGCATAGCAGAGTCAACACAAGATATAAAACACAGTCTGATTACATTATGTGGTGGTCACCCCCTGTGGACAACCCTCCTGTTGATAGTAGGGGAATTTGATCACCCCCTGTGGTGATTGTCCTTCAGCTATCCCCCTCAT
This sequence comes from Crinia signifera, assembly GCF_055691185.1. Classification (NCBI taxonomy): domain Eukaryota; kingdom Metazoa; phylum Chordata; class Amphibia; order Anura; family Myobatrachidae; genus Crinia; species Crinia signifera. The sequence continues at coordinate 209,934,444 of NC_139219.1, forward strand.
GTAAACAGCAGGAACAATAATCGGCTGATTACATTATGGGCTGATCACCCCCTGTGGTGGCCGGTTCCACAAAGTCTGCTAGAGCCCAGAGGTTTGCAAAGAATTGTAAACCCCCCTGTGGAGATTGCCCCTCAGCTTCCACCCTCCTGTGATAGCAGGAACAAAAGTATGGTAATGGGACATAACCTTTTGGTGACTTATTTCCTGGGTATTTCCTGGCAGACCATATTAGGGCGAGAGCGATCTGATCTGGAACTACACACACATATAGGGAGTATATAGACATATATGGAGAACAAGAGGGTACCGACGGACTAAAATAGTACATTAATTACTACACCTAATAAAATATAGTAATTACAGATTTACAGTGAATCTGATAACCTCACATTCCTTCCCCTACTATTGTAGTCCCGGTACCCAGCTGTTCAGGAACCAATAACAACCTGGAATAGCGGGATGCAGAGCCGAGAATCTGGGGTTTGGATATACCACCTGAGTCCCACAGGGTGACATCATACCAAACCCATCTTGTAAAAGGCGGCTGGTTTGCAGAACCAGCAAGGGCATGATTACAGTCTAAGTCATACATTGGAACTAACAAGGGCTGTAGCAATTCCTCTTCTTCGGATTCTGGGTACCCCCCCTCTGCAACATTGTAACCTACTAATACTTTTGCCTCGGGCACAATGGGGCAGGGACCACTTTCCACCTCCCCCTCTTGCCCAAGGAACAGGGGCCAAACAGCAGGCCAATATAGGGGCTCTGGCCCTGGCACTTCCACCACCCCGTCATGTCCTTCCTCCCCCAAACCCAAACTAGGGGCATGGCACATTTCAGTCCAGCATTTGGTCTCAATGTCCAGGGCTGAGGAGGGACCCTCCATCACAAACAATTCCGCTGGTGGCTGCAGGACAGGCTGTGTCAGCTCTGTCCCCTTAAAAGCCAGATGCTCACCTGCAGCTACTTCTGCGCACACCTCCTTCTCCGCGATAGCCTCCTTCCCCAGCTGAGTATGCTGGGCAGCCCGAAACACGACGTCATCTGTGACTGGTGGGCTGGTGGCCTGGATGTTGTCGGATACTCCTCTAACCACGGCGATCTCTTCTTGGACGCAGTCCTCATAGATCCCCTGGCAGCAGGATAATAGCTCTGCATCTCCCACCTCAGCAAAAGGGAAGCAGTAGTGCAGCTCCTCCCTAGGATGGGGGAGAAGCAATTGCAAACGGTGCCTTTCATCACGCCCCCTGCGACACTGATCTTGCCATGCTGGGGTATCCAGGAGCCCCCGATCAATCGCCTCTTCCTCTGCCACCACGAAGCACTCCTCCAGACACTGCAATTGTTCCCACACACTCAACTGGGCACCGAAATGGAGGATCCAGGCTCGATAATCAGCAAATGCATTTGTAGGATCTCCCTGATCGTGAAGGATCTGCTGAAGGATTTCCCCGCGAGTGCAGGATTGGATGGGTATACCTCGCAGCTGACCTTCTGCTATCAGCTCCTCCATACTCATTTCTTCAAGGGCAGTTAGGGGCCCCCCTGACAACGACCCTTCTCTTGCGGTAACAATTAATTCTGTGGCAGACCCCTCGGTTGTCTGCCCAGATTGCAGTAGCCCCCTTCTAGACCTTTCCTCTGGTTCTATCTGGGGCATCAATTTATTCTGGACTTGTCCTTCAGCCTCAGAATATTGTCCTCTTTGTAGCATCTGGGTAACTGTAGCAATCACTTCCTCTGTAAATTCTACAAACTCTGGCTCTCCTAGCAGATTCCAAGAAGTGGCCTCACCTTTACAGTGCAGGAATGCATCCCCCAGGTAACACACTTTGTCCTGTATGCTGGATACTCTCCACCCGCTGACCATCTGCTGAGCGTCTTCCCAGTACTTCCAGATATACTGCATTTTCCTGACAATAAATAACAGATCCGGCTTCCCAGCCTGCCGATACACTGAAGAACCTCCATCCCTGAGCTCCTCTGCTACAGGGGTCTTGAGGCATCGATTTTCTTTCCTTGGAAACATTTTCCCTTTCACAGGACTGACACCTGCTCACTTGCTGAACATCACCTTATTGCATTTTCCGTTTCCTTACATATGGTCTGATCCTCTGTTCTCTGTGCTTTCTGTGCTCGATGGTTGGTGTCTGAATGATCCCACCGCTGCCGCCAAATGTGAGGGTACGAGTTCCTCAATCACTCAGACACCGAGCAGATGAAACCAGAAGAATGGTTTATTTTCCACAGCACGCACAAATAGACAATAAACAGTGGCAAAGGTAAATTGCAGAGTAGAAAGATATTCAGGTAGCAGGCCCAAACAGACAGTCCTTGTATAGTCACAGTCCCAGATCAGTTCCACAGGGCAAACTATCACTTAGCCCACAGCAGTGATAGCATATAAGTCCACACGATACCTTGTGTAAATCCACACAACACAGACGCTCCACACCAGAGCTTGGTAGGATGCCCCCTTCCTGGGCAAACGATGTGTTCCACAAGATCCAGTAAAGGGTAGGACCCCTGAGACCGGATTGCGACTAACATACTGAGCTGGCAGGTGTACAAGTCATTTTAAAAACTTCCAATTTCCCACGCTTCTCCATACCATCAGTGGGCTTGCACTCAATCCCTATTGGTGGATTCAAGTCAGGTTTATCCCCCCTCCCAGGTACTGCTGCTGCCCATCTGCTTCTGCCCCCTGCTGGGGTCGGTTCCAGAAAGTCTGGAAGTAGCCAAGATATGCATAGCAGAGTCAACACAAGATATAAAACACAGTCTGATTACATTATGTGGTGGTCACCCCCTGTGGACAACCCTCCTGTTGATAGTAGGGGAATTTGATCACCCCCTGTGGTGATTGTCCTTCAGCTATCCCCCTCATGTAAACAGCAGGAACAATAATCGGCTGATTACATTATGGGCTGATCACCCCCTGTGGTGGCCGGTTCCACAAAGTCTGCTAGAGCCCAGAGGTTTGCAAAGAATTGTAAACCCCCCTGTGGAGATTGCCCCTCAGCTTCCACCCTCCTGTGATAGCAGGAACAAAAGTATGGTAATGGGACATAACCTTTTGGTGACTTATTTCCTGGGTATTTCCTGGCAGACCATATTAGGGCGAGAGCGATCTGATCTGGAACTACACACACATATAGGGAGTATATAGACATATATGGAGAACAAGAGGGTACCGACGGACTAAAATAGTACATTAATTACTACACCTAATAAAATATAGTAATTACAGATTTACAGTGAATCTGATAACCTCACACAACCTTGCCAAGCAAGTACAATCCGTTATATTTTACAAAGTTTAGTTTCTATATTACATTTGTGGCAAAATCACTTATTCTTTATAAAAAAAAAAAAAAAAAAAGCAGCAGCTTGAGCTCGACAGCTCAGGCCCACCAAAGTCACTTGTTTTTTTGGGGTTGTGGTCTCTCCGCCATTGGGACGGAGGTGACACCCCATTACTGGACACCCCAGCTTGTGAGATACGTACTCCAGGTGATCTACATAGCACCTGTGATTCTGCATTTTCATGGTCAGAGAGGCATTAGTGGTGTCTGTGTTCTTCCCGGTCCACGGACGGGGACACACTTCACCCCAGAATCTGTATCATTAGTTGTTCAGGCACTGGACAACACTACTATTGGCCATAGGGTTGAGGTCTCTCTGTCATGTTAGACAGAGATGACACCCTATTACTAGACTCCAGTGACCCTACTGCCTGGCATATGTGTTCACTAATGATATATACAGCACTATTGATTCTGTCTTGTGTCATGGTACACTGATACATACTGAGGTCCTATCCCATATAGAGCTTTTGGCAATATCCATAGCCGAGCTCCCCTGGGTACCCCAGTTATTCGCTCAGTTAATAAGAGATCTCAGATCCACTGCACGAACTGGGGCGTTCACACACTGACCAGCCTCTATACGTCATAATAAACGTACAGTCACATCTGCCTGCCACCTTAGTTTTAAAATAAGTGTGTTACCCCACCCTGTCAAGTTATATATGTTTTTTAATCATTTTTCGCAGCCTTTTATATAAAGTGAAATAAAAGTTATATTTTATATACTTACCTTTCTTTATGGTGCACCCACACAAGGACACTCTTTCTCTTCTTTATTCTCATGTATCCAATTTAAGTGTCCAGAGGTAGCACACCCCTACCTGGATTGATATTATCAACTGATATACCTACAGGGGTTTATAATATACAGTCTTGTGCGTATGACCACCAACCTTCTCTTGTCCACCAAAGTCACTAATGTGGGTGGGCACACCTGATGTCACTGTTCGGTGCATGTACAGCACCTACAGAAGTGCTGGACTTCCCCCCCAAGCTCCCTGGTCAACGTGAATAGATGCTGCGCACAATATCTATTCTCGATGCGGCGGGGTCCCACGGGCCTGGCTGTTTTAGCTGGGCACTGCTAAGTGGGCAGCGCAGATCTTGCCCTTTAAAAACTGTGCAGGGCACAGCTCCCTGCTTTAACAGCCTAGAATTAACATTAACAACTATACTGTGCTTATTAAATGTCAATAACTTGGGAGAGATAGTTTAAGCAAAATTATCAATGTATTTCCCATGTAAAAACAGCTGATAACTACATAGATTGAGCCCCCTTGCGATTTAGACATCCCTCCTAACCACACCTTGAAATGTTGTGACTTGCAAAATGGAGTGATTAGGACAAGCAGATTCTGCTGATTACAATGATATGTGGCAGGTCTATTTTCTGAGAGAGAAATGCTACGTTAGTGTTTTCCAGTATAGTGACAAAAAAAAAAAAAAAGGGATTTTAATACCTACCGGTAAATCCTTTTCACGGAGTTCATATGGGATACTGAGGTCTCAATACATTGGGGAATAGAGGTCATCCGACAGGAGACAGGCACATAAATTTCTTCAACCAGGGTGTGCTGGCTCTACTTCCCCTCACTAGCCAGTTAAGAAACTGCACCCGAAGGACGGATAACGTATGTGAGGTAGGATTTAACATGAACAAGTAATGTGGTGATATTCGCACCAGCACACAACAAACGCAACAACAACCTCAACTAAATTTAGTTAACCCCGTTATTGTGTCATAATAACATTATAACTTTTAAAATCACAAAGTGATTTGTATGGAGCAAAAAGTCACCAGAACTGAGACGCTCCAACTCAGGTCAACAGACCTGTAAGGTACAACAGAGTACTGAAGCCACTGTCTCGCAACCTGCAAGGACAGCTGGAACAAGATCACAGTATTTGCAATCAGAGCACTGCACTGAGGCGGGCGCTCAATATCCCATATGAACTCCGTGAAAAGGATTTACCGGTAGGTATTAAAATCCTATTTTCACTATCATTCATATGGGATACTGAGGTCTCAATACATTGGGGATGTCCCAAAGCTTCCATAAAGGGTGGGAACATGCGGAGCCTGTTGCAACACCACCTGCAAAAACTGGGTATCATCCTTGGCCACTGTGTCAAATTGATAAAATCTGACAAAGGTATGTTGACCTGACCAACTGGCAGCTCTTCAAAGCTGAAACACCCCGAACAGCCACCCAGGAAGCGCCCACCGCTCTTGTGGAGTGAGCTCTCACAGAAGCCGGTTCCGCCAATTATGCTGCCATATAGTCCTGTTGTATGGTGGAATGGATCCACCTAGCAACAAATTGCTTGGAAGCCGGGCTGCCCTTCTTTTGTGCATCATAGAGCACAAAAAGACACTGTCTTACGAATATGTGCATTCCTCCTGACGTAAACCTGCAGAGCTCTGACCACATCGAAGGATACTGGTATATCTTAAGGTCCTAAGCTGACACCACTTTCGGCAGGAACTGTTGTCTCGTCAAAAGCTCCGCCCTATCCTGATGAAAATTCAGATAGGGGCTCTTACATGAAAGAGCGCCCAGCTCAGACACCCTCCTGGTCGAAGCCAGGGCTAACAACGTCACCGTCTTCCAGGTGGGGTGCTTCAAATCTGTAGCATCCAATGGCTCAAACCGAGATGATTTTAGGTAATCAAGAACCACATCCAGGTTCCACGGTGCCGTTGGAGGCACAAAACGGAGGCTGTATACGTAGAACACCTTGCAAAAATGTCTGGACTTTTGGAACGCAGCCACTTTCTTCTGAAAAAAAAAAATAGAAAGGGCCGACACCTGAACTTTTAAAGGACCCCAGACGGAGGCCCAAGTCTAGGCCCACCTGCAAAAACCACAGAAGCCATTCCAGTTTGAAGTCCGCTGGTGGAAAACTCATCTTTTCACACCATGCCACTTATCTACGCCAAATCTTGTGGTAGTGTGACGCAGTCACCAATTTTCTAGCCTGGGTCATAGTATCAATGACAGAAAAATGAAACCCCGTTTGAGCTAAAATCTGCCGCTCAACTTACTGGCCGTTAAATGAAGCCTCCCTAAGTCCTTGTAGACGAGGGGGCCTAGGACCAGAAGATCCCTTCTGAGAGGCAGTCGACACGGATCTTCCACTAGCATGCTTTGCAGACTTGCATACCACGCCCTCCGAGGCCAGTCTGGAGCTATTAGAATTGCCTCCACCCTTTGGCTTCGGATTCTTTGTAACACTCTTCCCAACAGCGGGAGGGGGGACAAGTACACCAGCTCGTTCTACAACATTGTAGTCAGAGCATCCACCGCCTCTGCCTGGGGATCTCTTGTCCTCGAGCAGTATCCATCTATCTTCTTGTTGACTATTGAGGCCATCAGGTCTATCTGCGGTACTCCCCACAGATCTGCAATGCTTGCGAACACCTGGGGATGTAGTCCGTGGCAGCTGAGAAAGTCCGCTTCCCAGTTGTCCACCCCGGGAATGAAGATAGCTGAAATCGCCACTGCTTCCCTCATGTAGGCCCTGCTTTTTGTCCCCCCTTGCCGATTTATATATGCAACTGTCGTTCCATTGTCCGACTGGACCTGGATCGCCCGATGTTCCAAGAGGGAATGAGCCTGCAATAGAGCTTAATAGACCGCTCTCAGCTCCAAGTTGTTGATATGGAGGTGTGCTTCCACAGGTGTCCACCACTTCCCCTGAAAGTGTACCCCTTGTGTTACCGTTCCCCAGCCTAGGAGGCTGGTGTCTTAACAGAATCTAGTCCTGGATTCCGAATCTCCATCCCGCAAGGAGGTTTGGAGAGTGGAGCCACCACTGCAGAGACGGTTTTGCCTTTGCCGACAGGCAGATTAACCAGTGCACGTGGACGTGTGATCCGGACCACTTGCTCAACAGGTCCCAGTGGAACACTCTGGAGTGGAATCTCCCAAACTGGAGTGCCTCGAATGAGGCCACCATTTTTCCCCATCAACCTGATGCACAGGTAAACTGACACCTTCTCTGGGGTCAGTACTTCCAACAGTAACTGCGCAATCTTTTCCGCTGAGAGAAACACCCTCCTCTCCACGGTGTCCAATATCATCCCAAAGAACTGGAGACGCTGGGTCGGCACTAGAGAGGACTTGGGTATGTTCAGTATCCATCCGTGGTCTAACAGTACACGTCTGGTAATCTCTAACACCGTCTGAAGGCTCGTCTCTGACGGTCAAGAGCAGGTCGTCCAGGTATGGAATTAGGTTTATCCCCTGAATCCTCAGAAGGAACATCATTTCTGCCATCACCTTGGTGAAGATGCGTAGAGTGGTGAACAGGCCAAATGGTAGGGCCTGAAACTGGAACTGTTCGTCCAGTATGGCGAACCTTAAGTACGCCTGGTGTGGACTTAAGCAGTGTATAGGCATGATTAGCGGCTGTGGTCCCGCTGTGAGCTATGCCCCGCCCATCAGATGGCGCCGCGGCTATGCTAATGTTTAGACTGGCGCCCTGTGTTAATAAATGGTTAACAGCAAAAATGGAACATGCCCTGGTGGTCCAGTGGCAGTCCCTGGCATCTAGTATCAGCGGGCTGTCAGTGGCCCCTGTGCAGGGTCGACAACGCCGCCATCTTCCTGCACATGTACCCCGGGTAACACTCACCACTCGATGGCTTCAAGCTGAGCCAGAGGTGTGCGACATGCTGGGGGTGTGCGCGCTGCAGCGAAATGCCCGCGGTAATAAGCCCTCTTTCAGGTCAGTGGACCTGCAGCAAGGATCAGTTCGGTACTTTAAGAGCTTTAAGAGGCCGGCAACTGTCCCTTCCCCTGGCTTCCCTCGAAGCAGGGAAGCTGTGTAGCCCAAACAGCAACCCCAAAATAATAAATGTAAAAGTAAATTGAAGAAAACTCTGGAGCTCCAGGAGTGTGCATCCTCTCCTGAGGGCACATTTTCTAAAACTGGCTAATAAGGGGAAGTATAGGGGAGGAGCCAGCACACCCTGGTTGAAGAAATGTATGTGCCAGTCTCCTGCCGGATGACCTCTATTCCCCAATGTATTGAGACCTCAGTATTCCATATGAATGATAGTGAAATGGGATTTTCGTACTTACTGGTAAATCCATTTCTATGAATCCACAGGGGACGCCAAGTGATACTTACAAAGAGTATAGATTGTCACTGGGTGCTGGCACTTTAAGAATTTTAATCAGTGTGACTGCTCCTCCACCTACCGTGGGGATCGAAAATTTGGGCACCCCAGGCAAACAATTCATTTCAATGTGCAATGCACATGCATTCAAAAAATACATTCAGTATATATTTATCACTTTAGTGGACAAAAAAGTGGAACCAGATCTATTACTCCTATCTACAAACACTTGACCAACTCATAAAGCACTCCAATAAAATCGCCTTATACCTTGTACCCCCAATTACCATAATTATGCACCCTTTCACTGCAAAAATTAAAATATCATAATTGGCCAAAGAAAAATTAACAAAATCAAAGTGCCCAATTAGACATTCAGCTTTTCATATGCTCAGAAATCCACATAAAATTACTGCAAATCCATTTTTATGGACATTTGAATGAGCAATTTCGCCTTTGCTGTAAAGTTGTGATTTTTACCGCAAAATCGACTTCTGGCAGTTACTTGAACTAGGCCGTATGCCTATAACTCACATGTGATGGACATCACTTACCTTTGCTCCCAAGTTAAGGAGCTGCTGTGTAAATGTTTTAGAATAATTTTCTGTTCTGTTGGCTGACCATACATCCACATATGCAATGACACCTATAAAAGGATTAAAAATGAAATGTGATTTAAAAAATAAAAAGCATGTCAGCAAATCAGTATCCACAGAAAAAAAAAAAAATGAGCCTTGTTCATGTGACATTGTTTTAATTTCTGAAGAGTACTGTAGTTCACCCGATGTCTAAAGCTGGGGTACAGTCAAGCACTTGCTGACCACAGTTTGTGTAGAGAGTTAAATATTAATAATAATATATATATATATATATATATATATATATATATATATATATATATATATATATATATATATATATATATATATATATATATATATATATATATATATATATATATATATATATAGCACTTTTCTCCTAACTGGACTCAAAGTGCTTGCATTAGCCTTTTAAGGCATAAAATACAAAACCAACTTAACAAGGAGATTAGTGAAATGCTTGGGTGAACAGGAAAGTCTTGAGTCTATTTTTGAATGTTTCCAGAGAGAATCACCCCAGGGCAGACGCTGGGATCAGCCGAGGAACTCCCGTCCTGTAGACCCTCGGTGGACTGTGAGTGCAAGTTCGCCAACACCTGATATCCCAGCTCCAGGTGAACACAGCGAACAAGGCTGAAACTGCATCATCGTATTGCTGTCCATGAAAGCTCATGAAACTCATGTCTACTTCATTATACATAACATTTAGACCCTTTTTAACATCATCGTGTAAAATAATTCATAAGAAAAATTGCAACTAAAAGATTTGTCAACTGAGATAAAAAGACTTGTCGCAACATCTAATTTAAGATGAGGGTTTCCAATGTGCAACCTATGATTTCTATTGCGGTCAAAATCAAACTGGTTTTGCAGTGTAAATGATTGCCACTTTAAAAAAACTGTAGATTTCTCCCCAAATCTCTCACTTGCTGAATCTTTTATCCTATTAAATCTCACCCTCTGTGTCAGCCTGTCAGTTCAGATCCAGAGGAACACCCAGTTTTCCACATTAGTGCAGTATAATTACATTATATCAATATGGAGATATGACATAGAAATGGACATGTGAAGGATGAAAAGTAAAAATACGAGCCATGTCTTTTCGGTTAGCAGAGGGATGCCCAAGCACCATACTTACAGAGAAAACTGAACACTTCCCTGGAGTCTAGAGTCACTCTGGACTTTTATGATGCACATATTTGTATTATAGCTAAAAATAAACCAGTTTATTAATGTTTATGGACTGTACAAATTACAAATGTTTTTATATATTATTTACAGTGCCAGTGATTTGCCTGGCAAGGTCTGCCTCCCCTCTTATCTAAGCATCTCCCTCCCCTCGTAATCAGTCAGAATCAGTTTATTGCCAGGTGTATCAATACAACATGCATAATACACAGGAATTTGTTTCCGATAACTACCGCTCATTGTGACAAACAGAACCATACAATACATATAGTACAATACAGTGCATACTTTGCGAGACCTGGGGATAGAGCACATATAATTAGATGACTGTGTCCATGTTGCCATAACTGTATGCTCTGTAGTGTAGAAATATGCCAGCAATGCTTCAAATGCTATTTCTCTTGTTTCCTGATTCAGGATAGTGTCATTAGGCAGGGAGACAGCCTATCACCTTTTTCTGTACAGTCATGTGTTCAAAATACTGGGTCTGAGTCTTTCACATGGCAAAATGAATTGTTTTTGAACCGAGTAGGATTCTTTTAACACAGTTTAAATGACTGGGTTTTTCACTATGGAGCTTTCACACTGCACCTAGACCCGCATTGACACGCTTAAAAACCGGCAATATACCATGTTTTAGCTGCGGTGTGTAAGGGGTATTAATCAGCTATTCAAAGTCACAGGAGATAACATGCGCTACGGTGTAAAAAGTAAAAGTCCCAGGAACAGAGAGAGCTGCCAGACACATAAGTACGTTCATGGAGGGGAGGAACAGGGAGCATATGAAAAGCTCCAAAAACAGTGGCTCCCTTTTCTAAACTGACTACAGGAGGCAGATTCAGGCATGAGGCAATATGATGTGTCTGGGACACAGAGTGCAGTTGCTAGTGTGTGCTGGTACAACTATGTATTTGAGACCTTTAATTGATCAGGGTTTTCTCTCTGAGCAGCGGATTAGAATGGGGTTAAGCTTAATAATACACCATATATCTCAAGTAACTAGGATGAGAACATGGTCGTTCCAACTGAGCACATGCGCACTGACTTTGTTTGCTAATTCAATGTCAGCTACTTGGGGTCAATCGGAATCCTGACTGTCGGTACCCCGACAGGGGGGATGCCGACTGACAGAGGCTATTCTCCCTTCTGGTGGTCCACGACCCCCATAGAGGGAGAATAGAACCTGTGGCTTCACTCGCTCCCCTGCTGGGGCAACGGCAGTTGTGATTTCGATGTTGGTATAGTGACTGTCGGGCAGTCATACCACACTTGACCCAATTTTCCATTTAATTAAACAGAAGGGGTGGGTATACATGAATTATATATTTTTTTATTTGAGCAGACATGTGGCGACAGGTGGTATTTCATGTCCTACCATCCACTCAGGTGAGGAGGGAGAATAAAACAGTGTGCCGAACAGTGAGGCACCGTGACGGAAGCAAGGTGAGCCATGCGAATGGTCGTGGTACCCTTTTAGTGTCCATGTTGGCTGTGTGGACAATCGGGTAAAAAAATCCATGTCGACATTTTGATTGTCGACCTAGCCTATGTCAATCTTCCCATGTGGCGACCTTGGCTCATGTCGACATTCAGTGGTCGACCTTATGACCCATACCCACAAACCACACATAGGCATTGGGGAGAGGTAGTATGAATGCACCTTGTGTGCCCCTGTAATTAGTGGTGATGCCATCTTTAATATAATGTGTCGATACCCAGGGCAATGTATGAACAGTCAGTAGTACTGACCATTTGGACGCCTGCAGCTATCGATTTCAACTGCTGCTGGTGCCATTGGCCATTCACCACAGCAGGGACAAGCTCTGTTTTTGGCCGTGGAAGCTGCCATGCTCCAGGCTGAATGTGGAGTGCAAGATCTTATGCATGCCCAGTGAGCTGGCAGGTAGGCCAGACACTGTACTTGAACACTCATCTGATGTGCTGTGGGCCTGAAAGGCATTTAAGGGGGTGCGCCAAAGATGTTTAATACATCATAGCGCTGCCTCTGCATGCTTCATCTTAGTATAGACAAAGCATTATTCCTGAATAAAATTAGAGGGTATACATCCTCCACAACAGTGTATTTGGGCTTTCTTTCTTCACACTCTGTGACATGTACTAAACCTTGAAAAGTGATAAAATGGTGAGTGATAAACCATCAATTAATTAGCTCCTACCTGTCATTTTTCAAACACAGCCTGTGACAGGACAGATACTGTAGGAGCTGATTGGCTGTCTCCAAGCTTAATACATCTGGCCCAAGGGGAGAACAAAAATATATAGGGCAGACTGCTTTGTCCTATTTGTACCATAGAGTTTCATGCAGTACAGTAGCTATAACATTTAAGGGGCATACACACTGTGCAATCCCTGCAGCAGCCTATGGGCCAGATGCACTAAGCTTCAAAAGTGATAAAATGGAGAGTGATAAACAGCCAGCCAATCAGCTCCTGTCTCACATTTTTTCAAACTCAGCCTATGACATAGTAGGTAGGAGCTTATTGGCTGGCTGTTTATCACTCTCCATTTTATCACTTTTGAAGCTTAGTGCATCTGGACCTATATCAGCAGCCGTGGTGACCTGGCAGGCCAAGAACCACGGCAGGGGGGATATGGGTAAAAATCGAACAAGACCTGTACCACCAGACCGGAATCAAACTCTGCATTCCAGAGCTTGTAGTGTCCGGTCCGGGGGGTGTAATGTCCAGGGGGGCTTTACGTGACAGCTGTCACCAGGGAGAGGCGGAGGGGGCAGAATAAAGCCTCCCTGTATAGTCCGGGAATGTAGCAAAAACCGGAACGGTCCGGACCACACGAGGAGGCTGTAATCTCCCCTTCCATATGTCCCTGGTGAAAGCTATCACAGCAGTCCTGCGACCAAGACACCCCTAATACGGACACTACAAGCTCCGGAATGAAGATTTTGATGTCCGGTTTTTACAAAGTCCCCGGCAGGGGCCATTCTGCATTATGGCCCTCATAAATGATCTGCTCTGTAGTAAATAGAATGTGCCTTCACAGTCTATATTTACTTGCGATACCAACCTTACATGGCCTCGCAAACCTCTTAACACTATGCAATTCTGGCTAACTTTCTTTACAATTTGGACTATATAGTCAAAAATCAGTGTATATGACCCAAAGCAGTGGTCGAAGTGGAAATTTTGAAGTGGGGGTATGGAAATTTTGAAGTGGGGGTATGGAAAAGTAAAGAGTGAATATAGTGCGCACCTTCGGACACCCCCCTGTCCATCAACGTCCCCTGCCAGACTGCCCCGTTGTACAGGGGTATTACAAAAGCACAATATGCGCTGCTGAGTGATCAGAGAGCATCCTGAGTTTTTTTTTTTTATCTTCAGATTTAAGTGGCGGTATGGCATACCCCCGTATACCGCCCCACTTCGACCACTGACCCAAAGTGTGCGATTTCGGCTATGGCCTATTGTGACTATTCTAGTAATAGCTAATTGTGCACTTCCTAGTTAAAATGAAACTGTCTGCAGTCTATTTTTCCTTGCGATAGCGACCCTAAAGTGGCAATCATCCGCGTGACAAGCTGTATATACATCAGTGAGATATGTACCATTTTCTACCACTATGGACTACAAAGTCAGTGTAGTTCATATCACAGTGTGTGTATGACTCTACAATGCTTGTTACCAAAGCAGCTCATCTGTGTTATATAAAAATAACTCATTAAACAAAAACAAACTAGGGACACAGGAGCTCACACATTTACATTGCTACAGCTGATATCACGTAACCGTAGGTGACCTCCTGTGGTACTCCTGGGCATAGCAAGCCAGAGAGAAGGAGTGTGCCCACTTACTGCACGTGTGCATCTGAGTGTGGGCACTTGGCTGGCAGCCGGCGGTGCGTCACACAGCGATAGACATTACCTGAGAGTATGCCGCTAGCGCCACAGCCGGGGGATAAAGTGTCTGCCAACTCCATCAGTGCAGCACCAGCAGCTGCTGCCCTCCCCGCCACGGCTTCAAACTTGGCTTCCGTCAGCCTACGTCATCAGCATGCGGCGCCGCAGGAGCAGGAAGCGGCTGGGGGTGGGGGGCGCAGCGCTCCATGCAATGCATGCATCAGAGAGCTACACACAGCGCAGTAGTTGCTGCATTGTTGTGTGTTATGGTGCGGTGACAATCATTAAGCACCGGCAACATCATTTGTCACCAGTACGCTGTAGACACCTGGTTTACGGTTGAGACACACACACACACACGTGCGTGCGTATATGGGAAGGGTGTGCGTGTGTGTTTACTGTGCTGTATATGAGAAGGGTGTGTATATACGGTATAACTGGTTTAGGTGCCATTACTTGATTTAGCGTGTTTATTATTCCAAGGTCTCCCAGCATAGAACCTCAAGAGATCCTCTCTCCCAGCATATAAAATAGGAAATTAATGCAATACTGTTTTCGTACATTATCAAACTACTAAATTGTAGTTACAAGAATATCATTAAATATGTCATATCAGATATATTAATCACAAATACCCATTGCCCCTTAGGTTCAATTCATAAGATTTATCCACATTCATGGGAGTGTAACTTATTAAATTTATTTGAAATTTTATGAAAACAGTATTTCACTGTTGTTGTTTTTTTTAATTTGTATTATATAGGGAGATAACTTCATTAGTTGAAGTTAGTTCTTTATTGCCATATAATAGCTTGTTACAAACATACAATCCTTATATGTAACTGTGTGCCTGTACTGTGGCCCTCGTTCACTACTGATCCCTTCAGCAATCAGTAGTGCAGTTTCGGATTATCAGGAAAGTGTGTGTATGCAGGACACATTTTGTGCATGTGCAGGGGTCCTGCCACTGTATCGCCATATTGCAAATGCCTTTGCCTTATTAACAGACAAAGGCATTTGGGGAGAAGCACAAAGGCACCCTGCATTGCCAGAAACTCTTTTTCAGGAGTAGTGATGCCAAAGAAGTAGTATTCTTGGTTTTGCAAGCTGCCTTGTGATGGGCAGTCTGAGGAATGCTGCTTTTAGACTGCAAAACTGGCTTTGACCAGGTATTTTAAAACATTTCTAAAAACAGGTTTGCCAGCTAAAAACCCTTTCACACCGCATGTCTTTAAACAGTATTTCAGTGCAGTTTTTGTCCTTAAATTTCAACACTGAACCCGTTTTAACAGTGGATGAAAAAAACGTGTCTGAAACGGGTAGGACCCTGCTTTATTACCGTGTAGAAATACCAGTTCAATAGAACTGGTAAATTCACTCTGCACCTTTCAGACTGCACAAATTACCGTTTTAAAATGGTAAAAAAAACGGCAAAATAACGGGTAAAAAGTGCGGTCTGAAAGGGGCATAAGCAATGTGTCGTCGAAGATGAACATTGCGATAGATTAGTCACAATGTTAATCCCAGACTATGACCTCAGTTACAATTCTGTGATCGCAAATGCAGCAAGGAAGTGTTTAATTCCTACTGCACTGCTTTGAATCGCATTTGCAAAGCTTCTGCAAGCATCTTTGGAAATGTAATTCAGTCTGAATGAGGGACTCAGTTATACACATTAGAATGTTCACATTCACTAAGGCCCCTTTCACATTGCTAAAATAGCCTGGGTCATACCCGGGGTTATTGCCAAACCTTATAACCTGGGTCGAGCAACCCAGCATTTTGACCCGGATTACAAGTAGGGTTAAATGTGCAGAACACGGGATCGCGATGACCCATATTTGTGATGTAAAAGGGGTATATATATATTACTGCAGGAATGGGTTAAAACCAGCAGGGCAGAAGAGAGCCAGCCCAGGTACTTTTCAGGGGGCATGGCCTAATCGTAGGAGGCATGGCCATGCACCCATAGAATAGCACATAAAGCATGTCCCTGCCCACAATGCACCCAAGCACAGCCCTATGTGCTGGGTTAAGAAGAGTAATTTCTGCAGCTGCTGCTGCCAAGTAACATTGTCCCACTTGGCCCCTCCATCGGACCAGGACTGGCTAATAACTAACCTTTTTCCATCCTCTTGGTGCCCCTGAAAGCCAGTGATGTGTAGTGAGGGGAGGCAAAGCCTCACCTGTTATACTCCAGTATACTCACGAATATTCACTATAAAATTGATTAGAATAATACATCAAAGAGGGTAGCAAGATATATAGTGTTGAACATTTGTATAATGATCACATGAACCCTTGGATTATATTCTGTGTATGTAAATCTGGCTCTGATACTAGCCAGTGCCTCCTCAGCCATTGACCTCACCACACATCACTGTAATATCAGATCATTATTTTGTATATGTTAGATACTATAATAAAGCCATTGCTCTTTATTACAATATATAAGAATGATTGTATATATAACATATACATCAGTTTTCTCTGTAGAAAAAACTTAGATATGATATTGAATTGGCTGCCTTATAGTTAGGATCAACCATCTGCTTAAATTTGCATGAAATTAAGAATAAATTGTCTTGTGGCGAGGGACAATTTCTAAGACAACTTTAATTGAACAAAACATAAAACAAGTGGTTAAAAAGACATCGTTGGCTAAGCATCCACTGTCAGGTAATTATGTAAAATTACCAAAGGCACTGATTATTCCAACAGCAAATCTTTAAAAATAATGCTTCATGAGTCACAGTATGCACTATATTTATTTTGCTTTTTGGTACACCTACAACAAGGAACTGACCATGCACTCTATTAGGGGGTATATTTTGTTGACATCATTTTGTCTATACTGATTAAATATGGACAAGATAATAATGTTGACAAAATGTCCCTGGTAGTCTAGTGTTGATGTATCTGGTATTTATTTATTTATTTACTGTTTATTTATATAACAGTTTCTTATACTGCTTTTACATTGCAGAAATGGATAATGACACAGTATTCTTAAATGGGACTTTAAAACGGGTCTGAGCCTTGAGACCTTTCACATTGCAGGTGAAAACCGTTTTAAAAATCATTTAATATCATTCAAACATTCAACCCGTTTAACCCCCAAGGGCCACGTTTCAAGCCATTGAAATAGAGCTGTTCAAACTGCCCAAAAAACGGCTTTAAAACGTATAGGACTCTGCTTTTTACCCGTGTTGAAATACCGGTTAACTTTAACCGGTAAATCAACTCTGTCATTTTCACATTGCAGCCTTAAACGTTTTAAAATGGAAAAAAAAACGGCAATATACCGTTTTAAAAGTGTGATGTGAAAGGGGTATTATATAGCCCAGCAAAATCTGTTGCACTTTACAATTGGGAACAGGGATTTGAAAAATACTTACAGACAGACATAGAGGTAGGAAGTCCCTGCTCTCAAGATTACAATCTATAGGCATTTATAGGCATTTATACACAGTGTTATCTATTGCATAGTGGTCCATCAGATTGCTAAGTTTCTTTGTGGGCCGTGTGATATGGTCACCCAGCAATGTTGGCCAGGAGCATAGGAAAGTGAAGAAATAGATGATAAGTGAGGATATGTTTTTACAGTGGGGAAGTAACTGGATAGAAAGTTTTATGAAGGTTATGCAGGTGGCTTTTAAATTTGATAAGGTTGCCTGAAAAGAAGAGTTTTTAGGAAATGCTTCAAGGTATGGAGACTAGACGAGACTCTTATTGTGTGTGGGCGGGCACACCACAGAATGAAGAAAGTCCTGCAATAATGAATTTGATTGAATAATGCATGTGAATGATAGAGACGTAGATCTTGTAAAGAGGTCAGGTTGGAAAATATTTTGGATAGGCCAAAAAGAGTATGTTGATGTGGTTTATGGCCTTGTGTGTAAGTAAAAATATTTCATATTGAATGTGATGAAATACATGCAACCAGTAGAGGGACTGATCCACAGATGATTGATGTCTAGCGAGGAAGAATAGCCTCGCAACTGCATTCAAGATGGATTGTAGTGGTGAATGTCTGTATTTACGTAAACAGTAAGGAGATTATTTCAATAATCAATGCAGGAGATGATGAGAGCATGGATTTGAGTTGTGCAGTGTCTTGTGTAAGGTATGGTCGTATTTATTTTTTTGGATGCATGTGTAATGATTTTGCAATTAAATGTGGGGAACATGACAGTTCAGAGTCAAGGATGACGAGTCAGCTTGTGGGGTGTGATTGATTGTCATGTTCTCAACAGTGGTAGAAATGTCAAACTGGTAACTACAGTACTATTGGTCGATGGAAATATAATTAATACTTTTTCTCAAATATTCAGATGGGCAGATGACTTCCAAGATGTAGGCATTCAGTGATATGGACTAATACAGATGATGACAAGTCTGGGGAGGATAGTTAGGTTTGAGTATCATCTATATACAGATGATACTGAAATCCAAAATAACTGATTAGTTTGCCAAGAGATGTGTTATAGATTGAAAAGGCGGAGGACCAAAAACTGAGCTCTGAGGTACTCCAATTTATAGAGGTAGCGAGAAGGAGGTGAAATCAGAGAATCAAACACTGATAAAGCGATTAGATAGATGGGATGAGAACCAAGTAAGGGCTGTGTCCTTAAATCCTAGGGATTGTAGTGTTTGTGAAGAGAATAGTCAACAGGTCCAAAAGCAGAGATCTAGAAGAATAAGAAGTGATGAATGGCCTTTACACTTAATGACCAATTCATTCACTATTTTAGTCAGTGCTGTCTCTGTGGAATGTTGGGAATAAAAGCTTGACTGAAGTGTGTCCAATAAGTTGTGTGAGTAAAGAAGGTGTGTGAGGCCAGTGTAGGCAAGTCTCTTAAGTAGCTTGGAAGGATATGGAAGCTGAGATGGTAGTTTGACGGTTTGGTCAGATTTGTTCTTTTTCAGAGTGGTAGTGATCACTGCATGCTTGTGCAGTGAGGGAAAGATACCAGTAGAGAAGAAGAGATTACAGATTTCAGTTAAGGTTGGGATGAGCACAGGAGACAGAACTTTACTTATGTGTGAGAGCTAGTAGAGCAGAAATGAAAATAATAGTGTATATACTTCTTCATTTGTAGTATCAAATGAAGAGAAGGTGCCACAGGGTTCAGGTAAAGAATTGAGGAAGCCCGCCATTTTATTTTGGATCTTATATATCTTGTCCTTGACGTAGGAAGCACTGATGGTGGCTGGTAGGTTGGATGAGGGAGGGTAGATACATTTATTATGTATAAACAAGTATCTTGTGTGTTTTGGATTCCATAAAGGACCTTCCTCAGCAACAGGCTTTGTGTTATAAAATAACATTTATTAGGTGCCAGTGTAACACCATAACTAGAAACATTGGGAGTCAAGATAAATTGATAAAGTATAAGAGCTTGTTTTAAATATTTCTTGTTATTTCCATTTGTCTAAGGTTTGAGTATCCCTTTTAAACAGCAGCATATTGGATCTGATCAGTGGATCAGCATTGTATTTTTTGTGCTCTCCTGTACTAGTACTGCAGCCGCTGCCAGTCATGATAGTACATCAGAAATCTACTAAATGGTGGTCCAGGGGACACAACGTTTAAGAAAAGGCACCTGAAATCTAAACATTATTTTACAATGTTAAAGAAAACATTACTTCTAATAATAGAGTTAACATTGACCGCTGAATTTCCATTGCAAATTCAATTGTACTTTACAGTTGGAAACAACAGTGGTGAAACAAAACTGGGTAATAACAGGCAGTCATAGAAATGGAAAGGCACTGCTCGCAAGCTTACAATCTATATTTAAATAGGTATTGATACCATATACCACATGCCGTGGCAAGGAATGGCTTTAGCCATGACCTTTGCAAACAATGGTGCTGCTAGTGCTATTGCTGCTTCATGCTCTTCAAGTCAATCCCAAAACACATTTCTGCCAATTTCTTCTTTAATGATATGTGTGACCAATTTTTGGTAATTCCATGTTCCGACCAGGAATAGCAAATTCAATATTTAATTGCATTAAAACAAAAGATTTAAATTGAGTGTAAAATGAAGTATCCAACTGAAATACAGTCATGCGCCAAATTATAGCTGCTAGTCAAAAGTCTGACCCCCTGATGCCGGCTTCCCCAAGCCGGTAGGTAACCAAGGTGCAAAAGTAAGTGTCCAAAGATACAGACAGGGCTCAATCTTCAATCCAGCACTTATAGCATGGGTCTTCAAACTGTGGCCCTCCAGATGTTGTGAAACTACATGTCCCAGCATGCCCTGACAGTTTTGGCATGCTCTTATAGGAAAAAATGTGGGAATGTATGTTGGAACATATAGTTTCACAACATCTGGAGGGCCACAGTTTGAAGACCCATGGCTTACAGTATCGTTATCTACCATACATCCCTTACGGAAGGTAGGTGTCTCCTCTTCTCCCAAATAGAACTGCACAAATCAGGGGTGATTATAACCCAGGATTCCCTTCAATCTTCAATGAACAGGGCGTTCCTTTTCCATAGATAACATCACTCATAGGGATTCAAAAGAAAGGAGGGATATATTGTATAACACCACCTTTTTATTTAAAAACAGGCAGGTTTAAAACAGAATGTGATCCAAAAAAGGGGTGGATTTTACCGGAAGAGATGGAGAACCAGGTAAAAGGCTCTCAAACAGGCATGGGTGGTATCAGATGAAAACTCGGGCACGATCCACAACAAAGGCCGAATGAGAATTCCACCTCTCTCACTCCTAGATTCCAGGCACAGCACCTCCAAGGAGAATAGCTGTATATCTTCCTATCCACTTAATATAGGGGAAGTCCATTCCATGTTGGCCAATCACTGGGTCCCGCTCTGTCACGAGCGCGGACTTCCGGTATTGGCCACTGGCTTCCGGTTGCGGCTAACTGTAGTATAGTGAGACAAACGCTGCCCCACTTCCGGTCTGGGCGGCAGGACCGTTAATCACGGCTTCCATTACATGTAATCAGCCGGGTATTGCCACACTTCCGGGCCAGACATCGTAACTTCCGGCTGTAGGTGTCCCACATTGCCCCACTTCCTGGTCGGACATCATGACTTCCGGATTAGGTGTCATGTTTATTATGACAGTTTTCAGCTCTACATTTGACAATTATATTGTCCAACAGTCTCTGATAGTTGTTTATCAGAAAGTCCATCAGTGACAGCCGCACACAGTCACTACAATGTATAAAATTTCACATTAAATACATCATTAGAATACATAAATACAATAAAAAAGCAGTTCAAATATAACAAAAATTATAACATAAAAAAGTCAGCATTAAGACCATTTGGTTTCAAAGTATCAAAGTTATAAATCATTTTCTTTTCCCCTCTTGCTAGGCAGGTGTTTAGATTTTTGTTTCTAATACCACTGTTTGCGATTTTTATACCAAAGAAACGTAAAATATGGGACACAGATGAATTATGCACACTCTTAAAATGTTGTTATAAGGAGTGGGTTTCCAAACCATTTTTAATGTTATTGAGATGTTTGCTTGTTTTAAAAGGTCGTGACGTACGACCAATATAAAATTTATTACACAAACACTCAATGCTGTATACAATATTCTTTGTATTACAGGTTATAAAATCTTCCACCATGTATTTAATGCCATTAATATTGATTTCGGTCAGTTTGCTAATCCCATTACTCTTCACCTCTCTACAAGCTTTACATAGCCTGCACCTATGAAATACTTTTGTTAACGTTCTCCCAGGACGTTTCATGGTGGGAAGGGCACTCCTCACTACTTTAGTTTTAATGTTTGGGGCCTTTCTATAAATAAATTTCAGACGGGCTGATAAATGTTCCCCTAACACGGCATTGTGTTTTAGAATATCCCAATTCTTTTTGAATGAGTATTCCAAGCTTTTATATTGTGCATTGTAACCCATGATTAATGCCAGATTAAAGTCCTTTTCCTGAGTATTACTTAATTTCTCCATACTCAGTAGTTCACTTCTCTCAAGTGCACCTGTTGAAACCACCAAAGAGTTTATGATATCGTGACTATAACCACTGGAAATAAATGTATCTGCCATATAAGTGGCCTGTTCTTGAAACACTTCTTTTGTAGTGCAATTACGTCTTGCACGTTTGAATTGGCCACCTGGAATGACATCTAACCAATTGTGATGGTGACAACTCGTTTTGTGGATGAGTGGGTATCAGTTGGTTTTGAAAAAGTTTTAGTCTCCCACTCAATACTCCCTTTTGTAATGGTAATATCTAAAAAATCAACTGACACTTGACTTTTATTAAAGGACAGTTCTATATTGCATTCATTGGTATTCAAGTATCAACTAGGAAAATTTTAACCAAAACTTATTTACAACAAACTAATACATTTAACTTTTCAAAGAGTATAGATAAACTCAATAGACTTATGGAGTTCTGATGTACCTTTATTGCACCAAACAGATTTATTTAAATACTATGATAATAATACTATAAAGATACTTCAGATCTCGATGCTACAAGAAGTTCATATCAAGACAATACTGTATATAGAGCATACATCTTTCAAAAACAACGTTTCTCTGCACAGAAACAAAAGAACTCACCTAAATGTAACTCTCTCTGCACGTTTCATCCGCCACACCTGCAATGCACATGGTTTTATCCATTAAGAAGGAGTTTGCTTTTGCAAACCAAACTGAATCACCCCCCCCATATGTACTATGACAGATACAATGCTATCGACATTTTACCTTCCATTGTATACCTTTTTTTTTTAAATGGGAACCTTTTATTTTGGCCAAATCAATTGAAACACAAAAGCAGATACATTCAGCGGGTTGCTGGCGGTCGGATCAACAAACGTCAGCCGCCTGAAGGGGATGTGCGCACCTCCCCTTCCGACGGAGCCCACCACCACCCTCTGCCGCATCCATTCCACTCCCCCGTTGGTACCCACAGCCCCCCGTGCTCCCCCTAACCCCGTCCATCTCCCTGAAGCGGAGATGGCCAGGGATTCTGTCCCCTGACACCAAAATACTGGCCTTACAAGCTTCTAACACGTATGTGCGTCCCTGTCAATGCAGTGGCGGGGAGCACTTTCCCTGCCCGTTTCTGCTTCAGGCAGGGTTAGGGGGCAGCTGCCAGGAGTTGCAGCTGGAGGCAGAGGGCTCCGTCGGAATGGAGCACGCGAGCGCGCCCCCTTCTGGCGTTTGGTGATTCGTTCTCCAGGAGTTCTCTAATGAGAGCTGCTCCATCTGTAAGTAAGACTAACTCTTTCTGAAAGGGTGCAGAAATCAGTAGACTTTGCTAAGTAAGAGGGAAATCTCCAATTATAGGATGTTAGTATTCAGTCTTTTAATGCTAGCCTAAACCACACCGGAGCATGGTCAGACAAGGTAATGAGTTTACTTCGGAACAAAAGCAGAAATGTTGGCGCTGAACTTGTTTGTCTCAATGAACCCCGGATGTTGTCAAGGGATGGGTCACAGTATTTCCTCGTAGTGATTCAAATATGTGACGATATGTGAAAGAAAAAATACGTGTAAATAACATAAAATAATAAAGTGTAATTTTTCGAAGGAGGGGTATTCAGAAGTTCGTACCAAACTCACTATATAAGTGAACGTGTGCATAAAGGTTTCTTTGGTACGTGTGTAGTTTCACAGCGGCACTTCCCAGCAGATTGTATGCAAATCGCATGCGATATTTGCATACGATTTGCACACGATTCGATTTGTGATGCGATTTAGCACACCCCCACTATCCACGTCAGCCCGAAGCATGGCGTACGCAACCTCCTGACCTGTTCATACCCCCACTATCCAAGTTGGTGTGGAGTTGAGTTTATAAAGTTTGGTGAGCGTGTACTTCTCTTGAGGGCAGGACGCCGAGAGCGAATGCATTTTACATGGGCTCCGTACATCGATGGATAAAATCTGTCTCCATCGCCCAATAAGCTACCTATATCTGGGAACAAAACACTGTATCGGGAAGCTGGTATCCCGCTGACCAGTTTGGTATCCTTTCAGAGCCCGAGGACCAACTCTCCACCGGAGTCTGGCCTTTGTGACTGAAGGCCCGCATGACTGCCCTTGTTTGGGCGTGAAAATTGGTGTTCTATACAGAGCGCTGTGGAACAGACTGCTTACCCCCTGCTCATAGGCTCCCCATACCGCGGTACCTACCACTCGCCTGTGTCGGGCTGCTTAGGAGACTCGAGGTGGATAAAAATGGCAAGGAGGAGCAATGCCACGCTCCTGCAACATGGAGGTATCTGACACCCATGGCACTCCACTGATACTCTGGCAGTAAACACTAGCAGCGGTGAGAATTGAAGCCCCAGGAGAACGGGAAACTCTGTGCAAGACTGCGGGGCTCAGAGGTGAAGCACTGTGGCTGATAGGAGGCGGGAGATACGACCTGGAGAAGCGGAGGAGAAGCTGTGAACCTTCTGGCTCCGTGTCTGCAATCGGGCAACTGGCAGCATGCTGGCTGGGTGAGAAGATCTGATCTGCGTGGCGGGTGGGAAGAACCGGAGGAGTGGGGTAATACTGCCATTTACTGACCGATATATATATATATATATATATTATATATATATTGCCAACCCATGTAGTAAACATAGTAGAGAATTGCTGTGTGCACACTTTTCACAAGGATTATATATGATACTTGATTTGGTAATAGATGATACATGACCATTTGCAATTACTTTATAGGTTGACTTTGTTTCCACACTGAGCCATTGTGTTTCTAAACCAATGCCGCCCACCGTTGGGGGTTGGCATGGATATTGATAGGAGCTATATATCACATAAGAAATGCTGATACCTTAATATTTTTTATTTTTGATAATCTACAACTCATATGATAACTCATCTTTAGTGGATTGCTGTTTCTAATAATCCATCTCTGGGGAAACAGTAATACGATTCCCTTATTGAGAACAGTGATTCTATTTTGATATACACTGTATTCTACACCTCTTCTCGGCTGCCTCAGAGCTTGGAGATTACTTGTGGGACTGCTGCGCCTCATGGAATTCACCTTGTTTAATGTAAAAGTAATGTAGAGGACAATTTCAGGGGGGTGTTTAGGATCCAGTATGTGACCCTAGAGGGTACATATTCTACATATCATTTATTTATTTATTTACTTTTTTCTCTTTTCCCACACTACCCTAGCTGGGGCATGGATAAATATATATAGACAAATCAATTTCTACTCGCACTTCCCAAACACATAAGGAGGCTGACATGGGTAAAAACAGGAAGAAATCGGTGACTCTTCTTTCTGTACCTTCAACTCCTCTATTTGCCTCAGAAGAGGCTCTTAAAGACATGGGTGCAGGGCCCTCTCACACACAGAATATTCCTACTCCTGAAGAGAATGCTAAGGTCACCATCAATATGCTGATGCCCCTTCTCGAAAAGAAGTTTGAGGACCTCCAACAGCGTCTCAGTGACAACGAAGATACGGTGCATAACTTACAGGCTACCATTGATGCTAGGGAACAGACCATACAGTCCCTTTCTGCAAAATTAGATGACCTAGAAAATAGAGATTGCAGAAGTAACCTGAGATTTGTAGGGATTCCTGAGTCGGTTAAGGGTCCCCAGTTAATGGAATTTATAAGTGTTTGCATGCCCAAGGCACTGGGCATTTATGATGCCTCTGATGTCCCACAAATAGAGAGGGCACACAGAATCGGACCAGAACGTCTGGATCAGGGGGCTAGACCACACCCATCTATAGCTACATTTCTTGACTATAGAGTTAAAGAAAATTTTTTAGCAGCTTATCGATCCACACAACCACTAATGGTGGACGGTATGAAGATTCTGATCTTCCACGATTTTTCGGTCTTAGTCTCACAGAAACGCGAAGAGTTTTCAGATGTATGTAAACTTTTGTTAGACCGGAATTAGAGGTTTGTCTTTCTATACCCAGCTAAATTGTGCATAATCGAGAATGGCCGTCCAATATATATCTCCGACCCAAGACAGACAAAAGACCATCTAATGAGACTCCAGCCTAGATCTCCACATCATGAGGTTCATGATGCATAATTGAAACCAGAGGCTGATATTAAGAGGGCTTACTCCTAGGATATCTCCAGTTTCCCCCCCCCCTTTTTTTTCTTTTCTCCTCTGCTATAATTTTTCCCTTCACGATACCTTGATGCCCCGGGAGTGTGTTGTTCCTATCTGCTTGAGGTTGGAAGATAACTGTTACACTATTATTATCCTTATTTAATTTTTTTTTTCCTTTCACTGGTTCGATTAAGATGATACAGAATATGTATTTCCATGTTATGGGTTGCGACTATATACTTTTTACTGGCCTACGGCCCCTTTAAATGAGCATTATATAACACGTTATGTTAGTAAATATTTTCAGAGTCTCTCATCTGAAAAAATCGGTGGGCCTTTATACGGTGGAGGACACCCACCGATTTTTTTCTTTAAAGTTAAAGAAACTGAAACACCAGTGTAGCTTGCTATTTAGGTTTTTGTTGTATAATGCTTTTTTCTTCTTATTCAATGGTTCACAACTGATGATTGCTGTGATGGAGGGCGAGAGAGAGAGAGGCGACCTGGTAACAACCGGAATCATTGTACTTGTTTATCCACTTCTGAAAGGGTTCATATTCGTGCAGGGAGCTCTTTGCTTTGAACTTCTCTTTCTGATATATTTATGGCTGCACAAATGACTGCAAATAAGGATACCCCTCTGCCTCCCCATTTTACTTTACTTTCTTGGAATGTTAATGGGCTAAATACCGTTATTAAACGTAAAAAGGTAGTAACGCATTTACGGAGATATATCCCAGATGTAATTATGCTTCAGGAGACACATTGGATGAAGGTAGATACCTCTACTTTGAGGGCGAGGTGGCTATGGGAATGCATTAAATCCTCTTATTGCTCAAAGTCCAGAGGACTCACCATATTATTTGCCTGACACTTACAATACACTATATTGGACACCTTGGAAGGCACAGAGGGACGCTTTCTGCTGCTTTGATGTGGAAATTGAGGGCCATAGATATACATTATTAAACTTATATGCCCCAAATGTTGCTCCTCTTTTTGAGGCTACTCCAAACTCTAACACATAGAACTTGTCATTGCAAGAGCCTTAAGATAGATAGAGCTCCTTCTATGGGTGGTTCTCGCCCCTCAGCATGGCAGCATTTACATAATTTCTTAAGTTCCTTACAGTTATGTGACCCCTGGCATTTGCTACAAGGTACAGAACGCACCTACATACACCGCTCTCGGGCACACGGAACACTTTCAAGAATAGATTTATTTTTAATATCAAACTCTCTAATGTCACAAATTAAAGAATCTACTATTGGTGATATAATAGTGGCGGACCACGCTCTGTCCAGATCGGGATCTGGCATTCCACTGCTGCCTCGGTTTACTGCTTTTGGCGTTTCCCTGATTACATGTCCAACTCGGACGATTTTAGAAAATTTCTGGTTAGTTCTTGGGCTAATTACCAAGATGACAATACTGAGCACTGGGAGGATATCACCCTGTTTTGGGCAGCATCCTATAAATCAAATAATCCAGAAGCTAATTTAGAAATCTATTTACAACGTAAGACTTTATAAGAATCCTTCTTAACAACACAGGCCAGGACAAAGCTAGACTATACAAGACAACTATTTTATAAATGGGGCAACCGTTCAGTGAAATTACTAGCAGCCATCTCTTAAGCCAGAGCAAAACGATCTTTTATTTCTGCTATTAAAGACCCAATAGGTAATAAAACTTACACAAAAACAAAGGAAATATTATATTTTCATACCTATTATAGCTCTCTTTATCAATCTAAAGCTGTAGATATGGATAAACATAATCAAATTCTCTCAACGGCTAGACTCCCAACACTAACGCAAGACCAGTGAGATATTTTATCTGCAGATATTTCAGAATCTGAAGTACATGCAATGATAGCTAGCCTGCTCTCTCACAAATCCCCTGGCCCAGATTGATTATCTGGTAATTATTATATATATATATATATTGCTTAAGACAGAAATAACTCCAACTTTGTTGGAGTTATACAATAAGATTCTAAAAAACACACAGTTTTCCTTCTTTAATTGATGCCTACACCTCCCTTATACCCAAGCCAGAGAGAGACCCGCTGCTGGCCGAATCATACCGCCCAATCTCACTCTTGAATTCTGACTTTCAGATATTATCTAAAATCATGGCTAACAGACTGCAATTAATAATACCAGACCTCTTAACATCACATCAATCAGGGTTTGTGAGAGGCAGACATTCAGGGCAATTCGAACGGCAATAGTGGCAATAATAGCAAAAAACAGGGGAAACGGTCCTGGGGGGATACTGCTAAGCCTTGTTACAAAAAAGGCTTTTGACACAGTGGCTTGGCCACATCTATTTACTATTTTAGAAAAGAGAGTTTGGAACCCAATTTATACACTTGACATGTTCCTTTTATTCTCAACCCTCTACGAGGCTTTTGATAAATGGAGTAAGGAGTGACCCGTTATCAATGCACAGAGGAACATGCCAGGGATTTGTCCCCCTTGCTCTTTAATCTGTGCATTGATCCTTTATTTAGAATCTTACAGGAATGGTCAGCTTTTAAGGGCATATTGGTTGGGACACATGAGTTGAAACTCTCTGTGTTTGTAGATGATGTTCTCCTCTATATAGATGACCTGGAAAGATCTCTCCCACTGATATTGGATAAACTTGAGGAATATGGAGCTATATCTGTTTACATGATAAATATGTCTAAATCGGAGGTTTTATTATTACACCCACGTTTAACTGTTCCTAGATGGGGGATACTACTGCCACTACGGTGGGCAAAAGGATCCATTAAATACCTGGGCATTCACTTACCCAAGAGGATCTCTCAACTCTATTCCCTCAATTTTTCCAAAGCAATATACAAAGTAATTGGAAGGGTGGAATAGTCTTCAGTTGTCTTACATGGGCAAGACCAGCTTGATAAAAATGATTACATTCCCACGCCTTTTATAATTTTTTTAAATGCAATAGTTTTTATTGTAAATTTTGTAAAGTAAACAGTGGAACACGAACACGCCTTTTATATTTAATGCAAGCTCTACCCCTACTGAGGGATGCGGTTAATTTCCCGGCGGTCGGGATCCCGGCGGTCGGAATCCCGACACTGGAATCCCGACCGCCGAAATCCCGAAACTTTCTCCCTCCATGGGTGTCCACGACACCCATAGAGGGAGAATAAAATAGCGTGCCGAGCGTAGCGAGGCACCGTGCCCGCTGCGTGGCGAGCGCAGCGAGCCCGCAAGGGGGGGCGATCCATGTCCCCCCCTTGTCGGGATTTCGGCGGTCGGGATTCCAGTGTCGGGATTCCGACCGCCGGGATCCCGACCGCCGGGAAATCATATCGGATCCCCTACTGATACACAAGAAATTTCGTACATTAATTTGGGGGTCAAAACGCCCTCGCATAAGCCTCTTAAAACTACAACAACATAAATCAGAGGGAGGAATAAATTTCCCTCATATACAATCCTACAATTATGCAGAGATTCTACGTTTCTTAAGAGATTGGCTACAAAATAGGGAAATATATGCCAATACCTCAGTGGAGAGTAGCTTTTTAGAGTATTGCAGTTGAATACATTTTTTTACACCTTCATGATGCTGAGATTACGGATCTCAGAGACAACCCTCTCCTGTGGTCCACGAGAAAATTATGGCACATTATACGACATAGATGAAATCTCGATTCCCATAAAACACTATTTCTACCTTTTTTTTAAAACATGGAATTTCAACAGGGACATGCCGAACAACCCTTTGTAATGTTAGAAAAAGAAGGGATGCTATCTATAAAATCTTTATTAGATGAGGACTCCAGATCCCGACTCCAGTACGACAAAGCTTGCGATAAGTTTCCTACTTTCAGAAAATATAGACTAGCCTATGTACAAGCAACACATCATGCAAGTAATGTCATTAGAAACTTCTCGGAGAGGAATTGAAATAACGCTTTAGACCCGCTTTAGCAATTTCAATTCATTACTCCTTTTTAAGGCCTCAATTGAAACATGAGGAGGTGTGCTTGGGTATGATTGGTTGGACCCGCGATATTCCAACTTTAACATGTGAAGCATGAGAAGCACTTACTTCCGGCGGTGCAATACCAGGAAATGTTCCTCAATATATTCCACAGAGCTAATTTCTCTCCCCAAAGACAATACCCACCAATATCCAATTCCTCATATTAAACAACCTCACATAAATGTATTCCGATGATATGAAAGGGACCGGTCTCAGTAAAAAATCCACTTAACATTTATTAAAGTGATGGTTAAAAAGCAGTATTGTCAATCATTCTCTGCCAACATGTTTCAACGGTAGCTGCCATCTTTGTCAAGGCTGGAGAGTGATTGGACAAGGCAGTGATATATATATATACTGGTCTGAAGAAAGCACTTCCAGGTCACAAAGATTCCATTTCCTGGCTGGATTAATAATGTCTAAATGGCTCTAATAACGGTCATTTCTACTCGTGGGTATTAGTATAAGCCATCCGCTGTGCGGGTAAGGCAGGCGCCTAAAAAAGGCCATTCGGCAGACACCATCTAGGGTGTGTAGCACTCAGCGCTATTGGCCGTGGAATGCACGGCCGGTAACTTACTTCCGGGATCTGGAACGCAAATCCCGGAAGACATCAGATTCGTGCCAAATCCTGGACAGTCATTCCGATGAAGGTATGGGATTAATTCACGAGTCTAACACTTTACAAAATAAAGACTTAGATAGCAACCAGTAGTTTATCCTCGAGGAATAGTGGTGGGAATAAAAAGAATATTCACGAGATAATAGATGTTGGCACCTCCAGGGGTCACAAAGTTGCAAATATTTAGTAAGCATATGCACAGGTGTAACAGAATGGGGGCATATATACAGAGCCAGATTAAGGTCTAAATGGGCCTGGAGCTGAAAATGATCAATGGCCTATTATGCGCAATAATAGGGGTTGTGGCCAGCGCCTAATAATGTGGGGGCGTGACCAGTGTTCTGGTTGGGTGGTCTGCTCATGGGTGTGTCTCTATTTTTGTAAATACTTTCAACTAATTATATATGCCTGGAAAAAGCAGGGGTCTGACATAGGAAAAATGCAGGGAGATATCCAAAGGTGCACCCGCAGGATGCCGATGTCCTAAGATACTTGCGGGGTGAGGCGGCACTCCAGTCAGAATAAAATATTGTGCCGAGCGTAGCAAGGCACCGTGCCCTCTGCTTGGTGAGTGCAGCGAACCCGAAAGAAAAATTCACACTATGGTTCATGGATTGAGTCAAAATACACACTATACCAAACAGATTGAGCAATAATGCACAATATGATTCATAAACGGGCATTGCGCGCCAAAGGTGTGCATTAAAAATTACACCATAATATCCATTACATGTTAAGCCACACACCATAATGTCCATTACATATTAAGCCAAACACCATAATGCCTATTAAAAATTATGCTACATAAGTGCTGCTTACCTATCTTCTCATTGCCAGGGGTTCCATGCTCATTGCCAGAGTTTCCATGCTCATTGCCATGTGGGATTACATGCTCATTGCCAAGGGGGAATACATGCTTGTGGTAACTGAGGGACAGCCGCCGCTAGGCAGAAATGACAGCCATTGACTGCCGGACAGAGTGCAGGGGGCTGCCCGGCTGTATTCAGAGCAATGTAGGTCCCAGCTATTTGATATAATACCCCTTTCACACCAGAAAATGCAGGGATTTACCCAGGAATATTGACCCAGGACCATGCAGGGACATTCCCGGATTGGCCCCTTTTACACCAGCCTAGTTCCTGCATTTTCTGGCGTGAGGAGGAGAGAAAACTACCCTCCCCCTTTAAACAACCAGCTATATCATCGGAACCAACTGAGCCATTTACACGAGGGATTCGAATTATTTTCAAATGAATTTGGTCCTGTGAAACTGTGCCATTTGGTTCCAGAGAAATCTGTCCTCAAACAACATGAACAACCATGAAATTACATTTCAAAAATGAAAAAAAAAAAAAAATCGGTTTACATGAAATATCTCTAGAACCAATGAACCCATATGGACCAGCCTGGTATCAGATTGAAGGCCCAATTTGGGTTAGACTGAGATCAACCTTGAGCTTCTGTGATGCCGTTGGAACCAGGTGGGAGTTGGAATTTGTGGGTCTCATGTTATCCTATGGGGAAAACGTTCCAGCTTTGCCTGGCAGTATCTCCGGTTCCCGGGGGGCTAGAGACTCGGGGCTAGGCTCGTTGGAAAGCCCTGACCCTCAGCTACAAAATGGGCCTATTTAGAGAGTGGGCCTGGAGCTGTAGCTCCATCAGGCCCATTGTTAATCCGGCTCTGCATATATAGCTGACATAGTTTAAACAAAGTCAAACAATACGATTTTTAAGAAAATGAAATGACCCACTGGGTCCAACCATACTGTACATCACTAATAGTATACGGTAGGTTTTTATGAAAAAAGATTCCTACGTTTGGAATTAAAAGAAGCAGCCTTAAATTCACCCACCCAAGAATCCCTTAGCACATTAGGGTCTTTAACATCCCTATGTGTCTCCTGCAGGAATGTAACATCAGGTTTAAGCCATTTTAAGTAGCTTAATATTTTGTGTCTTCTAACCAGAGAAGTCAGCCCTTCTACATGCCACAGGACAAATTTTAGTGAAGATTGTACTCTAGTGGAGCTAGCAAAAGAAGTGGTCATATTTATCTGACACCTAGCCTAGGCCAGAAACCCATAAGTAAGGCATAGCTTCGTAACATCCTAGCCGTCCCAGCGAGCGGGCATGGGAGGAATACAGAAAACCTGTGGAAACAAATGCAGCATTTTAAGAAGAATAGCTGGCCAGCAGCATAGCAAGAAAAGGGCAGCCTGTCAGCGGGTTGACCATCTGCAGAGATGATGTGACACAACTTAGTGGGCCTAGAAATCACAGCTTTGCCAAGGGTTGTGTGGCAGCATTCAGAAACAAATACTATACAGCAATAAATCTAAAGAAATAGCAGGCATACAGAAATATAACATAACAATACTAAGACAGGAGATTGTTTACGGATATAAAACCATAATATAAAAGTTGAAAGGAAATTATGACATCAATATCATCAAAATTTCAATCAGAATCGGACAGGCATGGTTTAGATTGAGAAGATAACAGGTATGTGTGACCGCGCTATTTGTTTATGCTTCTCCAATGTGGGTACATGGTTAGAAATATAATAAAATAAGGACCGACCGAATGTTAGCTGCTGCGCACTTCCGGGATACGGTAGTATAGGGAAACTATAGTACTCCCTGACTTATCGCGCTTAAAGACAAAATTGGCAAGAAAACTCCAGCTCCAAATATACCCAAAAGAGCTGTATAACATTGCCTTAACCCTTGTTTTTTCTTTTCAGGTACATGCTTCAGCTAACCTTAAACATTAACTCACTAAATGAGCACTCCTTATTTTATTCTATTTTAGATTGAGAAGAGAGGGAATCAGTGAAATTCTGTGTCCAAAGAGAAAGGATGCTCCTCATGGAAAATGAACAGTTTAGCCAGGTACAGCAAGGCAAACTTACAGTCCAGTTCAAACAGTCTTACATGCAGGATCAAAGTCTCGTCGTTGTGAGGCCACCAAAAAAGAAAAGTCCTGAAATAGGAGCAGCTTGTTACCCTGCTATTGAAGAGTCTTACATTTTTTGTACACATCCAATATTCAAACCTTGTCAGCATAGTTTAGGATTCTAAGAATGACAGGTCTAGGACAATCAAGAGCCTGTTGATGAACTCTTTCGACAAGAAATCCACCATTAGGATGGATACAGCCCAGTTCCCGAGGAAGCCATTCCAAGACAAGAGGCATCAGCTCAGCGTTCTTAACAGATTCTGGAACTCCAACAATATGGAAATGTTTCTGTATGTTTTGGTTCCCCAAGCTTGTCATGGAAGGAGGCAACCATTTTCTCTTGAGCTGTGATGGTAGCTTTGTACACAGCAAGGTCATCCTGAAATCCTCTGCTCTGCCTCCGATAGCCGTTGGTCATGATGGGTTAGTTGGGTCAAAGCAGAATAAATTAATTCCTTCAGGGGAGCTAGTTTCTGATCTAGCAGTAATGCAAGTATAGTGGTTAATTCCTGGGTGGAGGCTGGAACAACAGCCATTGGTGAAGGAGTGTGGGTCGTATCCGGTTCGCCAGAGCCACCAGCTGGTCTCAAAGCAGGGGAAGAATTGGAGGCACAACTTTTCCCATGGCCTTTGCCAGCTTGACCACTTTTAAGGGCCCTTTGAGAACGGGCCATAAATTTGTCCATAATGTAAATCAGTGTAAAAAATGCTGAGCACACCAAGCTTATGCTACCAGTATACACAAAAAGACGTATGCTGGAATGTATGCATCATTCAAGTAGGAACGATGCACAGCTCCTCCGTTCCACAGCAGGTAGCCAAACACTGCCCCCCCCCCCCACACACACACACACACTTTTATTGGGGAAAAAAATCCCACTTAAGATATAAAATGATATATCATTCCCCAGATGTGCCAGTAAATATAATAGATTAGAGGAGGGGGGGAGCGTGGAAGAAGGATAGTCCAGGAGCAGATATTCACACATGCAGGGAGTCCGATATGCAGTAGCTGTGTGCAGGAGGGCCTCCCCAGACCACCCAGCACAGAGGAATCCATCCACCCCTTCTGAGGTCAGGAGCACAAAGTAGCAGGGCCACTGTGGGGTGAGTTGGAGTTGTTCTCGACCGGACCGAGTCCACATTGCTGCCTGCCAGCGGCTGCCCCCAAACTCCAGGCTGCGGGCCGGTTAAATGTAGTAGGACGCAGCCTGTGCCAGCAGTCACGGCCTGCACAGCAAAGACAGAGCTCAGCAAAGTGCATCTTCCCGGTCAGATCACTAGGCCACGCCCCCATGGTACAAATTTTTAAGTCCAATTCTATACTACACTGGCAATTTTATTTAATTTTTCACTGTACTGTACATTATACTGTATATAACCATAGTAACTTTTTTCTCAGTGTGCACCATTATCTGTAAGCATGCATAACTTAATAGATACCTGCACAATATTGTTATGCATGAATGAGAATATTACAATATGTTTCCTGCTATGGTTTTCTACTATACCCGTACAGTCTGTTTCCTCTTGTGATTGTTTTCTACTTCAGTCTAAAACTGCTATGAATTACAGTAGAAATAACTATTCATTTTGTACTGAGACAAAACCTTAAGATGCTTAGTGGAAGAATTTCCATTTGAAAACAATGGTATTATTTATATACTTAATACATGCAGAGTTTTGCATTTGAAATGTACCATTTTTGTATGAAGGAACCTTTGAAGTATAATGCCACAAATAAGGATGTGGCAATGAAAGCCACTTGAGTGCTCTAAATTGGCATTGTAATGACTTGCTTGCATTTCTGTTGCCTCATCTAAAGGAGATTGTGACAGACATTCCTCTTTGATCTTGGCAGCCGTTCACTTTTAATACAGGTTCCACAACTCACATAATGCACTCAGCTGTCTAAACAGTAGTCTGCAATGTAATAGCGATTACTTTATGGTTTTTCACTTGTTGAATCATATGGTAATATGCTGTTTTTCTGAACTTTTAGGCATTATTCTATTTGTATAAAGCTGTAATTGCTTACTTTTTCCAAACAATCTGTCTTATATTTCTTGATATGTACTGTAACAAAACTTTAAGTTTGTTGCCCATACATCATGCAGCTGATGGTGCAATTCCCCATTCGTTGAATGGCTGGATTGGCAGATTAGAAAAATCCAATATGTTGGAAATCTTCACCAATTCCAGTTAAAAAAAAAGTTATTTTTAACATTCTGGGATTTTTTTCTTGCCAATGGATCGAAGATCATCAATGTCTGCTGCATGTCTCAGATGTATGGCCTGCTATACACATGTGATGTCAATCAAGTGGTCAGAACATGTACTATGGGGGTTATTCTGGTTGTGAAGCA
The DNA here is from genome assembly GCF_055691185.1 of Crinia signifera. Lineage (NCBI taxonomy): Eukaryota > Metazoa > Chordata > Amphibia > Anura > Myobatrachidae > Crinia > Crinia signifera. Next base: position 209,970,633 of record NC_139219.1, read on the forward strand.
ACGGGAATACGGTAGCAGCCTGACCAATGCGTGGGGAGGCGTGCAGCCCCATTACCATATGGGAACGCCCATTGTTTCATGGGTGTTCTCATGGTAATGAGGCCATGACGCGGGTGGGGGGAGGTGGGCAGTTGACATCACCGGATGTCAGCTGCCCGCCCATTTCCTCCCGAGGGTGCATGCATATGTAAGGTTGCCTCAGAGCAACCTTACATATGTGTGCACATTCCACATCATTTGATGGTCGCCGTTTCCCTCCAGCATGCAAATGGGTGTTTATGTGTTTATGTTATATCTTTTAAATATGTATTATTGTGTAATAAATGTATAAACTGCTTTTTAGAATAAATAAAATATGTGACCAATAATAATAATAAAAATGTAAAGCTTAAATATGATAAAGAATATGTGGCCGAAAGTCCGCTCACATGACCTGATGCTAACCAATGGCTGGAGATACTGAGATAGAGGCATGAGACACGGAAGTGATCTGGCTAAGCACTGACAGCCGCAAATACAAATGAAATTGAGGCTTGGAATACAAATGTGCTTGAGAATGAAGTGCGAGATGCAGAAGTGGCAACTGGCAAAAAATGGCAATTGACCGCAATTAAGGTGCATATATAAAGTCATAAATCCTAGTGATGGTTCACACTGTCTCTAAAGAAGCCACTGACTGTTTTAAAAGCAGAAAAATACGTAAGCCATTGTTTTTCTGGTACTAGATACTTCCCTGTGGATGTGTTGGCTGTGGGCAGACCCAGATATAGTAAAGTTGGAGTGCTAACATACAACCAGGAGCCCTTTTTTGCTTGCTATATCCACTTTGCAGCTACCTGCTAATTATCTCCAAAAAAACAGACTTATATACAGAAAAAAACTGCAATTATCGCCTTAAATAAATGGTAACTATTCCTCAAGCTGTTTCTATACAGAACTGTTCTGTTAACTAAAAGAACTTGGCTTGGCTTGGCAAATTCACTAACAAGTTTCACTAACACCAAACGCCTCCTTTGCTTGGCCGGATTGATTATCTGCATGATCTCTGCAATACTGTGTACACACGGGGGAGATATATTGCTCAGCCATATATTGCTGAGCAATATATGGCTGAGCAATATATTGCTCAGTTTCTACTTTACATCAGCGACCAGAGATGGTCGCTGATAAAAAAGAAACTGCCGGGGGGAGCCCGGCACTGGTAATCAGCTGGTCGCAGGAGCATGTTCCTGCGACCAGCGATCACCACAGGGGCAAAAACGGGAGCGTGCACACGGCGATATATCGCCGGTGCACACTCCCATTGCGGGCAATATGGTCGCTCAGCGACCATTCCCGCGATTTTGCACAAAATCGCCCCTGTGTGTACTCACCTTCAGAACTGACTTTTATTTGCTATGCTAAAGCCATTGTGCATAGCCTCATACTGATGTTATTAGCTATTAACAAATTATTAGCAATAATATTATGCTTGGCAAGAAATTATATCCCATATATGTGTTGCTCTTAATTGGTCACATATTTGTTAATTGATTTTATGTGCATATGCTCCTTTGGTCTTCTGTTTTTATAAATATTGTTTTATGTTGGCAAAAGATAGTGTTTAAATTTTATCACCATTTTTATTAAAAACAATTCCATTATAGTGCAGTGTTCAGTGTTTTTTTCTTGAATTACAGGTAGTGCAGTTTGGGCATTTATAACAGCCCAGTTGATTGGACAGGAAGTGTGTAGCTGGGTCCCACATGCCAGAGCGAAGAGTAATGGTGTGTACACACTTGTAAGAAATACAATAGACTGCGCTAATTATAAATAAAGGATAATTAAAAATGCCGGTAACCTAAAATTTAAACATGATTTAATGTAGGGATAAACATATATAGCAGCTCAGGTTAAAAACAAAGATGATTACATATATTGTGCACATAAAAAACTAACAATGGGTATATTGCATTGAAAAAATAGGGAGAAATGATTTTTCCTAAAGTGACTGAAAAATGTGTCCATACGGTACGTATACTTTAGCAATGAGTCCAGCTGAATGGGGGGCAGAAAGTGATGTGCCCGCTTGGATCCGTTCCTATTTATGCCTCAGATATGAGGGACCTGGATGGCTGGGGGAGGGAATCGCAGCTTGATGTTATGGAGTAAATGGAACTCCTGCTGTTCCTTAGGTGCCAGGGAAATAGCCTGGTTGTAGGTCTTCTCCCCAAATTGGTGCCAAAACAGGGTCTGGAGGCTGGTCCGGTCTCTCGGGTGATAAAAGCTGTAGGTGTCTTGTGATGGAGGTCAGTCACTTAGGTAGGTTCACTTGTATAATGTGCATGAGATTTTGACTATATAGTCAAAATCTCATCTGGATCGCATGCAGATCGCACAGGTTTTAACCCTTGCGATCCCGATGTGCGCTCCCGTATCGCAGCCAGAAAGTCTTGGCTGCATAGACAATATAGTGCAGATCTGCACTATATAGTCTAAATTGTATATATTTTTATGCAGATAGTCCAAATTCTAATATAGTCTAAATTGTACATGTGTGTACACACCATTACTTTGTTTGCAGTTACCTCTGTTATCGCTGGCTCCTGTCTCTTGAAGACTAAGGGGGATATCCTATTAGCAGCAGTACTTTACCACTGCTTCTAGGTCCTGTGTGTCTTTTCCCCCCAATACTGGCACTCAGCAGGTATGCTTTAAAGGAATACAGGGTGTGTATTTAATACCAGCACTCATAAAAACTTACATCTAGTTTAAAAAAGGTCAGAATCAGCTTTGCCTGCCAGATGGGGGTGCAGTGTCCATAGAAGTATAACAGCAACAAGATGAGCAGTCTGACAGCAGTTTTACAGTCTGTTTGAAAAGTTTCTCATCACTTAAATCCCAGGAAGCTGGTTACACTTTCAGATGAGCAGATGATCACAGTATCCTGAAATCTATTTATCTAAAAGGCTAAATACTCCTCATCTCTGAGGTGAAGTACCACCAGAGACCACTAGAAGTCACTCAGCAGACTAAATTACTTCTTAACAGTAAGTGAAAGCAAAATTATCTTTTTCAAAATAGCTGGATATGGAGAGAGGGAACCAGTGGCAAATGCAGGATTTTTAGAGGGGGGTTTCCAAATATAATCCAAAATCTCCCACTCTGCATTGGAGTAAGTACAGAAGTCTGGGGGGGCGGTAACAGCCCTCAAAATTGGTCTTTTTATACACTGGATACTGTATGGAATACAGTATTGATATTTAACAGTAGCATTATTTATAATTTTAATAATGCTAAGGAAACATTTAAATAAAATAAATGGTTAGGAAAAGGGTAATCATATAATAAATAAATACACAAACATGATAGAACCAGTACTGCACTTTCTAAGTTCACAATCTCCCACTTCATGGTTAAGGCTCCCGCCTCTTACTCCTGGCAGCTACTCTCTGGTCCATTGCAATGTTTGAGGGCTGGGATCCACACATACAGTAAATCTGGTATAAGAAGCTGGTACACTAGGTATGTGCAGCAGCTCTGCTCTGCAACTTACACTGCATAATGTGATGGCAGCTCTACTGATCATATTATATACCAGTGCTATTGTTATAATTTAAGGCACTTGCCAAGAGGGGGGAATTTCCGGACAACCAGAACCCCCCCCCCCCCCCCCTGCGTTTGCCTGTGGGAACTGTAAAGACATAGATTGGAGGAAGGAGCAGCTAAGGACTAAGCCGGGCTTTAAACTAGTTGCCAAATAATGCCCCAAATGCATTTAGTCATCGAGACTTCATCAGTAAGTGTGGCCTTTGGCAGGTAAATTGAGCATTGGCTACACAAATAAAGTATCCTAGAACAGTATAATAAAGGTGCAGCATCTGGCACCACTAAGCGCCTACTGGTTTTTATATTTTTTGCAGTTTCAGGGCCATGTCTTCCACAGTATCCTTGCCTGATGCAGCAATCTAAAATCCTGGGTGCATGCACAGTTTAAAGAGAATATCGTCAGATGAGAAGGTGAAGTGTCTTTACAGAAAGAGCAGCTTTTCATTAGTGAAAATTAGGTAAATGAGGTGTGATGAATGGGTCTGATATATTTAGAAAAGTTGAGTACAGGCATAACTTTTCACAGCTGGCAATATTTTTATGATGAATGTATCATATATAACACATTTTAATCCTTGGTAATAGCTGGAAGAAAGAAAACAAATATTGCTTTGCATGCTAATAAGGTTATAACTACATATGCAAAGAATGTCTCAATTTACAAGTTTCACGATGTAGAATAGAAGTGGTGTCAGGAGATTATGTACCGCAATGAAAATATTTTAATTCACAACACCGCCTAGGATTATAACTCCTGCATTCCGCAAGCCTGCCTTCCATAGTCTTATAAATATAAAACAATATAGTCATTAATGAAATATTATCTACAAACTATTGCTTTTAATTTGAAATGAATAATAATTTTAATAACGCTAAGGAAACACAGATATACTTTCACATCTGATTAGCACATACAATCATGTTTTAATAATACCACTTTTTCTCATATATGGTGATCAAATACACAATTAACTAGTGGAGCAATACAGGCCCGATTCATTTTTGTAATGAAATAGCATGGCACCTAGGGCACTGGGATATAAAATTACTTTTAGCAGGTCATGCAGAGTTTGCACCTGCTCTTGATCTGATGTCTACCACTTCAGAGACAAGTTTCTTAATTATGACTCTGCTCTCAATCAATCAGTTTTCTACAGTTAAAATCCTTAATTAGTTCACAGCCAACTGTTATACTGCAAATGAGGGTTTTTCAGAATGAGCAGTACTCCTGTCTTTGTAATTCCATCTATTTTATCATTTTATGAAATGCAACTGTCACCGATAACAAAAGCCGTCAGTTTAACATGCAATAGACCAAAGGGTCTGCTAGTTGCTGGAAGATTAGTATACAGCAGTGTCCATGCCAGTGAAAGCCCAGCCTGATGTGGATGCATGAGATGCGACCATGCCAATCAAGTGGTTAAACAAAGGCAAGTTAATTTCAGGAAGCAGTTTCTGCATAACATAGCATCTCAAAGCTTAATTTGTGCGTCCATTAAGTTCAGCCTTTATGCAGCACCCATTAGAGGGTGCGGTCTAGATATTATATCCCCTATTTGAAATTAGTTACTTTGGTTCAGCTATGGGCTAAATTATGTTTACCCCTGGATGTTTTTTTCCCAATAGATTTTTGTCCAAACTTATTTTAAATGTATTGTGTCTGCTATATCATCTCTTCTGGAACAGCGCTCCATACTTTTGCTGAACTGACTGTTATGCTGCCTGCCATGTCTCAGGGAGCCACCGGACGGATTTCTCTTGGGGAGTGCTGCGGCACCCAGGCGGAGGACTCCTGGCTGGGCTCAAGACGAGGTGGCCGGGCGGAAGTGTGCTGCCCATCATCTGGTGATGGCAGATGACTTCTACCCACTTCCAAGCAACCGGGAGGCCTAGGTCGGTCGGCGTCTGATGTCACCAGACGTTCAAGCTGCTCAGATGGAGGCAGGTAGTTTAAATGGCCAGGGCCTGCTCAAGCAGATGCTGGTTATAGTTCTGTCTGCAGCTCGATGGTCTCCTGGCTCCTGCACCCTCTGGTCTGGCTCATTTCTGCTGGTTCCCTGAAAGCTGTGCCAACCTCCTGGTCCTGCAGCTTTCAGCTAAGTGACCTTTTGATTATATTTATACTGTATATCATCCTCTGCATTGCTGCAGTTAAAGCTTGTTCCCACTGTGTATATTTATATATATCACCCTCTGCATTACTGCATTATCCGGTTATACTTATTTTCTGTTTAGGGTGTACCTCGGTGGGAATTTGCGGGTATTCGCTTTGTGAGCACTTGCTTTTGCATAGTAGTCACCAGTCACCTTGTCCCTAAATAAGTCCAGATGGCATCCCAGTAATTGGTGGGCATAACCTGCCAGCGAAAGGTTGCTGTTATTGGTGAAATCCTAGTTTGCAGGAGGCTTGACGATTACTGTGCAAAAAGTAACAGCTGCTATTATTTATTATTATTATTATAATTTTATTTATAAGGCGCCACAAGTGTTTCGCAGCGCCGTACAAAGGAACAATACAGGGAGACAAAACTTGGCATAACATTGAATAAATAACAAAAATACAGTACAAATAAAGAGCACCACAGTTCAATACACATTACAGCTTAAATGTAAGTAGTGAGGACCCAATCAACATACAACTAGAGGCTTGAGGCCAATGATGGAGATGAGTATGAAGATGGTCACTGAGTGTTGGAGTAAAGGAGAGCTGTGAGTGAAATGTGAAGAGAAGTGGGCTTTGACAACAGGAGGGATGAGGGCCCTACTCGGAGGAGCTTACAATCTAGTAGGAAGGGGAGACAGACAGATTACAAGAGGTGCAAGCGAGGGGGTGGTGGTTAGATAGCAGGATGTAAACAGGCAAGGGGTCGGAGAACCAGCTGGTTTATGCAGTGGAAGGGTACGCTTTGATGAATAGGTGAGTTTTCAGTGCCCGTTTGAAGCTTTGAAAGGTCGGGGAGAGTCTAATGGAGCGAGGGAGTGCGTTCCACTGAAGGGGTGCAGCACGGGCAAAGTCCTGTACCCTAGCATGGGAAGCAGTGATCAGGGTGGAGGAGAGATGACAGGAGAGGGCGGGAGGGTGTATGAATGGAGATGAGGTTAGAGATATATGGAGCAATGGAATTAGAGATGGCCCTGTATGTGAGTGTGAGGTGTTTGAAGAGGATTCTGTAGGGGAATGGAAGCCAGTGCAGATTTTGTTGAAGGGGAGTAGCAGAGTTAGAGCGGCGGGAGAGGAAGATAAGCCTGGCTGCAGCATTGAGGACAGATTGGAGAGGAGCTAGTTGGGATTGAGCGAGGCCAGTGAGAAGAGCATTACAGTAGTCAAGCCGTGAGATGACTAATGAGTGGATGATCAGCTTAGTTGCACTCTGTGAGAGAAAGGGCCTGATGCGAGCAATGTTGCGTAACTGGAACCGGCAAGAATGGGCCAGGGCTTGGATGTGGGGTGCAAAGGAGAGGGAGGAGTCAAGAGTGACACCCAGGCAGTGGAGTTGGGGAACAGGGGAGATGATGGTGTTGTTAACAGTGATAGAGATATTAGTAGGGGGCATAGCTCTGGGTGGGGGAAAGATATCATCTCTTCTGGAACAGCGGCTACCTGTGATCTCACAGCCAGTATTCATTAGAATGACCGCCATAAAATAGCCTTTTCTTCTTCATAGTTTACAGACTCCAACCTTTTTATTAGCTTGGTTGATCATCTCTGTATTTTTTCCAGTTCTTTTATATCCTTTTTGTAGGGCAGAGCCCATAATTGCACCCCCAGTTCTAGATGTGGTCTAACCAGTGTCTTGTATAGTGGCATAATTACACTGACATCCCTAACTTCAATGCCCCTTTCTATACAAGCTTGGATCTTGTTGGCCTTATTGGCTGCTCCATGGCACTGAGCACTGCACCCAATTTTGTTGTCAATCTGCACTCCTTAATCCGTTTCCAATTCTGATTTACCCAATTCTTGGCCATTTAGTTTGTAATTAGCACACAAGTTATGTCTGCAAATATGCATAACCTTACATTTATCAAAATTGTAACACTGCTCTGTGAGAGTGGTTTGTTCTGTTACAATTTTGTTGTACAATAATTCACTGATTTTGCAAGGTTCTCTGCACCATAGATGACATTTAAACCTACTGCCCCTTCCCGATTCCAACTTCCCAGTCCTTGTTCCATGTGACTTTTGGAAAATAAGTAATTCATTTTACCTCCTCCCAGCTGAGGATGCAGTCTAGATGTATGATGCAGAACATTATCCACAGTAAAAGAATGTGGAAAGTACAATCAAATCCTCAAATACTTCCAGCGCTAATAATTAAAAATCAGATAAGTTTAAATACCTGATGAAAGTATAATATATCAATGCTAGAACCACCCAAAAAATGCTAAAGACGGATTGTTGGTGTACACTGCACTTGATAGATGCTTTATAGAAATAGGTCAGTCTTTCTAGGACATGAATGAATTAGAAACTGCTACAGTATATCAATATCATGTCATACAAAAAAAGACAGGTATTAAAAACATAAGTATAAAACATAATAAAGCAAAATAGTTAATAGGCAGTAATAGACAGTTTCTCGTACTGTCAATGTTGGTAAGATAATGCAAAATATATGTATATATAGTTGTTTGTAAGCTATGTGTTCAGTCTGAAATCTACTGTAATATCAGATTCATTTAGTAAAAGTATGTATAGGTCTAATAAAAGCAAACAGTTCCCAGATGGTACCTGGTATCAGTTATGGCAGTATGCTCCACTTTCCTATAGGTTTCAAGCTGTTATCAGTGCCAATTGCCTCCCTTGCTAGCTCCCAGATTACAGGTGGACCCAGACATTAGACAATAGCATCCTAACTAGATGTCCATCCAGGGTCACACTGGCCCAATGGGGTGCAGGAAAAAACCCTGGTTGGCCCCTCTCATTTCACATGTTATCAGAACCCAGACTGCACTTGAATTATACCCTATACATATGTTACATATTAATACATAATAGTACAGTATTGCATAATACTGGACAGGAGTACAGTGCATTGCTGCTATCGATCTGGTACATTATCATATATGCACCAGCAGTATTTACTATTTATAATGTGCCCTTACCACTGATTTCCCCCAGTTAGACCCTTATGACCCAGTCCAACACTGTGTGCACCCATATATAGAATTAGATGCATTGCCCCTATTAATCCAATCACATGGGTGGTGCAAGAGATTTATATGAAATCAGGTGACCTTTTAAAATTATTCCAGATAGAAGATTCATTGACAGCCAATCGTTAGGGCAATAGCTTTCATCTGTCTAAGCTTGGAGCTTCTGAAGACCTTTGCAAGCATAGCTGATCTGACTCACAGTCTCTCCATCTTCCCATTTGATTGTGGAAGATAAGATAGAAGTAGAGTTGAATATTAAATCCAATCCGTCTGATGTCAAATAAATTATTATCTAAAAATCAGACCTTGACATTGTAGAGATCCATAAATGCTTATACTTTTTTCTATGAACTAAAAGCTAAAAGAAAATGAAATAACATTGTGAATGCATATTATTTTCTAATTATGTGAAGAATTTTATTATCAATCAGGGGTAGAGATTATAAAATTGGGTGGGGAAATTTATAGCTATAAATGTAATTTTTTTGCTGTGAAAATGATAGAATGTCTTTAAACATTTTGCTGACACTGACGATTGAGTTTAATTGTTAAGCTAGTTTGACTTTAAAATGTCCTATAAAATCAATTGTGACTTGTCAGTAAGTTTATGGATGGTTGGCAAGGCTGCTTAGTGACAAAATACATTCCAAAAGACCAGTTCTCTTGCATCAGCTCTGAGCTAAATGAGTTTAACTGGCATTAAATTGTATGCACAATTGTCTATAAAGGAAATGTTCTCTATTTGTGACTCACAAGAGGGTTGACCTCGCCAGATACTTCAAAATAGACATTAACGTCAAGTTCAAATAATGCTTACCAAAAGGAATGAGTTATAAGTAGTATCCTGTCTAAGCTGAAGCCATATATTAGCTCATTGTAAATCAGCACTTTACATAAAACCGCAATAAATTTATTCTGTTAACTGTACAACAATTAAACATTGTTCATGACACTATTATTGAGCTATTTCTTTCCCTTCATTAATTCAGAATCCACTGTAGTCATGATTAGCTTTTATATTGTATTACTGGTCAACACTGGATATTTTCCTATATTGACACGATCCTCCAAATTATTATTTATTTATATGGCGACACAAACAATCCGCAGCGCACAGAGTACATAAACACAAAAGCAAAACAAGAAAACAATGACTTACAGTATAGGGTATATAAACATATCAGCATCAGCAGCCAATACTGAAATAAGTATAAGGGTGGCGCAAAACCGAGAGATTAGATGCCATTGAAGGAAGTATGGAAATGGTTTAAGTGAAAGAAGGAAGGGCTAATGAGGGAAGAGAGCACTGCTCGTGAGAGCTTACATTCTAAAGCTGGGGTAGCCAACATTCTAAAGCTGGGGTACCCAACTCCAGTCCTCGAGAGCTACCAACAGTTAATGTTTTCCAGATCTCCTCACAGAATCACAAATGAAGTAATCAGCTCCACCTGTGGATCTTTTAAAATGTGTCTGTGAGTAATGAGTGCACCTGTGCAGCAGCTAGGTTGTCTGGAAAATGTGAACCGTTGGTAGCTCTCGAGGACTGGAGTTGGCTACCATTGTTCTAAAGACACTGTAAGAGCTAGCATGCCCCCCAAACACTGGTTCCATCCATTTTGTTATTGTTCTAAGAGAGAGTGGATGAAACCAGAATTTGGACAGCATGCTGATCCTTGTTTTGCCATTTGGAGGAAATTGGTATGGTTATAGGTGAGTATGCTATTAATTTAGATATATTTAGGTATGTGCTATTATCATGTAGCTTAACAGTACATCATACTGTATGACATAGATTGCGTGTTATTATTACATAGCAGTAGCATAGGCGAATCTAGAAATATGCTAATGGGTGGTCCTAGAACATAAAGAATGTATTTTGCGCGCGCGCCAAAAAAGGGGGCATGGCCTAATTACAAGGGGGTGTTGCTTATTAGGGGCAAGTCACTTGCTATGAGGGCCTGCCCAGCGCTTTGTGACCAGCTTTTTTAAATTGCATTAGAACTGGGAAAACTATAACTACAATTACAACATTTTAAATATAATGAATAACCTTGCACTTAAGATATTTCATTCATAACAGACAACATTTTTAAATTCAATGTTTTTTATTTTTGTATGTCACATACAAAGTTTTATGAACATCCAAAACTTTTTTTTATATGTTAAATAGCATATAACGGAATAAACATTTCACAATATGTTTTATTTTTAAACCATAAATATCTGTACTGTTTAATTCTTACTATACATTTTTTACAATTAGAACAGGATTGATGTTGTCCCCAGGATATATTTAGGTATTGAAATAAATAACAATTATTATATAACTATTTTTCAAAGGTAAGGTGCTACCATTGTCAAAAAATTAACAAGGAAAGAGACAAAAAGTGCATGTTTATGGTGCATGAAGAATGAAGCAATATAAAATATTACGGTTATGCATTAAACATGAAATGCTCCACAGTTGCACCACCACCACCAGCCCTTGTCACCTTCCTCAGGCCCTCAGCACCTTCATCACATTCCTCAGCCCTTCATCACATTCCTCAGCCCTTCATCACATTCCTCAGTCCCTCAGCACCTTCCTCAGTCCTTCATCACATTCCTCAGTCCCTCAGCACCTTCCTCAGTCCCTCATCACATTCCTCAGTCCCTCATCACCTTACTCAGTCCCTCATCACCTTCCTCAGTCCCTCATCACCTTCCTCAGTCCCTCATCACCTTCCTCAGTCCCTCGTCACCTTCCTCAGTCCCTCGTCACCTTCCTCAGCTCTTTGTCACCTTCCTCAGCCCTTCGTCACATTCCTCAGCCCTTCAGCACATTCCTCAGTCCCTCAGCACATTCCTCAGTCCCTCAGCACATTCCTCAGTCCCTCAGCACATTCCTCAGTCCCTCAGCACATTCCTCAGCCCTTCATCACATTCCTCAGTCCCTCATCACATTCCTCAGCCCTTCATCACCTTCCTCAGTCCCTTATCACCTGATAATGATTTGGGACGGGGATGCACAAACAGCACTTGATTTTGTTCAAACACTTAATGATAACTCATATAATTTACAGTTCACCCACACTTTCCACCCCACGGAGATCTCCTTCCTGGATGTGGCCCTCTCCATAAAAGATAATAAAATTGTAACTAAAAACTATACCAAGGAGGTGGGGAGCCAAGCCTACCTCCACTTTCGCAGTGGACACCATTTACCCTGGAAAAAAAGTATTCCCAAGGGACAGCTCATACGTATTAGGAGGAATTGTTCCTCAGTATCAGATTTTGAAATGCAAGCGGAGAAGATGATGTCCTCCTTTAAAAGTAGAGGCTATCCCGCCCCTTTGGTCCAAAAGGCATTCGATGAGGTAGTGAATATGGACCGAGACACACTGCTCAGTCCGAAAAAGAAAGCGAAAGATACGTATTCAGATGCCAACCTAAACAATACGAGAATGGCATTTATAAGTACATTCACAAGCCATCATACCGAGGTTAAAAATATTATATGTAAAAACTATAATATATTACATCAAGATCCTCTCTTAATAGGAACCTTACCGAAAAAAACGAATTTTATTTTTAAGAAAAACCGATCCCTTAAAAGCATTCTGGCACCCAGCTTCCTACCCTCAATTACCACCCCCTCACCTCTCATGACCTGGCTCCCTTCCCAACTAGCAGGGTTCTATAGATGCGGGAGTTCCAGATGCATCACATGCTCGCATATAAAAAATGCCAAAACCACACAAATTATGGTGGATACCAAAACACACCCTATTAGGAATTTTATAAATTGCAACACCACTTATACAATCTATGTTTTGTCCTGTGAATGCGGGCTCAAATACGTGGGCCGCACAACTAGGAAACTCCGTATCAGGTTCTTAGAGCACCGTCGTAATATTAAAAAGAGTTTAGTTTCACATAGTGTCTCTAGACATTTCTTCGAGAAGCACAACGCCGATCCCCAAAGCTTGGAACTGATAGGGGTGGAACATGTTAAAAACACCAACAGAGGGGGGGATAGGTTCAGCAGATTGTGCAAACAAGAAGTTTTTTGGATGCACCTGCTGAACTCTATCCACCCTGAGGGCCTCAATGAGATGGTGGAACTTAACTCAGTCATTTAGAATGTATATTCCCATTCCATCACCATGTATGTCCGAACTCCACCATCTGTAAAAAATCATTCCACCCACTATAATGTGTGTGTGTATATATACCATCTGTGTGCACCATCCGTAAAACACCACCCCACCCATTGTAACATGTGTGTATATATGCGCCCACTCTTTTGGTGCAGTGCGCAGCCTGCAATAAAAATCGGATTGTGGGAGATTGCCATATATCCATTCTCCTTCCATTCACCCCTCTAAGAACTATAAATCATCATTATATACCATCTGTGTGTACCATCTGCAAAACATCATCCCACCCATCATAATATGTGTATATATGCGCCCATTCTTTCGGTATAGTGCGTAGCCTGCAATAAAAATCGGATTGTGGGAAACTACCATATATGCATTCTCTCTAAGAACTATGAACTATCATGATATATGTCCTTCCTCCATCCATTCTTATTTTTATAAATTTTCTCTGTTATAAAAGTTCCATGTTTCATTTTTTATTATTCATTTATGATTATTTATTCCTTTTTTCTTGCATTTTCTTGCAAAAAAAAAAAAACACGTCGGCTTTTTCACTGTCGACCTAACACCTGTCGACCTTATGACCCTGTCGACCTAATCCATGTCGGCCTTCAGTCAGGTCGACATAATGCAAGTCGACCTAATGGTGTAGACCTATGCTTGTAGACTCAAATGCAGTCTGACGAATGATTCCATTCCGTTTTTAGGGAGGGACAACAAGCTCTGACATGCAATCCTCCCCCCTGCCATTAAAGCATAGAGGGGACGCCCTTACAGGTCGCACCACAGGTACTTCCGCCCTCACAGCCCACATACCATCAGGGCAGAATGACCTGGAAACTAATAGGTTATTCCTCCAATTGAAATGCACGTTCGATAAGGTCATCTCAGTCACCATGACTACCACACTAACAAAATTGATTGCACAAGCTAGCGATCATAATCTAAGCACTTTACAATTAACAAACTATGTTTTAGTGTATATCTTATTATTGTATACTATTGTGTATGAATTTATAGTAACTTGCCTCCTACTTTAGCGCCCTATTTGTTTATAAAATAGATTGGTTGATCTAATCAAGTTGGTCACATGACCCATGTAACAGGAAATAAATAGCCAGCCATGTTTTAAACCTGTTATCCTCTGACAAAGCTGCCTGGAGCAGCGAAACCGGTCAGGACTCAGGTCTCTATCTCCTTCCAGAATACCAAACTGGTACCCCTAAAGAACCCGGAAGTGCTTATTTGTGCACACACTTACCACCCTTTGTCCAATTGGACCACCAAGTCCTAGCAGCAAGGTTGAGGTCGAGGACTGTATCCCGCTCTATTCCATCCAGCGGAGGGAGTCGGTTATTTGTGCCATCCTGGGCCGCTCCTTATCAACATCTTCAAGTCCTCCCCACCATCTGCTACATTGGAGACAACCATCACGCCTCACCAGGACCTGGGGGTCCCCTTGGGCCACGCACAGATCCCAGTCCGGTAATACCACCTCCACTGGTTCCATTTGGATTGCAAATTCCTACATTAAGGTAGAGGTAGAGGACCCATCCCGCTCCAGTCCATCCAGCGGAGGGAGTCGGCAATCCGTGTCAACTTAAGCCGCTCCTTATTCTTACATCTGGTCCTCCCTCCCTACTGCTCCAATTGGGCATTTCATTGCAGCTCCATACAGGACGATTAACAACTCAGCCCTATACAGGACTCTTGGGACTCTCCGGGCCATACATTTTCCCCAGTTTGGTTGGTGAGATATGAATTTTATGTGATTTTAGAGAATTATCAATGTATTCTGGCTATATGTATTTTAGACATTAAATCTTTTTGTACTAGATCAACCAATCCCTCATTTTTTTCACCCAACTTTACAGGTTTCATTACCTCACTTTTTACAAAGTTATACCAAGCGCAGCTCAACACCCCTTTCTTTTCTTGTTCCTCAGCCCTTCGTCACATTCCTCAGCCCTTCAGCACATTCCTCAGTCCCTCAGCACATTCCTCAGTCCCTCAGCACATTCCTCAGTCCCTCAGCACATTCCTCAGTCCCTCAGCACATTCCTCAGCCCTTCATCACATTCCTCAGTCCCTCATCACATTCCTCAGCCCTTCATCACCTTCCTCAGTCCCTTATCACCTTCCTCAGTCCCTCATCACCTTCCTCAGTCCCTCATCACATTCCTCAGTCCCTCATCACATTCCTCAGCCCTTTATCACATTCCTCAGCCCTTCATCACCTTCCTCAGCCCTTCATCACCTTCCTCAGCCCTTCATCACCTTCCTCAGTCCCTCATCACCTTCCTCAGCCCTTCATCACATTCCTCAGTCCCTCATCACATTCCTCAGTCCCTCATCACATTCCTCAGCCCTTCATCACCTTCCTCAGTCCCTCATCACCTTCCTCAGTCCCTCATCACATTTCTCAGTCCCTCACCACATTCCTCAGCCCTCATCACCTTCCTCAGCCCTTCATCACCTTCCTCAGCCCTTCATCACATTCCTCAGTCCCTCAGCACATTCCTCAGTCCCTCATCACATTCCTCAGCCCCTCATCACATTCCTCAGTCCCTCATCACCTTCCTCAGTCCCTCATCACCTTCCTCAGTCCTTCATCACCTTCATCAGTCCCTCATCACCTTCTTAATATTTTATACTGTTTCTTTCTTTTTGGACCACATAAACAATATTGAAATTTACTTTTAACTTTATAAGAAGAGCCGTCCATGAAAAATGAACTCATAATTTTAATCTTCTCTCAAAAGGAACAATCTTTTTAAATTCTTCTATTATATCCGGCACCAACACAGATTTTGCCAGCTCCTGCTCAATGTATGGCATCATCATGAGTCAATTTCGAAAAACCTTGTTCACAACTGCAACTGGTAACAGGTATGACTGAGAATTTAAGTAAAAGTTCATGTAAGTTTAAATAGGTCTTGAAACGGTTATGTTCATACAACCACAGCAGCCAGCCCTTTATAGATGTTGGAGGATAGTCTTCCCCAGTTTTGCTGCACAGAAGTGTCATCTCTGCCTGAAGCTCCGTGGTGTTGAGGCCAAATTTTTGGCTTACAATTTTCATATCATTTTGAGTACATTTCAGACTAACACATCTGCCAGTAGCTGAAATAATATCCTGAGTTTCCTGAGAAAATCGACTTCTTAACCCTTGAAATAGAGAGTCGATGACGGGATTAAAAGTAGTGACCCGGCATTCATCCCTTTTGGAGGAAAATGAGACATTGTTTTCTGGATTAACATCTATTCTACAAGAGGGATGTCTTCTCCTTGGGTTTGGAATGGCAATTTCGAGGAGATCGCACTTATCTTCAACTTTAACAAAAAGGTCATTGAAGTTTTTTTCATCATTTCTGAAATTTTGTAACGCAGAGATCAGAGTGTGGACTTCCTCCATTGCCCCACAGAGATCTAGATTTGCTGACTGTAACATCTTGCTCGTTTTCAGTATCATCTGTAAAACTGGATGCATAATTTCCAAACTCAGAAGAAAAGTAAAAGACTTCATTTGAAGAAGAATTCCCTTGCCAGTGGCACTTGCCTTACTATCAGATGTTAACTCTACAACTTTTTCAATAGCCTGCATGATAGATGTATATTGGCTTTCAATTGCTGAAACTGCCTCAGCTCTGCAAGCCCATCTGGTTGTTGAGAGGGACTTCAGGTGTTTTAGTTTTTTATTCACATTTTTCATGACGTCCTCGAGCACTGCATGTCGTGTTGGACTTTCTTCAAGAAAACAGTAAATGCACTGTACTACACCAAAAAAATTGAAAAATTGCTGGATTCTCTTTGTGTGTGGTACAGGCACTGACAAGAGCAAGATTTAAACAGTGTGCATAGCAATGTACATAGACAATATGTTCATTTTTTTGTTTACATCTGGCTTGAACTCCAGATACTTCGCCAGCCATTGTCGAAGCACCATCAAAACAAACAGCTATCACACTTTTCCAGCTGCAACCTAAGTTTTCCAAGATGCCTTTCAATGCCATGAAGATAGTTTCAGCATCACACTTCTTCAGTTGATGCATAGTAACAAATCTTTCCACTTGCTGTGAAGGTATATTGGATTCTTTTGGCGTAGAATTATATCTGAAGAATACAGAATTTGCTCATGGTGACCAACATATGAGGTTTCATCCGCTATTATAGAAATTGGCTTGCCTTCAATTTCAGCTTTGATATTTCTTAATAACACATTATTTATTGCGGTTAATATATAATTTTGAATGGCACTACTAATGTATAGACAATTTTTTGGTGACTTTGTTATGTATTGCTTCATAAATGGATCAAAATGTTCAAGTAAAGACAATATTTCAAGGAACCAACCCTTTTTATGACTTTCTTTTGATTCATCATGACCTCTAAGTGGTTTTCCTCCTTTTGCAAAAATAATAATTATCGACACCAGACGGGTCATATATTTACAGTTTTCTTGTCTTTGAATTTCTTTTTGCTTCAATAATTGAATGTTTGCTGAGTCTAAAGCACCATCAATAGACTTATATGTTAAATACTTCTTCCAACTGTCTACACTGGACTGATGGCAGTGTGATAGTTGGTGAAGTTTGAATTTTTCATTTGCCCTGTTCCAAGATTGGAAACCGATTTTTGTGAAAGCCTCATCAATGGTGCCAGCACGTGTGCTTTCATTCCGGGCAAAGAATCGGCAAGCAAAGCAAAAGGCACAATCTTTCTCACTGCTATATTCTAACCAGTTGTACTTAGTAAACCACTGTGACCAAAAAGACCTTCTCTTCTTGCCTATAACTTTTTCTGGAAAGTTAGAAATTAAAGGTTGAAATGGTCCACGCTTTATTCTCTCTTTTCTTTCAAGCCTCTCTTTTGGTATTCCAAATGATGGGTCATCTGGGGCTGCAGGGACAAGTATGTTGTCTGTAAATTAAAATCATAAATTGATTTTTTTGATATTTTTTTAAATATTGCATGATTTGATAGAAAAAAAAAAATGGCAATACCTGTACTGATTTTGCCACTTTTCTTGTTATTTCTACTTTGGGATGATACATCATCTATTACTATGACATCTTGATTAGACAACTCTGTTTCAGCTTCATTAGGAAGGACACTTGTGTCTGTTATAGTGATGTTAACATCTATTTCACTGTTTCCTGTAGTCGTAGGCAGGTAATCTTGCAGGGAAGAGGATGGAAGTGCTTAAAGTAATAGAATAAAAATACAGACTTAAACACCCTAATAAGCAAAATCCAGAGTATTCTTTTTTTTTATGTAATTGCCACTATTAAGGTAACAGTATGGAGACACTGCTATATGTATTAAGCCCAGTACACACTGGGCGACTATCATCAAGAGAGGAGTGCTGTTGCGCGCTCCCGCATCATCGCTGCCATGCTATGGAAATCGGACCACCAAATGGGAAATTTGCTGAGCAGAGTGAAAAACATTCAGTGTGTATGCACCTTTAATTTGTAATGAAATCCTGTACCAGGTTTTCGGTTTTATCAATTACCATGGATTTAAAATCGTTCATGATATAATTATATACAGTATATTTAACTTTAATATTCTAAATTAATATTCAAATAAAATATTGAGCATATAAACTTTATTACTGCACTGCTAAACATTAAGAAAAAAATGAAAATACCTTTAGCAGGTTGATTATTCCTCTCAATACATGGGACTTGTGATTGACATCCTTCGGATAATATCTCAAAATCATTAGTTGGTATTCTTGTATTTATTGTAGCGCTGGTGATGGGTTGAGTGTCTCCAGGAGTTCTCAAGTCTTCACCTTGTGTTGTAGATGGCCTTTCTAAAATGTTATTAAAAAAAAAAAATTATGAACCCCTAAATCTTTGCTGTAAAATCTAGGTTTTCATTAATACAATTCAAGTCATACTAACCATCCGGTTCCTTTAATCCTGCACTCTTCTGACGTTTAAAATAGGATTTAATATCCTTTGTCTTCGGCCTCAGTCGCTTCATTATTCTAATCACAATAAGTCTAGTCCATAAGAAAAAGATTTTTCAGATTGTCCTATAAGAAAAATTTACATTATTGCGTCAATTCATTTAAAGTTGTAAACTTTGAATTGGAGAGATGGAGAGGTGTGAACACTGCAATTTTGTGCGAACCACTTGGAAATGGTGGTGTGGCCACTCAAATGGGGGCATGTCCTTATGTATGATGTAC
The DNA here is from genome assembly GCF_055691185.1 of Crinia signifera. NCBI lineage: Eukaryota > Metazoa > Chordata > Amphibia > Anura > Myobatrachidae > Crinia > Crinia signifera. The sequence goes on from NC_139219.1 coordinate 209,989,722, forward strand.
CCCAACAATAGATACCCCTTATACACATTAAGGAACACAATACCCCTTGTATCAATGCCCCTTGTAATTGCAGCAAAACACTCTAGGATCAGTCGTGAGGTAGTGCCAGTATGCGAGATATATATATATATATATATATATACATACACACACACACACACACACACACACACACACACACACTAGGTGCTAGGACCATCTCTCCCCTACCATATAGCCACAAATGCAGAAAAATACCTGGGTGCCCTCCTGGGATAGCAGCTCATACTGCAACCAATGTAGAATGTGATGACAAGATGGCACTCCCCAGGTTTAAAAAAAGAGCAAACTGACGTCCAACTGTAGTACGACATTTCAATTACTTTATGTAATTTTCATCAGGTTTGTTTGTGTTGCACCTGATGAAAATTACATAAAGTAATTGAAACGTCATACAACAGTTGTAGGTCAGTCTGTTTTTTTTTTTTTAAACCCGGGGAGTGTCACCTTGCCATCACACACATATACATAGCTCATAAAGGCATCAATATTTGTTGAAACTTAAATTTCTTGCATTTTAATCAGGTCAAATTTAAAATGAGATAACGGTACTTTTTTTGTTTCACGGCTGCAGCATGGCTGTGCGCCTGAGTCCCCTTGCGGTGCTCGCCCACGCTGCGGGCTCAGTGGCTCGCTACACTCGCCACACTATCTACAATCAACTCCATGCCAACGTGGACAGTAGAGGTATGAACTATCCACGTTGGCATTGAGTTAAGTTAGTTTATTTTAATAGTTCGGCGAGCGTACAACCCGGAAGTAGCCGGCGGCCTTGCTGCAGCTGTGAAACTAAACAAGTAAAGAGATAACATACCTTTTTGTGGTTTAGATGCATTAAGATTCAAAAGTGATAAAATGGAGAGTAATAAATAACCAACCAATCAATCATCTGTCTAACAGGAGCTGATTGGCTTGCTGTTTATCATTCTCCATTTTATAATTTTTGAAGCTTAGTGCACCTGGCCCTAAGTCACACAACGTGAATGCCTACTCCGGAAATGGGACACATAACCTGGCAGGCTAGTGTGGATCAAATGACGTCACTATTAAGTGCGTTATTTCTGTGCTCCCCCATACCTTAAATACACCAAGTGTCCACGACCTTTGCGTATACCCGTCTGTCTCCCACCACGGTTTCCAATGGCATTTACGGTGTTCCGGCGCACTCTCTGTGAAGTCTCTATGGGCCCTAGTTGCTAGGTGATGGACTGTTGAACTAGAAAAAAATGAATAAATACTGTATATCACATTAAGTCTCCAAATTACTAGCTAAAACACAAATCGCCACGGCCCCCCCTCCCCCAGCCGGATCCCCTTGTAGAAATGATTTCAAACACTTTATGAAAGCTTGTCGTTTCAATTCATTTTGATCATAAAGAACATACCTTAAATACACCAAGTGTCCACGACCTTTGCGTATTCCCGTCTGTCTCCCACCACGGTTTCCAATGGCATTCACGGTGTTCCGGCACACTCTCTGTGAAGTCTCTATGGGCCCTAGTTGCTAGGTGATGGACTGTTGAACTAGAAAAAAATGAATAAATACTGTATATCACATTCAGGCTCCAAATTACTAGCTAAAACACAAATCGCCACGGCCCCCCCTCCCCCAGCCGGATCCCCTTGTAGAAATGATTTCAAACACTTTATGAAAGCTTGTTGTATCAATTCATTTTTATCATAAAGAACATACCTTAAATACACCAAGTGTCCACGATCTTTGCGTATTCCCGTCTGTCTCCCACCACGGTTTCCAATGGCATTCACGGTGTTCCGGCGCACTCTCTGTGAAGTCTCTATGGGCCCTAGTTGCTAGGTGATGGACTGTTGAATGAGAAAAACAATATTAAATACAGTATATCACATTCAGGCTCCAAATTACTAGCTAAAATACAAATCGCCACGTCCCCACCTCCCCCGCCGGATCCCCTCGCAACCATGAACCAGGCAGGTTTTGCTCACGTATGTGCCTGCATCAGTTGTCGACCATCAAATTCAGGGACGTGCGGTGAGGTAAATGGCTGAGGATTCACTGGCAAGTACCAGAGCCAGATATGCACACAATATATGAGCCATGGGGTACATACCAGCATTATACACATGTGCAGCAGTATATACTGATGGAGATTGGCTGTTTTGATAAGAGAGGTGCAGAAAAGGTAGCCAGGTGAAGCACTGCCTCACCTGCCATAGACTTTTTACTCCAGAGTTTTGACTATAAAAAATATTAAAATACTAAAAATACGATTTTTTGGTACTTATGTAGTATCTGGGCGTCCGATTTTGTGATTGTATGCCTTACCTGATTTCCCCACTATCCAAGTGGGCATAGAGTTGATTTTATATAGCGTGGCGAGCCACCGAGCCCGAAGCGTGGCGAGCGGACGCATATTTCTTAAAAAGTATCCTGTGTCCCCTCGCGGGGCTCGCCACGCTTCGGGCTCGGTGGCTCGCTACGCTCGCCACAGGTTTATATCCAACTCCATGCCCACTTGGATAGTGGGGAAAGGAAAAGGACCCCTTTTTCCCATTGAATTCTATGTTAAAATGGACTCAGACCATTTTAACATTGAATCCTATGGAAAAATCTTGACCATCGCATCTCATACGATTTGGTCGCATGCGATGCGATCCGATCCGATTTCTAAATCGGACGCCCAGATACTACATAAGTACCGATTTTTTTATATATTCTTTGTATTTTTGACATACTTTATAAACTGAAAACTCCACCATATACGTTGGTATAGCAGGAAAGGCCGTGCCTCACCTTCCTCACCCACCACATGCCACTGCCCAGCATACCCATGGGAACACTCAGCGTTTTCATGGGGATGCCCAAGGGCGTTACTACCATAGGTGCAAGGGGTGCATCTGCTATGGGGCCCAGAACTGAAGGGGGCTCATCTTTACTGTGTAAGTAACATGTTATACTGTTACATACATTTGTGTTCATTCTAGCAGCCGCTTTCTTTGAAAATGTGAAGCTCCATTATACAAATGCCCCACAGCGTGATGCTCTATTATACATATGCCACATACATGATGCCCATTATACATATGCCCCACAATGTGAATCTCCATTATACAACTGCCCCACAGCGTGATACTCCATTAATCATATACCACACACCGTGATGCCCATTATACATATGCCCCACAATGTGAAGCTCCATTATACAAATGCCCCACATCGTGATGCTCCATTATACATATGCCACATACATGATGCCCATTATACATATGCCCCACAACGTGAAGCTCCATTATACATATGCCCCACAGCGTGATGCTCATTATACATATGGCACATACATGATTTCCATTATACATATGCCCCACAACGTGAAGCTCCATTATACAAAAAACCCTCAGCATGATGCTCCATTAATCATATGCCACACACCGTGATGCCCATTATACCTATGACCACAACGTGAAGCTCCATTATACATATGCCCCACACCTTGATGCTCATTATACATATGCCACATACATGATGCCCATTATACATATGCCCCACAACGTGAAGCTCCATTATATAACTGCCCCACAGCGTGATGCTCCAGTATACATATGCCACACACATGATGCCCATTATACATATGCCCCACAACGTAAAGCTCATTATTAATGAGCATCAAGGTGTGGGGCATATGTATAATGGGCATCATGTGTGTGGCATATGTGTAATGACTCATTAAACATATGCCACACACATGATGCCCATTATATATGAGTGAAAAGAGTATGCAGGCTAGAGTCACAGGCCGCTAATTTACCTACTGCGCACAGTTTAAAAAGAAAGTTTACAGAATGCAGGCATTAAATAGGAGCAGCGGCGGTGGCGGCGATAAATGAGCCTGGCATGAGGCAAGGGAGAAGGCGCGAATTCTAGCGCCGGGGACGTCACCTAATCCAAACAAGTGACCTCCTGCTGCCAAGCAACGGTGGAGCGGCATGAGGTCACTTTCTGACCTCCTGCCGCCAAGCGAGTAACCGCTACACAGCGGCGGAGCGGCAGGAGGTCACTGCCGCAAAGTAAGGACCTGGAACCCAGCGCTGGGAAAGATTAAACTTTTTTTTTAAACCATTGGTGGCCACTGGGAAAGATTACAGCCTTTTTTAAATAAAAGCCATTGTGGGCACGGCCCCTGCCCAGTGCCAGGCCAGCCCAGCAATGGCTTTTATTTAAAAAAAATAGCTGTAATCTTTCTCAGTGCCCTGCCCAGCTGCACTGGGAAATATTAACTGGGCAGTGGCCATGCCCACAATGGCTTTTATTTAAAAAAAAAGGCTGTAATCTTTCCCACTGGCCTGCCCAGTGCCCAGCAATGGCTTTAAAAAAAAAAAAAAAGTTTAATCTTTCCCAGTGGCACTGGGCAGGGCAGTGGGAAAGATAACAGCTATTTTTTTTTTAAATAAAAGCCATTGCTGGGCTAGTGGGCTGGCCTGGCACTGGGCAGGGGCCGTGCCCACAATGGCTTTTATTAAAAAAAGCCATTGTGGGCACGGCCCCTGCCCAGTGCCAGGCCACCCAGCCCACTAGCCCAGCAATGGCTTTTATTTAAAAAAAAATAGCTGTAATCTTTCCCAATGCCCTGCCCAGTGCCACTGGGCAGGGCACTGAGAAAGATTACAGTCTTTTTTATTAAAGACATTGGTGATGGGCATGATTTTACACAGAAAAATTTGTCTTACCAGCGCCCACTGCACTAGTGCCAGAATGAGTGGAGCCTCGAGGTCAGGTGCCCAGGACCAGGAGCCGGCCGGGGATCAGTCTAGATAGAAGCCACTAAGCACTGGCAGTCACTCAGGCGACCCCCATGTGCTGGCTACTGGCTGCTGGCTGTGATGCTGCACCACACAACCACACCGTGCGCGCCAGCTAGCACCCGCCGCAGCAGCACAGCGCGTGCAGGAGAGTGAGGACACCGCGTCACGCTGTGAGACGGATGGAGGAGGAGGTCACGTGGCGGCGGCGCAAGCTCCGCAAAGGACCATGGGAGGAGCTGCGTGCAGTTGGGCATGCGCGCAGCCCTCCCGTCCTGGGTCCTGCGGGCAGTGGTATGATAATCCGGTCATAAATAATATTTAAAGCTGCAGCCACCAGGCAATCTAATGGGTGGTCCTGTGCACCCCCGGACCACCCCTTAGATTCGCCTATGAGCAGTAGGGATTGCCAGAAACATAGATGCTTTGATGAGTCCTAGCGGCTAAATTATATGTTTGTAAATATATTCATAACAGTGATACCTTTAATGTTGTTTTTACAATGTTTAATGACTTTCTGTCCCTGATAATTAACAGTGTTATTGATCACAGCTGCATTCTGCACCCTGCCTAAGCCTGCCCCTCAGACTCCTGTGTTACTAGCAGGCTTACACAGGAAGGGGAAGCTGAGTGATGTGTCCTAGGCGGAGCAGCTATGATCCACAAAGTCATTAATCCCTGGGGACAGGCAGTCATTGCATGTTTCAAAAGCACCCAATCTATGTCATATGATTGTATATTGGTAAGCTACATAATAATAGCACATACTTAAATATATCTAAATTAAGAGCATACTCACCTTGAGCCGCACCAACTTCCTCCAAATGGCACTACAAGGATCAGCATGCCCTCCAATTTCTGGTTTAATCCATGACTCTTAGAACAAAAATATAAAATGGATAAACCTTTTGGGCCTTATTCTGGTTGGCTCACATAGCAGCGTTAGTTTGATTGTGAATGTATTCGTAGACTTGCATGCGGGCCTGAAATCTTCGATGGTCGCCGACCATGAAATGATTTTTGAAGCACTCACTAATCTAAGTCAGTCTCTGCTGACTCATATTAGCAGCGACCTGCTCTGAGAACATGGTGGGCAGCTGACGTCCGGTGACGTCGGCCGCCCACCCCCAGAAGCCAGGTACCTGCTTGCGTACAAATGGGGATGCCCAGCGTTTTTCTTGGCGCACCCAGCATTTTGGTGGGTATGCACACTGCCCACCTCTGACATGCCCCCCCCCCCTTTGCGAGCACCTCGGAGACTATGCAAGTCTCCGAAGGCACCCGCATTGCAGCCTTGCACATAAGCGAATATGAGCTTCAACATTGATCTCCCCATGCAAACATATGGGTGAGTTCGTTAATCAGAATGAGGGTCTATATGTGTAATTCAACTATATTATGTTAAGCTGACATTGGCCCTTATTCAGATCTGTTTGCAGTACAAATTTGTTCCCAAAATGGGCAAAACCATGTGCACTGCAGGTGGGGCAGATGTAACATGTGCAGACAGAGTTAGATTTGTGTGAGTTATTTTGTTTCTGTGCAGTGTAAATACTGGCTGCTTTATTTTTTACACTGCAATTTAGATTTCATTTTCATCACACCCCACCCAAATTTAACTCTCCACACATGTTACATCTGCCCCACCTGCAGTGCACATGGTTTTGCCTATTTTGAGAACAAATTTGCACTGCAATGAGATCTGAATAAGGGCCATTGTTCACTAGAGCTACTTTTATTTTCTTTTATTTTTTTTTTTACTTCATTTCATTTTATTTTTTTTACTTCATTTCATAGTTTATTTCCCTTGGCATACCATCCCCACCCAATGGTATACAGCACTGTTGTTTTTTAAATACAGTATGCCACTGATGCAAATTGAGGTCTCTGCATTTCTGTTCTTATTTAGTATTCAAATCACATTGCTGATCCTTTTTTTTTTTGTGTGTTGGGGGATATTTTACCTTTTTTTCATGTCTAAAATAACCCCTCTCTTTCGTGCACATGTGAAGGAGCACTAAATGAAAGGAGAAACTATCAATTTATATAGATATTTTAGGTCTTGCAAAACCTTTTCTGAAGCTCACATTTTAAAGCCGTGGCCACCATTCCACAGGTAATATATGTGTGTGTATGTGTGTGTGCGTGTCTGCTCATCCTGTATTGTCTTGTAATAGTCACTTTTCATGTGTGCTCATTTATTTATGTACTTCGTTGGGCACTGCAGAACCCTTGTGGTGTTATATAAATAAATGACGGTCTACTTTTTCTGTGATATGGATGTGTCTGGACAGTAATCATGGAACTGATCCATTTTGTGCGAGTGGCATGTAATTTCATTCCTAGTGTATGTACAGACATATGGGGTGACATTCTATGGGATGCGATTTGCGTTTTTTGGCATTAATTAGAGGTACTTATGTAGTATCTGGGCTGCCGATTTAGAAATCGGATCGCATCGCATCGTATCGCATCGCATGCGACCAAATCGTATGCGATGCGATGGTCAAGATTTTTCCATAGGATTCAATGTTAAAATGGTCTGAGTCCATTTTAACATAGAATTTAATGGGAAAAAGGGGTCCTTTTCCTTTCCCCACTATCCAAGTGGGCATGGAGTTGGATATAAACCTGTGGCGAGCGTAGCGAGCCACCGAGCCCGAAGCGTGGCGAGCGTAGCGAGCCCCGCGAGGGGACACAGAATACTTTTTAAGAAATATGCGTCCCCTCGCGGGGCTCGCTTCGCTCGCCACGCTTCGGGCTCGGTGGCTCGCTGCGCTCGCCACGCTATATAAAATCAACTCTATGCCCACTTGGATAGTGGGGAAATGAACAGGACCTTCTTAACATTGAATCCTATGCAAAATCGCATCGAATCGTATCGCATCGCATCGCATCTGATTGTATGCCTTAAGGTAAGGCATACAATCACAAAATCGGCAGCCCAGATACTACATAAGTACCTAATTAGACAACAAAATGGCGATATCGCATTTTCCCATCAAATCGCCAATTTAATGGGATGCGCTAAGGGTCTGAAATCGCATATTATGTGCGTTAAGGTATGCGGACCAAAAGTGCGAGATTAATTCGCATTTTTATCGCATCCAGATGTTTTCTAATAGAAAAGTATACAAATCGCTTATTTAATGCAATGCGCATTCGCAAATCGCACTTTTTAGGTGTCTAATTATCGCACTTATTTCAGACCAGGTTCTGTTTGGCGATTTGGCCCAGAACTCATTTTGGTCAAGTGCACACATGGTTAATTTCACCACAGGTGCCCTCATTTTCACTCAGAAACACCCCTACATAAACCCCAACATCATTAAGGACACCTGTGAGGGTTTAAAACATGGAGATTTTGCAGACTATTTTGGAGTTGCTTATCTGTGATGTGGCCCATTTGGAGGAGCTGCGCAGGAGGGAGGAAGCTTCGCAACAGATCCTGGTAGCCCCCCGACTACTGCATACCCCACGTATGTATCGTGCTCGGCTGTACCTGGACTCCCTCTCGGATCAACAGGTTGTGGGGATGTTTAGGCTGAACCCCATTAACCTGTTGGACTTATATGAGCAGGTGAGAGATGATTTGGACCCTTTTGGGGGAGCCAACTATGCAGTGTCTTGCCAGCACAAATTAATGTGTGCCCTCTACTATTTGGCCACAGGCTCCACTCAGTCTGTGACCTCATGGGCCTTGGGGGTATCACAGGCCACTTTCTCTAAGCATTTTACTCAAGTGTTACTTGCTATAAAGAAGTTGTGGCAGACATACATCAGCAGCCGTTACTTTTCTGGTAAGCACATGTGCCCTGTACTCCAAAATGTACCTGTGTTGTAAGTGTACTCATAAACAAATTATTGACCAATACCATCTGTTTCCACTCACATTTAACCTAATACACAGTGCCCAACGGATGCACATGGCGGTGCTGACCTATCCCTTGCTGGTATCTAGCTTGTAAGTACATTTGATACATGTATGAATGAAGTTTGCAGTCAAACATGGCTCACTGGTGTTGTGGAAATACACGTGCCAGCATGCCCTGACACACTATAACCATTACAGTCCAAACCATGAGTGTCAGAGCCTGCTGGAATATGTAGATCCACAACCTTTGCCAGCCAAGGAGTTACCCCACACTACTTTAGTGCAATCCCATTGTCATATACCATTACAATATGTTAGAATTCACACATTAATTGGTTTTAAGAAAAAGACACAAACACAATGGTATGCGGTTAGATATTTTTACTTCTGTCTTCTTTTTTAGAAGCAATCTGCATTTTGGCAGGTGAAAAATACCAACTGTGGGGGCATGTTACAAGATGTTTGGGATTTGACAAAATGAACAAACATATATATCAGCTACCTTCTCCCAGCATCAGGCACCCCTACACCACTTCTAGACCCTGCACCAAGCCCACCACGGGTCCTAACACTCCGACGGGGTGGGGAAGTGGGGGAGCCACTTATTGGGGTGCTGGATACACTGCTGAGGGTTGATGCTGCGCCACCTCCCACATTGGCTTCCTGCTGCTGTATTTGGGCCTGCATAGCTAGTAAGGCATTGGTCTGCGCTGTGCATGATTGGGTTAGTGCTGTGATACTTTGCGCCAGGCTGCCAATATGCCTATTCTGTTCCCTTATAGCAGCAGTTTGTTCTGCAAAACGGGTGTCAATGCTGTTAGCAATGCGCACATGAGTGCCTACACCTACCCGTACACTACGTGCAATTTTGCGTAACTGAAGGAAGGTGTCACGCATGTACCCCTGGATATTACCTATTTGGAGGCTTTGGGAGGCCATGAATTCTAACTGTTTGTCCTTGAAATTAACCAAGGAGTTAGCTACTTGGGAAGCAGAAGCTGCTGTATGGGGTGTGTGGGTTCGTGGGGGTGGGTTGGGAGACACCCCACTTGGGGGAAGATCACTCTGTGACGAGGTCTGTATTTCTTCCTCTGCCGCAAAGGTGTCGACCGGATCAAGAATGATGTCCATTTCATCTAAGACCAGTATTGAAGAATCTGTTTGGTTGGACCCTAGTTGTATAGCACCTGTGGATACAGATGAAGAGGTAAGTACTGATGCATATATTGGCCACACTGTTGTCTATACTGTTTTACAGATGGAGCAGGGCTTATTATTGCTGGCGGAGCGCCAGGACCGTGTCCCTGGCGATCCGCCAGCAATCTGGCGCTCTGGCTGAATGAGACGCTCGTGCGTCTCCCACGCACGAGCGTCTCAATAGCCGGGCGGCGAGGCGGCGCGGCGGGTGCAGTCCTGCCCGTCTCCAGCTTCAGGGAGACGGGCAGGGCTGCGGGGGGCTGCGGGGGGGCGGTGTGGACCGGCGGGGACCCGGGGAAGCCGGCGGGGACCCGGGCAAAAGCTCCGTCGGAACGGGACGCGCGTGCACCTCGTGCACGCGCGTCCCCTTCCGACATACAGATGGCGCGGGGCGGGGGATGGCGGGTGGCGAGTCCTCCGCCATCCCCAGCAAAGACAAGCCCTGCGCTATCTGTACATAGGGCTAGAGATGCTGGACGCACATACCTAGGGGTGTTATGTACTTACACATGTACCCCGATACATCATGTAACATTGACATGAATAATATGTCACATGCCTAGCTCAGATGACATTCATTTCCGTTGCAATGTAGCAGCAGGAGATGAATGTAGTGTGAGATATTGTTCATGTGATATGGGTGTGTGTACTGTATGTGTAATGGCGTTTTTTTGGATCATTTACCTGCTTCCGCAGATTCTGCAGCAACGGGCCTTCTGGTCTTGGATGCGTGAGCACTTCGGGATGGACAATCTGTACAAGGAAAGATGGGCAGGCATTATGGACCTTGCAATGGATAAGCATTTTCTGCAAACATGCATTGAAATGACAATAATGGACAATACCCTTTGGATAAGGACTGCATTATTTCTTTACCACCTTTTTTTTTTTTTTAAAGTCAAAGATTTTTTATTAAGATTATTATTAAACTATTGTACACATGACAACTATTGGATAATCTGTGGTATGTAGGCATGGCAGCTAAACCACCAGTACACCCCTGGGTTTTTGGCCACATACATGTTAGGCTGCTAGAAAGAATGTTACAGTGTTAATCAATATGAGCAGTTGTGGAACTACAAGGCCCAGCATTATCAGCAATTTAAAAGTAGGAGCAGGCAATTTATTGTGCATGACCTTGCTGGGCTATGTAGTTCAACAGCAGCACTTTACTTAGCATAACAATACAAGTGAACATTACAGTTATAATACATTGGCATGTATGTTTAACATTGCATGGAGTCACACTTACCAGCTCTGGATGGCGTTTGCGGCCTATCGGAATCCGCCACGTGCATGCCAGGCAGGACCTCAGGGGGTATGATGCGCTTCAGCTTCACCTCATATGAATTGTAGCACACAGTGGTGGGGCTTTCTCCTCCAGTCATGGTGGCCTCCTCCAACTCCATGGCCATTTTATTTTTCAACTGCCTTTTGATGTCGTTAAATCTCTTTTTCACATTGCGGACCCAGGCCCTTGTGCTGACTGACAGCGTTCACCGCCTGGGTGATGTCCTTCCACATAGCCCTTTTGCGCTGTGCAGTGGTCTTGTGGTGAGATTTGCCAAGCAAACGCTCAAACACTGGCAGGATAGCCCGGACAAGTGCTGCATTTTCCTCATATGAAAAGCGGACCTTTCGGCCACTTTTTGTGCGGCCAGCTTCCACCTCCTCCTCCTCCTCATTTTCAACTCCAGTCATGTAGCCCTCCTCCTCCATGCCAGTGTCTTCCTCCTCCTCACCACTATCTTCCTCCACCTCTGAAATGTGGCCCTCCTGCAGCTGGTGTGGGGTATGGTCAAGGTCCTGGCTGTAGGATGGGGATGCCAGCGGATCCTCCACCTCCTCCTGCTGGGGCTGGACGCCCAGGGCCTGGTGTGGGGATGCCCTTGCTGTGGCCATGCTGCCTGCCACACTGCTGCCTCTCCCACTTGGCTGGCTGCTGCCACTGGTCCCTCTGCCACTGCTCCCTCTGCCACTGCTCCTTCTGCCACTGCTTCCTCTGCCACTCCTCACTCTGCCACTGCTCCCTCTGCCACTCCTCACTCTGCCACCAACACCTCTTCCTGTACTCACACTGCCACTGCTCCTCTCCATGCTCCTTACTTCCTATCAAAGAGTGAAATGGCGCCAATGCCCCTTTATATAGGGGGTGTGATGCATAATGGAGGGGACACAGGTGGGCCCAATAGGTTGTGGGGTTCTTACTCATGCGGAGACAGTTTTGTAAATCGCACTCCATTTGGTCCAAAACTCGCACATGACCGGCGGAAGAACTCGCACTTTTTTGTTACTTAAAATCGCACCACTTTGCCGCAAATCGCACCTCTTCGCACTTTTCAGCCTCCAATGCGCATCACATTAAATATGCAAATTTTGACTGAAAAGTGCGATTTGAAAAAGTGCGAATAGCGGCGATGTGGTGTGCTAAAAAAACATGCGCATTTATCTCAAAGCATAGAATGTCACCCATGATGTATTTTTCAGATAGATCTTTTGCGCCCAGTATGGAGTGTATGCTAGTCCTGCCACTATTAATGAAAAGAAGTGGGCTGTTCTACATGCAGATGCACAGATGCTTGGCACACATGGGAAGATATTTGCATTGCTAAAGGCAGCAGCACCTGTACACAGAATGAAAAGATGATTTGTCTGATTTACAATCAGGTCTGTTGTGTGGTTCAATAATAAAGATTAGCTGTTATTTGAGCTTGTATAAATTCAGTCCAATAGACACAGTCCATTTTACTTTTAAACCAAAGTTATTCCATAACACAGTTTTTCAACCACTGTGCCATGGCACACTAGTGTACCTTCAGCTGTTTCATGGTATGCCACCATAGCTGGAGATGTTAACACCCGTTTACAGCCACCATCATCAGTTCAACTGTTATTCATTGGTCTTTTCCTGCTCCAGTCCTGACTCTGTGTATTGGGCATATGAAACCACCCCTTTCTCACTTCAGTGGGTCCAGATCTGGCTGCTGGCCCCTCCTCCTTTTGTCATCCTCTAACCATAATTGGTTGATGGCTGCTGTTGCTGCTCCCTCTCTCACAATGATAGTGTCAGTCCCGATGTCCTAATTCTAGAGCTTATTGCTTAAGAAGCATCCTGGAGACGGCATAGAACATGAATCGTATTTAGAGAAGATGAGTCACAGGGAGCTAGGTAAAGAACTGCTTGGGTGTCCTGCTATTATCCTGTCCCCACTAGCTAAGCAGTGACTTATGTGGTGTTCACATGAATGTATTTTAACTCTACCCCCTGGGACACTACACACTGAAAACAATTGGCATTAGAATAAGGTATCTTCTGTGCCTAGCACAGACTGTACTGTGTTCATCTGGGGGTCAGTGTGTTGGCTTTTTGTGTTCTGTGGGCAACATACTGTATGGTCTTGTTTTGTCCTGTTGAGGCCAATGTGTTTTTCCCCCGTGGGGGTATGATGGTGTGCCTTGCCAATTTTTAAATCTTGTTAGGTGTGCCACGAATTGAAAAAGTTGACTTGAAGTGTTCACTGCCATGACACAAAGCACCAAAATGTCCTATTTGGGAAAGTGCAGCTATGATACTCAGAAGGTATGGTCATATGAAATCAGTAGCAGTAGCACTCGGATGATTGTACCTGTGCACTGCCATTAACTGCTATTACACAAATGGTTAAATAATTCCCATGCTTTGTATATGTCTCTTGTTCTCATCTTATGTTTTCAGAGCTAAGAATGCGTTTTATATCATTCTCTAACTGCCATAAATATTACTTTAGCACCAAAGCTAACTGAAGTGAATACAGTTACATTGACAGATGTACTTTACCTAAAAGTGTCTATAAGACAAGCAACAGCAGGAATGGAGATATGTATTTATTATATGCCCATTTGCAGTAAGAATATTTTCTGAAAAGTAGACTAAATTATTTCATTATCTATTCAACATGAATTAGTCTTCTGAAAATTGTGTTTTATTGAAAATAAAGAGGCTGCATGTATTAGTTGGTTTGTCAGGCTTTGAATCAATAGTTTTAGAGACGTGTTGCTTGCACGCAGTTTCTAGTAATAGGTAAAACTCTTCTGTCAGGAGAAATAATTATTTCAGTCCACCCTGCACTCTATGGGATTAGTGTGGGAAAGGAGATAGATCAAAATATGGAACAAGGAAATCAATAAGGTACAGGATGAAAGCATTTTTCATGCAAAACAGGAGAGAACAAGAACTTATTCAAGAAAGATGGGTATAAGTGTCTCATGGGAAATGTTAGTAAATGCTTTTTACACTTTATTGATGACACACATGCCTTGAAGATGCTGTGAAGTCTAGTGCAGAAATGAGTTCTGTGTTCTCTTTGTGAAATGTTTTATCTTATTTTAGGCCTACCACTTTTCATCAGCCAGCTTCAGAAGACAACAATGTAGGATGGCAGAAAAATTACTTGAACACTGTGCAGCATTAATAGCATAACAAATATAGGTAAAACTTACAACAGGGAATGAACAGTTGCTTAAAAATATGGGAGATGTTGACCAATAATTCTCTTGGTAAAATAATATTTACAAGAGGGGTGGGGGCTGCACCCTGGTGTCACATGCTATTCGTCCTTTTTGACAACCTTGTAAATATTCAAATGGTCGACTGTTCATCAAAGCATTACCTTCTGCATAACTTAGTCTTGGGACCATTCTTTGTATCATCTACCTTATGCAATGGCCATCACTGCCTTGCTTACTTCCTGCCATCAGGCCACCTTGCCCATGCCACATTGTGTTCACATTCTGCGTTCTACCCTCCTGTTCTCACAGCCCTCTTTGTACGCACTTAAAATACAGCTGTCGCCTACTCAGTGACCATCTATACTCACATGAATAATACCCCTATGAATAAAATGTAATAATCATGATTGTTTTTGGTGCTGATATGCCCCCATACTGAAAAGGTGGTGGACACAATGGGGATATTCAATCTGGGGTCACGGCTGTTGAGCCAGCCCGACATCTGTGACCCTGTCCTGTTCTCGGGCTGCTCGACAGAACAAGCAGGCAGGATTCAATGTCCTGCCACAGCGGGACTAGAAGGGGGCGTGTCTGCGAGCTGTGGACGAGAAGAGGCGAGCTACGGCTGGGAAGAGGCGAGCTGTGGCCAGGAGCTTGTCACTTCCCGGGCGTTCTCGGCAGAACAAGCCCAACTGATTGTGAAGTCGGGCTTGTTCTGCCAAGTAACCCTGTTCAGTGCTGTCGGGGAAGACAGCATTGAATAGGGCCCCGCAGCCATCTCCCTTGTGTTTGAATATCACCCCAATATCTGTCCAAAGATATCTGGTTTCATCCACACAAATGTAATATTGTGAGAAAATAAAAAAAGTGAGAAGTTTTGGGAGGGTTTTCCCATTTACTTTAAAGGGGCTAAAGCTGGGTACACATATGTACAATTTCCTTTTTCTTGCGACCGTTCGATCGACCGAATACACGTTCGGCCGTCCAAAACATACGACCGTTCTGCGCGTACACATATGTACAATTTTACTTGCGACGTCCGATGTACTCCCGTCCAAACAATCGCAAGAAGAAGTATATGAGAGACCCTGTAACCCTTTGCCTGCTGTTTTAACTAATGTCTGTTTAATGCCTCACTGCTCAACACTTTAGACGCATCACTTTAAGACATTAATCAATGTTGAAGTTTTAATAGAGTGGGCTGGAAGCTCTTTTTAGGGCACCATAACACACTATTAAAACTTCAACATTGATTAATGTCTTAAAGTGATGCGTCTAAAGTGTTGGGCAGCGAGGCATTAAACACACATTAGTTAAAACAGCAGGCAAAGGGTTACAGGGTCTCTCATAATGCAGCATACCACCGTGCTTTGTCAAACTGTCAAGCATATCGATCGAAGGTGCGTACACACTTCACTTTTGTTCCGATATGGAGCCGTCCTGTCGGATGAAATATTAAGCAGCAAAGAACCTTCGACCGACCGACCGTGGACGGCCAAGAGCGTTTTTGGCCGTTTATCGGTCGCACAGCAGCAATTGGGACAGCGTACACACCTATACAATCGAACGGCCGTTTGCCCGCAGATTGGAAGAACGGCCCGACGATTGTATATATGTGTACCCAGCTTAAATCAACCTCTTTTTTTCAGTGTAAATAATTGCCATTTTTAGTAAAATGGGAAACCATAGCCAAAATCTCACTTTCTGATTCTCAAAACCTATTGCATTTGGCCCATGATCCCTGAGTTAACGAATGCAGTTTCAAGCCTTCACAGATTCTAATACTGTGTTCACATTGCAGGCTGGACCTGGGTTATTTCTGGGTCACACTGTAGCTTTTCAGACTGCAACCATGTCTCACACTGCATGATCTGACATCATATCCAAGCACAGCTCTGTGGTTCTTTTGGCTCAGGTTGTGCTGTTCACACAGCAGCCTACTGGGGTTGGTTCCAGGTTTGACTCTCTTTGCTATCAGGGTGGAATCCGTGGGGAACACAACCCGGGTAGACTCTTTCACACCAAGCCAGGACCCAGGTTAACCCGGCAATATCCTGGGTCAGATGTTTAAAGTGAAAATGATATACAGAGGCACCCTCTGTAATACTTGACTATGATATTGTGGTTATGCCAGTAGATTAAAAATTATAACAGCCTACAGTATCAGTTGATTAGACAGTAGCAACATAGTGTTTGGTATTTCCTCATGCCAGAGCTATTTTATTGTGCAGTTGTTAATTAAAGCAAACTCATGCTACATCTGATGTGCCAGGTAGAGACCCCTTTTGTGCAGCTAAACGCCAGTCACTGACCAGAGTTCCAGCTGAATTTGGGTTTTCCATGTGACAACATATAGTATATTTTATAATGTAGATACATAACTTATATACAGTATGGATAAAACCATACACATTTTTGCATTTATGATCATATATTTCCTCCTGATAAATGTTCTATTCTTATTGTGTTTATATCTTTATTAAAGAGGCATTCAGTGAGATGGTTCATTTCAAGTTTGAATATCTAAAACATTTTAGTAGTTGCTAAATGATGTTTACTTTCTAAATGACCTTGTGTTTTAGATGCCAGAATCATTATTCGATGATTAGTATTTTGGCTGCTACCATTAGCAAGTTATTCCAAAACCTACTAGTTGATTTGAATATGTTAATGAATAGATCCATATGCACTGAGAATTCAGATGTATAGTGCCAATGTAATTTATTATAATTACTGGAATAGTACCTAAATCAAAATGCCTACATAAAATGTTAGCAAAAATGAATGCAACAAAACTTTTTAATGAGACAAAAATTTGCAAATGATTTTTGTTGGGTTCTAATGATACCAAATGCCAAATACTGATGACCAATAGGGCATTCTAGAGTTCTGTAATTACAAAGTAGAAAACAAGAAGAAGTTTGCATAAGCTAGAGAATTAAATTAGACCTGCTATTAAAGTTTGAAATATTGGTTAGGTTATTCTTCTGTGTACATTAGTAATAAACATACGTGCGTGAGAAAAGTATCACCAAAAACTCTACTTTAAACTATATTCCTTATACTTCCTGCAGTTTGGCTCTAGGCATAAAAACAACTGTCAATGGGAGTCTGTTCTACAGGTGAATATATTGTTTTTGTCCTTCATTGACACCTTGAGAGATTACAGCAACAGTGGCGAATCAATATAAAGGAGGGGCTGCTGCAGGGCCGGTGTAAGGCATCTAGGCACCCTAGGCAAACCTACAGCATACCGCTCCCCACCCCCCAGCTTCTCACATATACAATTGACTTTTAACATTTTTAATACTATAATAGTAGGAGCAATAACATTAACAATGTACAGGAAATTTACTGGAAGAAGTGTAACAATAAAAAAACAGTATAACAGCAGCAATAACATTAACACTTTGTACTGGAAGGGTACTGAAAAAAATGCAGCCATCAATTAGATTTTTACTTTCCGTGCCTTCAATTTAGCAAATTTAAAGACAAGCTCTTTGAGTGTCGATGCTTCTTTTATTGAAGATTTCATCCATATGTACAAAAATTTAAAAACCAGTATATACATAATAAATAAGGAAAGTAATGAATACATATACCTAGAATCAAAATAGCACAAGAACAAAACATATAGCAATCTGCCTCATATAAACTAAAACATATATATATATATATATATATATATATATATATATAGAATTATAAATGAAACTATAACATTAAAGAAAAAAAATTTAAAACCCATTTTTTACTAAGAGAATCACTTATCCATCATCTTGTATCCATCATTCGTTCCCATACTCCCCATATATTCATCATTCAAGCCTCGAGGAAACCATCAACATGCAAAACAATTTAACCACCCAACCATCACCACACCCTTGATACCCACCACCTTGAAACATAAACTTATATAACCCATGCCCACAAGACATTCATTTAAATCAAACACTCCCCCCTTACATTCAATTCACCAACATAAATTAAATAAGACTTATGCTAGGGATGTGTATATAAACCTTTCCTTTAAAAAAAATGAAGGAAAACATGCACTACGTGTTTAAAGAAGAAAAGTTCCCAGAAGGTCCGGGATTACACCAGACGCCACCTACTAAGGAGGTTTCAGCTGGCCCCACAGGCGAGACCAGCTGACAGCATCTAGCTTTTCCCTTTCCTTATCCATCACCACCTTTACATCCTGTAGGATAAGATCCACCACCATCCTAAGAGGAAGGACCTTTTTCCTGATTCCAATATGACACCGTGCATGCCACGTGTGGTACCTAACAACTAAACTAACTATATAAATGGTGCACAAATCAAAATCCCCATATCTCTTGAAAGCACCGTAGGCCCATTCCGGGTAACTAAGCCCCGAAAGACAAGGAATGCCCAGTGAGATTGACACCGATCTATAAACTTCAACATTGAAGGGACACTTAAGAAAAAAGTGGTCTATAGTCTCCTCCTCCCCAAGACATTCCTCCCGTGGACAACCACGATCATTGGTCCTTTTAAACTTAAGGTTCCCTCCAACATAGAGCTTCCCTTGGAACGAGAGCCAGGCAATGTCTCTAAACTTCAGAGGGATCCGTCGGTCATTGAGCAACTTCAACCCAGCTGAACAGACGGTGCCTGGACAATCTCTCAAAGCCAGCGGGGCCAGGAAGTAGATTTGCAAGACCCTCTTCCCCAACTCCTTCCTCGAGAGGTCCCTTACATCTCCAACTGCCACACCCCACTTGGTAATCATCCTAATGGCCAGAATCACGTAGATCGGAAGGTATCCTCTGCCAGTCCAGGGCTTTTTCAGTCGGCCTCCCTCTATCCACGCTCTGGAAAAGGGATTCCACCACTCCAGAAAACCCTGTACCCATCGAGGGGGGTCTTCCATAAAGATGCTACCAATATTCAGCTTTAGAAAAGCTGTTGTGAAGAAGACTACAGGGTTGACCATATCTTGGCCTCCCTCTGCCCTCGATCTGTACACAATACCTCTCTTGACCATGTTCATCTTGTTTCCCCAAAACATGTGGAAAAACAGAGAACATAGTCTGGACCACAGCGATTGTGGCAAACAACAGACGTAGCTGACATACAGGAACATTGGTACCAAATAGGTCTTGCATATGTCCACCCTTTCCCTCAGGGAAAATTTTTTACTTTTCCATAGGTTTACTTTCTTGGTCGCATCCTCCAGCTTCCTTTCCCAATTTGCTGTGGCATAATCACCATGGTCGAAATGGATGCCTAAAACTTTGATGCTATCACTGGCCACGGGGAAGGTGTCCGGGAGGGGAAACTCCTTCCCTCCCTCCCCCATCCAGAAAACTTCACTCTTGTCTTTGTTCACTTTTGAACCGGAAGTCACAGAGTAATTCTGGACTAGTTGGTCAATGACACCCGCCTCTGCCACAGATGACAGAATTATGGTGACATCGTCCGCATAGGCTGTCACCCTTAGCGTGAAATCCGGAGCCAGCTGCAGTCCCTCCAATGCGCTGTTCTCAATCCTCCTTATCAGAGGATCGATCGCAAAAACATAGAGAAGAGAGCTCAGGGGGCATCCCTGACGTACTCCCGAGTCCACACTAAAGGAGGGCCCTACCCAACCATTGACAAGAGGGAAGCTCTTGGCCTTACTATATAGAATTTTGAGCCAATCTACCATCTTCCCCGGGAAGCCATACCTTTCCAGTAAAGCCCAGAGGTACTTATGGTTGACACGGTCAAAAGCCTTGGATTGGTCCGAAGCCAGCAGATATTTTCCAAACTTTCCAGCCCTACACCGCTCCACGGCCTCCCGGACACCAAGGACTGCACTAAAGGTGCTACGCCCTTTCACGGTGCAATGCTGGGAAGATGAAAGAAGAGCTTTTGAGAACTCTATTATTCTGTTGAAAAATACTTTTGCCAAAATCTTTCTATCTGTATTGAGGAGGGCGATGGGGCGCCAATTCTCAATACGAGTACGATCCTTACCTTTGAACAACAGAATAAGCGCCGACCGTCTCATGGAAGGAGACAGTTCACCTTTCTCCAAACAGGTATTAAACACCTCCGTAAGACGGGGAGCGATGACATCAGACAGTTCTTTATAAAATTCCGATGTTAGACCATCAGGTCCGGGTGACTTCTTTGGTGACAATCCACCAATCGCTTCCCTCACTTCTTCTACACTTATTCTGTTGCACAAACAATCAAGAGAGGTACCTGGATTCACCAGACCTGGGGTCTCCCTCAGAAACGATTCCATCTTTTCTCCGATAAGTGATTTCTCAGACAGAAGGTCAGAGTAATAGTCCTTCACAACTCTCAGGATGCCTTCTTTCCCCTCCTGAAGCACACCCTGATTGTCATGTAGACCTCTGATTTCCTTAACTTCAGTCCTCCTCTTACAATCCTGGTAGGGATCCGGCGAGTGGTATGTACCGAAATCCCTCTCCAGGGTCAAAGAAGCTAACCGATTATATTGGTATTCCTTCATCTGAGCCTTCACTCTGGAGATTTCCCCACCATCTCCATTCTCAGAGATCAGGAAATCTAATTCCCTTTTCAGAGCATAGTAGGTATTTTTTTTTATCAAGTTCTTTTTCCTTACCAGCCTCTTGAAGAAACCCTGGACTTTCTTTTTAAAAACCTCCCACCACTCAGATCTACTCCATCCTGCCTCCAACAGCGATTCATGATCCATCAGGAGATCTCTGAGAGACTGCATCACGCCCTCATTCTTCAGGAGTTCAGCATTCAACCTCCATAGACCCCTCCCTTTCTGGATGGTCTCTGAAGCATTCAAGGAGAAAGAGAAAAAACAGTGGTCAGAGAATTCTACTGGCTCTACCTTGGGGGGCAGAGTTTTCGAACCTCCTTTAACAAAAAATCTATCTATTCTAGACCTACGCTTACCACAAAAATAAGTGAAACAAGCTCTTTGAGATCCGCTTGTTGAGCGATCTCATGTTCTATTGACAAAAGAGAGCGACCAACAAGTCTTTCTTGCATCATGGAAGAGCTAATATATGTTTTAATCAACTTTAGCTTTGAAAAGCTCCTCTCACCACTGGCCACAAAAACAGGGAGGGTCAGAAGGATCACTTTTACACAAAAAGTTTAACACACCTTGTGGAGATGTACACTCTGAAACTCGTCTTGCAATACTTTGTAATTCACTACCTAAATCAGAAGCATCAATGTCTTTGGAGTCTCCATGTTGTAAAGCTTGCTCTAACTTGCAACAATCTTCCATCGTTGTTCTATTCTGTAAACTATGAACATTGATTCATCTGTGTGAATTTTTCTTCAACTGATTGTATAGCTATATCAAGCACAGCTAAATAAAACTCTACTTTGAATTTTTCCTTTGGGCTTCGAATAGGTGCTTCCTCTGCTTCATAGATGAATGGTTTCCTCTTTGTACTAATGCGAACAGGTTCTGCATCAAACTGCGCTGGTACCCCGAATGCTTCAGCAAGGTCGCCAGCCTCTTCCAGTACTTTTCCAAACCTTTCATCACTCCTGCAGTCTACAAGAAATTTCTTTGTTTCATTCAATTGTTTTATGGCATTGTCTATGTCATATTCCTTTGTCTGAAGCTGTTTGCTAGTCATATTGACCTCAAACAATATACGATAACAAACCACTAGAGAAACCATAAACGTAAAAGCCTATGTTTTCGTGGTGTTGCCAGATGCTCCAGTGAGGGTAATGTCATTATAGATTTCAGTTTGGGCATCATAAATATCACCAAGCTGAAAGCGTAGAGGTTTCAAAGCATCTAATCGACTTTCCCATCTTGTTTCACTCAATGGCTTAACTGTTAGACTAGGAACATAGCGCATTAGAACTTCCCAACGAAGTGGGTATGCGGAGAAGTACACATACACATGTTGTACTAAATCAAAGAAAGCTGTGGCCGCCAAACAACACTTCGCAGCATCATTCACAACTAAATTTAAAGAATGTGCACTGCAAGGAACAAACAACGCTCTTGGGTTAACATCCATAATTCTTTGTTGCACACCGATTTCCTTCCCTTTCATATTTTCATATTGCTTCCATTATCATAACCTTGGCCACGCAAATTTACAACAGGTAATGACATCTCTTCTAACTGGTGAAGGATAATATCTGTCATACCAGCACCACTAGTTTCCTTTAGTGGCAGAAATGTTAGCCGCGCAGCCGCTCGGCGCCGGGGGGCTGGTGCTGGAAGGCTGCACACAGCGCTTCCGCCCGGCGTCTCCGAGCGACCGCGCGTCACTTCCGCCCGGCGCAGGGAGGCTGGGGCTGGAAGGCTGCTCACAGCACTTCCGCCCGGCGTCTCAAAGCAACCGACCGGCACTTCCGCCCAGCGCGGTGACGCAGCGTCTGTCCATCAGACAGACGCTGAGGGAACTTCTCGGCGTCCCCGGGCAGCCGCTCAACGGTTGCCAGGCAACAGGGGACGCCGAGGTACGCACGCTCGGCCACCTGATATGGATTAGAGCCAGGGGGGCTGGTCCGGAACGGCGCTGGGTGATTTGCTGCACCATCCCTTTTAAGGGATAGCTGCAAGCAAGATGGCGCCGGTTATAGCGATCACACTTGCTATCCTGGTCTTTCCTCAGCTCCCTGATCCTGTTCCTCAGTGTTCCTGGTCTGCTTCCCTGCTTCCCTGATCCTGCCTAACCAGCTCCCTCTTCTGGGGTCACGTGAGTGCTCCTCTGGAGCTTGGTTCTATCTTTTTGTTTCTTCATTTGGCAAGACGCCGATCATTTTGTTATTTTATTCTGGGCTGTCCAGCCATTCCTTGTTTAGGGTTTGTCCCTGTAGTCCCTATCAGCCTGCTGGCCTCCGCCAGCCGTGGGGCTGATTCAAGACTGCCGCTGCGTGGTCTCTCCCACTGTTAGAGCCCAGTCAGGCAGGGTTATCTCCATTCTTTGCTTCAGCCGTTTTGGGGATTGTTATGTTTGTGTTTTGATCTGCATTTTGGTGATTCCCCTCATCTCTCCCCCTGTGTTTGTGACTGGGTCGCATTCCCGTCCTTGGCCTGGTGCCGGTAGACAGGGTGTCATCTCCAGTTAGGCCCAGTAGTTAGATTACCTCTTGAGCATACCTCTGACGATCACTAGCCCTTTGTCCCCACATAAGACCTGGCTGCATCGGGGTCGGAGCGGGCCTAACTCGCTCCTTCGGACGCGGCGGCCCCAGGTGAACACTAGCATTTGCAGGGGCTTGACATCTGCCAGAGGTACTCAACAGAGTGAGCGTAGGGTTTCGCTCTGGCCGTCCTAACCGGCGGTCACGGCTGTGGGCTCACGCCTGATTCCTCGTTCCCGGTCTATGGTCATAACATTATAACCGGCCATACAGATTATATAAAGAAGTATTTATATAATAACTACCTTAGTGTTGTTGAAAATGAATCCCACTTCTCAGACATTCTCGGACCAGGTTCAGGGGTTGACTCAGATGGTGCGAGATTTATCTTTGAAAGTAGCCACTCAAGAACAGAGAACTCGGTCCCCGGAACCGGGGGTGTCAGAACCAAAAGTGAATTTGCCTGATCGTTTTTCAGGAGATCGGAGGGCTTTCTTTAATTTTCGTGAGAGTTGCAAGCTATATTTTTGGCTTAGGCCCCGGTCGTCTGGTTCTGAGTCTCAGCGAGTAGGGCTGGTGATGTCTCTTCTACAAGGAGATCCTCAAACCTGGGCGTTCGGCCTCCCAGCTGATAGCCCAGTATTAACCTCCGTGGATAACTTCTTTACTTCCTTGGGCCTTCTCTATGATGATCCCGACAGAGAAGCTTCTGCTGAGACTCACCTTCGGGCCCTTAGACAGGGGAAGGACCCAGCAGAGGCTTATTGTACGGAATTCCGCCGTTGGTCTAATGATTGCGGTTGGAATGATCCGGCACTGAGGAGCCAATTCCGTTGTGGACTCTCAGACGCCATCAAAGATAGCTTAATCCAATACCCAGTGCCCAACTCCCTGGATAAACTCATGGAATTGGCTATCCGAATCGACCGCCGTCTCCGCGAGCGAAAGTCGGAGCGGGGGATTCCGGTACGCCCTATTCCATATGTTTCTTCGATCCCTGAGGACAGCGAGGAACCGATGCAAATAGGGGCAACTTGCATCTCCTCAGAAGAAAGAGCCCGCCGGTTTAGTGCTGGACTCTGCTTATATTGTGGAGGGAAAGGACATCTCCTCCGTAACTGTCCGGTGAGGCCAGTAAAAGCTCAGGCCAAGTGAACGAGGAGAGGGTTCACTTAGGCCATCTTCTGTTTTCCTCTCATAATGCATTACTAGCTCCCTGTAGTATTTTCTTTCAGGAAAATCATTTTTCCGGCACCGCTTTTGTGGATAGTGGTGCAGCTGGAAATTTTTTAGATATCTCTTTAGCCCAGAGATTAGGCATTCCCTCTCTCAAACTAAACGGATACATCACCCTTCGGGGTTTAGACGGGAATGTCTTATCTAATGGGGCTGTTTCGTTTCAGACCCCTCTGGTACGCCTTACCATTGGGTTGTTTCATTCAGAAGAGATGACTTTTCTCTTAACTTCTTGTCCTGACGTTCCCATTGTTTTAGGCTACCCCTGGTTAGTGAAACACAATCCCAGTATTGACTGGAGCACGGGGGAGATCGCTCGTTGGAGCCCTTACTGTTCGGAACAGTGTGTTCACCTCCCGGTGTTTGTAGCTTCTTTGTCCCTCTCTGAGATTCCCGCTCCTTATATCGAGTTCGCAGATGTATTCTCTAAGGGGAAAGCGGACACTCTTCCCCCACATCGTCCTTACGATTGCGCCATTAAGTTAGTGCCCCATGCTCCTTTGCCCAAAGGAGATTGTATGCCTTATCAATTCCTGAGACTAAGGCGATGAATGAATACGTCCAAGAAAGTCTAGAAAAGGGATTCATTCGACCATCTAAGTCCCCCCTTAGTGCCGGTTTCTTTTTTGTGGCAAAAAAGGATGGGTCCCTCAGGCCTTGTATTGACTTCCGTGCCCTTAACAAAATCACGATCAAAAATACTTATCCCCTTCCCTTGATCTCGGTACTTTTTGACCAGTTGCGAGATGCCACCGTTTTTACCAAGATTGATCTCAGAGGAGCTTACAATCTCATCCGCATCAAGGAGGGGGACGAATGGAAGACGGCTTTTAGTACTCAGACGGGTCACTACGAGTACTTAGTGATGCCGTTTGGCCTTTCCAACGCTCCGGCCGTGTTCCAAGATCTGATTAATGATGTCCTCCGAGATTTTTTGGGCAAATTTGTGGTTGTCTATTTAGACGACATTTTGATTTTTTCCCAAGACCTGAACGTGCATAGGAGCCAAGTCAGACAGGTTTTGCAAAAATTGAGAGAGAACCAGTTATTTGCAAAACTCGAGAAATGCGAATTTGAGGTGTCTCTGGTGTCATTTCTGGGGTACATTATCTCTTCTGAGGGATTCCAGATGGACCCCAAGAAGCTTCAGGCTATTGTTGATTGGTCGCGACCTACCAACTTGAAGGCGGTCCAACGGTTTCTTGGGTTCGCTAATTATTATAGGCGTTTTATTCATTCATTCTCTTCTATCGTAGCGCCCCTGGTTGCATTGACCAAGAAAGGAGCTGACCCATCTAAATGGTCACCGCAGGCGGATCAAGCCTTTGAAACCTTAAAACGAGCCTTCATTTCGGCTCCAGTTTTGAAACATCCCAATCCTGACCTTCCCTTCATAGTGGAGGTGGATGCCTCCGAGGTGGGGGCCGGAGCGGTGTTGTCGCAAAGAGACCCTGAGTCTTTGAAATTGCACCCCTGTGCATACATGTCGAGGAAGTTTTCTTCGGCCGAGGCTAACTATGACGTTGGGAACAGGGAGTTACTCGCTGTCAAGTGGGCCTTTGATGAGTGGCGTCACTGGTTAGAAGGAGCGGCTCATCAAATTCTGGTTCTTACTGACCACAAGAACCTACAGTACATTGAAACTGCTAAAAGGCTCAATGCGCGACAAGCTCGCTGGGCTCTGTTCTTCATGCGGTTTAACTTCCTGATTTCTTATAGACCTGGTTCAAGGAACATTAGAGCTGATGCTCTTTCTCGTTGTTTCCTTCCCCAACAGGAGAATAGAGCGAGCAAGATTCCTATTTTGCCAGCATCATGTATCCATGCAGGAATCAACCAGACCCTGGAGGGATTGATTCGTCAGGCCCAGAGTCAGGCTCCTGCTCAAACCCCAGCAGATCGACTCTTTGTTCCTGAGTCTCTGCGGCCCAGGGTATTGTCTGAGTTACACGATTCCAGGATTGCGGGTCATCCAGGAATTGTTAAGACGATAGATCTCCTTTCTCGGGTGGTCTGGTGGCCAGGGATGTCACGGGACACCAGGGAATTTGTATTATCATGTCCAGTTTGTGCGCAGCATAAAGTTCCTCGATCACGGCCTCTTGGGGTGCTCATGCCCCTGTCCATACCTGCTAGGCCTTGGTCTCACTTGGCCATGGACTTCATAGTCAGTTTACCTGTTTCTGCCCAGTGTCAAGTCATATGGGTTGTCGTGGACAGGTTTTCTAAGATGGCACACTTCGTGGCCCTGAGACAGTTGCCGTCAGCGAAAGAGTTGGTGGGTTTGTTTCTGCAGCACATCTTTAGACTCCACGGATTACCCACCGATATAGTGTCTGATCGGGGCCCACAGTTCGTTGCACAGTTTTGGAGATTGTTTTGTTCTTCCCTTAAAGTTAAAGTTAGTTTAACTTCTGCCTTCCACCCGCAGTCCAACGGGCAGACCGAGCGACTGAATCAGTCACTTAAACAGTACCTACGGTGTTTTGTGTCCAAATTGCAAAACGATTGGGTAAGCTTCCTACCGTTGGCTGAATTTGCATATAATAATGCACATCATTCGGCCTCAAAGACTTCACCCTTCTTTTCTGTATATGGATTCCATCCACGGACCAGTGCCTTCGGACCTGAAGCCCCCAGGTCTGCCTCTTCTTCTGTCTCCCATCTGAGACTCATTTGGAAGAGAGTCCATGAAGCACTGAAGGAGGCAGCATTTAGGGAAAAAAGGTTCGCAGACAGGTCCAGACGTCCTTGTCGATTCAAGGTTGGTGACTGGGTGTGGCTATCCACCCGGAACATAAAGCTTCATCAACTTTCGGCAAGGTTAGGGCCCAGATATATAGGTCCCTTTCAAATCATCAAAAAAGTCAACCCAGTGGCTTTTCGCCTCTCTCTGCCTCGATCCTTGAGGATCAACAATACCTTTCACTCTTCCCTGCTCAAGCCGGTATTCCTCTCACGGAAATTTCCACGGAGAATTAACACTGGATCATCTCCGGTGGTAGTCCGGGGACAGCAAGAATTCCGTGTGGAGAAGATTTTGGATTCAAGGTTCGTCAGAGGCTCTCTGCAGTTTTTGATCCATTGGAGTGGATTTGGTCCCGAGGAGAGATCTTGGGTGCCTGAGAAAGATGTACATGCTCCCAGCCTGAAGAGGGCATTTTTTCAGGAATTTCCATATAAACCCGGTGGTAGGGGTCGGTGGACCTCTCCTCAAGGGGGGGGGTACTGTTAGCCGCGCAGCCGCTCGGCGCCGGGGGGCTGTTGCTGGAAGGCTGCACACAGCGCTTCCGCCCGGCGTCTCCGAGCGACCGCGCGTCACTTCCGCCCGGCGCAGGGAGGCTGGGGCTGGAAGGCTGCTCACAGCACTTCCGCCCGGCGTCTCCAAGCAACCGACCGGCACTTCCGCCCAGCGCGGTGACGCAGCGTCTGTCCATCAGACAGACGCTGAGGGAACTTCTCGGCGTCCCCGGGCAGCCGCTCAACGGTTGCCAGGCAACAGGGGACGCCGAGGTACGCACGCTCGGCCACCTGATATGGATTAGAGCCAGGGGGGCTGGTCCGGAACGGCGCTGGGTGATTTGCTGCACCATCCCTTTTAAGGGATAGCTGCAAGCAAGATGGCGCCGGTTATAGCGATCACACTTGCTATCCTGGTCTTTCCTCAGCTCCCTGATCCTGTTCCTCAGTGTTCCTGGTCTGCTTCCCTGCTTCCCTGATCCTGCCTAACCAGCTCCCTCTTCTGGGGTCACGTGAGTGCTCCTCTGGAGCTTGGTTCTATCTTTTTGTTTCTTCATTTGGCAAGACGCCGATCATTTTGTTATTTTATTCTGGGCTGTCCAGCCATTCCTTGTTTAGGGTTTGTCCCTGTAGTCCCTATCAGCCTGCTGGCCTCCGCCAGCCGTGGGGCTGATTCAAGACTGCCGCTGCGTGGTCTCTCCCACTGTTAGAGCCCAGTCAGGCAGGGTTATCTCCATTCTTTGCTTCAGCCGTTTTGGGGATTGTTATGTTTGTGTTTTGATCTGCATTTTGGTGATTCCCCTCATCTCTCCCCCTGTGTTTGTGACTGGGTCGCATTCCCGTCCTTGGCCTGGTGCCGGTAGACAGGGTGTCATCTCCAGTTAGGCCCAGTAGTTAGATTACCTCTTGAGCATACCTCTGACGATCACTAGCCCTTTGTCCCCACATAAGACCTGGCTGCATCGGGGTCGGAGCGGGCCTAACTCGCTCCTTCGGACGCGGCGGCCCCAGGTGAACACTAGCATTTGCAGGGGCTTGACATCTGCCAGAGGTACTCAAACAGAGTGAGCGTAGGGTTTCGCTCTGGCCGTCCTAACCGGCGGTCACGGCTGTGGGCTCACGCCTGATTCCTCGTTCCCGGTCTATGGTCATAACATTATAACCGGCCATACAGATTATATAAAGAAGTATTTATATAATAACTACCTTAGTGTTGTTGAAAATGAATCCCACTTCTCAGACATTCTCGGACCAGGTTCAGGGGTTGACTCAGATGGTGCGAGATTTATCTTTGAAAGTAGCCACTCAAGAACAGAGAACTCGGTCCCCGGAACCGGGGGTGTCAGAACCAAAAGTGAATTTGCCTGATCGTTTTTCAGGAGATCGGAGGGCTTTCTTTAATTTTCGTGAGAGTTGCAAGCTATATTTTTGGCTTAGGCCCCGGTCGTCTGGTTCTGAGTCTCAGCGAGTAGGGCTGGTGATGTCTCTTCTACAAGGAGATCCTCAAACCTGGGCGTTCGGCCTCCCAGCTGATAGCCCAGTATTAACCTCCGTGGATAACTTCTTTACTTCCTTGGGCCTTCTCTATGATGATCCCGACAGAGAAGCTTCTGCTGAGACTCACCTTCGGGCCCTTAGACAGGGGAAGGACCCAGCAGAGGCTTATTGTACGGAATTCCGCCGTTGGTCTAATGATTGCGGTTGGAATGATCCGGCACTGAGGAGCCAATTCCGTTGTGGACTCTCAGACGCCATCAAAGATAGCTTAATCCAATACCCAGTGCCCAACTCCCTGGATAAACTCATGGAATTGGCTATCCGAATCGACCGCCGTCTCCGCGAGCGAAAGTCGGAGCGGGGGATTCCGGTACGCCCTATTCCATATGTTTCTTCGATCCCTGAGGACAGCGAGGAACCGATGCAAATAGGGGCAACTTGCATCTCCTCAGAAGAAAGAGCCCGCCGGTTTAGTGCTGGACTCTGCTTATATTGTGGAGGGAAAGGACATCTCCTCCGTAACTGTCCGGTGAGGCCAGTAAAAGCTCAGGCCAAGTGAACGAGGAGAGGGTTCACTTAGGCCATCTTCTGTTTTCCTCTCATAATGCATTACTAGCTCCCTGTAGTATTTTCTTTCAGGAAAATCATTTTTCCGGCACCGCTTTTGTGGATAGTGGTGCAGCTGGAAATTTTTTAGATATCTCTTTAGCCCAGAGATTAGGCATTCCCTCTCTCAAACTAAACGGATACATCACCCTTCGGGGTTTAGACGGGAATGTCTTATCTAATGGGGCTGTTTCGTTTCAGACCCCTCTGGTACGCCTTACCATTGGGTTGTTTCATTCAGAAGAGATGACTTTTCTCTTAACTTCTTGTCCTGACGTTCCCATTGTTTTAGGCTACCCCTGGTTAGTGAAACACAATCCCAGTATTGACTGGAGCACGGGGGAGATCGCTCGTTGGAGCCCTTACTGTTCGGAACAGTGTGTTCACCTCCCGGTGTTTGTAGCTTCTTTGTCCCTCTCTGAGATTCCCGCTCCTTATATCGAGTTCGCAGATGTATTCTCTAAGGGGAAAGCGGACACTCTTCCCCCACATCGTCCTTACGATTGCGCCATTAAGTTAGTGCCCCATGCTCCTTTGCCCAAAGGGAGATTGTATGCCTTATCAATTCCTGAGACTAAGGCGATGAATGAATACGTCCAAGAAAGTCTAGAAAAGGGATTCATTCGACCATCTAAGTCCCCCCTTAGTGCCGGTTTCTTTTTTGTGGCAAAAAAGGATGGGTCCCTCAGGCCTTGTATTGACTTCCGTGCCCTTAACAAAATCACGATCAAAAATACTTATCCCCTTCCCTTGATCTCGGTACTTTTTGACCAGTTGCGAGATGCCACCGTTTTTACCAAGATTGATCTCAGAGGAGCTTACAATCTCATCCGCATCAAGGAGGGGGACGAATGGAAGACGGCTTTTAGTACTCAGACGGGTCACTACGAGTACTTAGTGATGCCGTTTGGCCTTTCCAACGCTCCGGCCGTGTTCCAAGATCTGATTAATGATGTCCTCCGAGATTTTTTGGGCAAATTTGTGGTTGTCTATTTAGACGACATTTTGATTTTTTCCCAAGACCTGAACGTGCATAGGAGCCAAGTCAGACAGGTTTTGCAAAAATTGAGAGAGAACCAGTTATTTGCAAAACTCGAGAAATGCGAATTTGAGGTGTCTCTGGTGTCATTTCTGGGGTACATTATCTCTTCTGAGGGATTCCAGATGGACCCCAAGAAGCTTCAGGCTATTGTTGATTGGTCGCGACCTACCAACTTGAAGGCGGTCCAACGGTTTCTTGGGTTCGCTAATTATTATAGGCGTTTTATTCATTCATTCTCTTCTATCGTAGCGCCCCTGGTTGCATTGACCAAGAAAGGAGCTGACCCATCTAAATGGTCACCGCAGGCGGATCAAGCCTTTGAAACCTTAAAACGAGCCTTCATTTCGGCTCCAGTTTTGAAACATCCCAATCCTGACCCTCTCTTCATAGTGGAGGTGGATGCCTCCGAGGTGGGGGCCGGAGCGGTGTTGTCGCAAAGAGACCCTGAGTCTTTGAAATTGCACCCCTGTGCATACATGTCGAGGAAGTTTTCTTCGGCCGAGGCTAACTATGACGTTGGGAACAGGGAGTTACTCGCTGTCAAGTGGGCCTTTGATGAGTGGCGTCACTGGTTAGAAGGAGCGGCTCATCAAATTCTGGTTCTTACTGACCACAAGAACCTACAGTACATTGAAACTGCTAAAAGGCTCAATGCGCGACAAGCTCGCTGGGCTCTGTTCTTCATGCGGTTTAACTTCCTGATTTCTTATAGACCTGGTTCAAGGAACATTAGAGCTGATGCTCTTTCTCGTTGTTTCCTTCCCCAACAGGAGAATAGAGCGAGCAAGATTCCTATTTTGCCAGCATCATGTATCCATGCAGGAATCAACCAGACCCTGGAGGGATTGATTCGTCAGGCCCAGAGTCAGGCTCCTGCTCAAACCCCAGCAGATCGACTCTTTGTTCCTGAGTCTCTGCGGCCCAGGGTATTGTCTGAGTTACACGATTCCAGGATTGCGGGTCATCCAGGAATTGTTAAGACGATAGATCTCCTTTCTCGGGTGGTCTGGTGGCCAGGGATGTCACGGGACACCAGGGAATTTGTATTATCATGTCCAGTTTGTGCGCAGCATAAAGTTCCTCGATCACGGCCTCTTGGGGTGCTCATGCCCCTGTCCATACCTGCTAGGCCTTGGTCTCACTTGGCCATGGACTTCATAGTCAGTTTACCTGTTTCTGCCCAGTGTCAAGTCATATGGGTTGTCGTGGACAGGTTTTCTAAGATGGCACACTTCGTGGCCCTGAGACAGTTGCCGTCAGCGAAAGAGTTGGTGGGTTTGTTTCTGCAGCACATCTTTAGACTCCACGGATTACCCACCGATATAGTGTCTGATCGGGGCCCACAGTTCGTTGCACAGTTTTGGAGATTGTTTTGTTCTTCCCTTAAAGTTAAAGTTAGTTTAACTTCTGCCTTCCACCCGCAGTCCAACGGGCAGACCGAGCGACTGAATCAGTCACTCAAACAGTACCTACGGTGTTTTGTGTCCAAATTGCAAAACGATTGGGTAAGCTTCCTACCGTTGGCTGAATTTGCATATAATAATGCACATCATTCGGCCTCAAAGACTTCACCCTTCTTTTCTGTATATGGATTCCATCCACGGACCAGTGCCTTCGGACCTGAAGCCCCCAGGTCTGCCTCTTCTTCTGTCTCCCATCTGAGACTCATTTGGAAGAGAGTCCATGAAGCACTGAAGGAGGCAGCATTTAGGGAAAAAAGGTTCGCAGACAGGTCCAGACGTCCTTGTCGATTCAAGGTTGGTGACTGGGTGTGGCTATCCACCCGGAACATAAAGCTTCATCAACTTTCGGCAAGGTTGGGGCCCAGATATATAGGTCCCTTTCAAATCATCAAAAAAGTCAACCCAGTGGCTTTTCGCCTCTCTCTGCCTCGATCCTTGAGGATCAACAATACCTTTCACTCTTCCCTGCTCAAGCCGGTATTCCTCTCACGGAAATTTCCACGGAGAATTAACACTGGATCATCTCCGGTGGTAGTCCGGGGACAGCAAGAATTCCGTGTGGAGAAGATTTTGGATTCAAGGTTCGTCAGAGGCTCTCTGCAGTTTTTGATCCATTGGAGTGGATTTGGTCCCGAGGAGAGATCTTGGGTGCCTGAGAAAGATGTACATGCTCCCAGCCTGAAGAGGGCATTTTTTCAGGAATTTCCATATAAACCCGGTGGTAGGGGTCGGTGGACCTCTCCTCAAGGGGGGGGTACTGTTAGCCGCGCAGCCGCTCGGCGCCGGGGGGCTGTTGCTGGAAGGCTGCACACAGCGCTTCCGCCCGGCGTCTCCGAGCGACCGCGCGTCACTTCCGCCCGGCGCAGGGAGGCTGGGGCTGGAAGGCTGCTCACAGCACTTCCGCCCGGCGTCTCCAAGCAACCGACCGGCACTTCCGCCCAGCGCGGTGACGCAGCGTCTGTCCATCAGACAGACGCTGAGGGAACTTCTCGGCGTCCCCGGGCAGCCGCTCAACGGTTGCCAGGCAACAGGGGACGCCGAGGTACGCACGCTCGGCCACATGATATGATTAGAGCCAGGGGGGCTGGTCCGGAACGGCGCTGGGTGATTTGCTGCACCATCCCTTTTAAGGGATAGCTGCAAGCAAGATGGCGCCGGTTATAGCGATCACACTTGCTATCCTGGTCTTTCCTCAGCTCCCTGATCCTGTTCCTCAGTGTTCCTGGTCTGCTTCCCTGCTTCCCTGATCCTGCCTAACCAGCTCCCTCTTCTGGGGTCACGTGAGTGCTCCTCTGGAGCTTGGTTCTATCTTTTTGTTTCTTCATTTGGCAAGACGCCGATCATTTTGTTATTTTATTCTGGGCTGTCCAGCCATTCCTTGTTTAGGGTTTGTCCCTGTAGTCCCTATCAGCCTGCTGGCCTCCGCCAGCCGTGGGGCTGATTCAAGACTGCCGCTGCGTGGTCTCTCCCACTGTTAGAGCCCAGTCAGGCAGGGTTATCTCCATTCTTTGCTTCAGCCGTTTTGGGGATTGTTATGTTTGTGTTTTGATCTGCATTTTGGTGATTCCCCTCATCTCTCCCCCTGTGTTTGTGACTGGGTCGCATTCCCGTCCTTGGCCTGGTGCCGGTAGACAGGGTGTCATCTCCAGTTAGGCCCAGTAGTCAGATTACCTCTTGAGCATACCTCTGACAATCACTAGCCCTTTGTCCCCACATAAGACCTGGCTGCATCGGGGTCGGAGCGGGCCTAACTCGCTCCTTCGGACGCGGCGGCCCCAGGTGAACACTAGCATTTGCAGGGGCTTGACATCTGCCAGAGGTACTCAACAGAGTGAGCGTAGGGTTTCGCTCTGGCCGTCCTAACCGGCGGTCACGGCTGTGGGCTCACGCCTGATTCCTCGTTCCCGGTCTATGGTCATAACAAGAAATCCTCAGAAATGTTCTTTTATGCACACAGGTTCATGATCATCAGGTAATGAAGCTTTGTTCACAAAGCAAAGGATCGTGGTCATTTGTTCAACGTGACTTACATCAGGTGTACAATCGACAATTATCGAAAAATACTTGGCAACTTGGACAGATTTAATTTCTTCTTTGATGGTGTTGGATAAAAGCTGAATTAATTAATTCTGTATATCTTTCCCAAGGTAGTGTACATGGGTCTTTTAAAGTATATTTTATTTTGCGAACATGAAGGGGTTGAAGCTAATTATTCAATAAGTTCCCATTTCCCGCTGTGTGCAATGTTTCATTTGTTCCACAAAAGGCCAGATTTTGCATACCGAGAACTCGCACTTAAGCCATCAGTCATATAAGAATTTGCTGCCAGTAGTTTTCTTTTTCTTTGCGCATATTTTCTCTATCAATTGTTTTTTTTTGTTTCTCAGTGGTATTTCAAGCTCCTTCCAGTTTTGAGAATTTTCCAAATGTGCATTACTTCTCTCATGATGTGACAGAATTGCAGTGATATTCTTCCAATCTTTTGAACCTTTGTTAGAGAGAGATTATGGTGGGTTGTTTGTGTAATTACCAAACAACTTGCAACACAAGCAAAATACAGAGTTATTTGATATAGAATATCGTAGCCACTGACGGTGCATTATGTCTCCTTCTTTTGTCCTCTTTTCTAATAATTTGTTAAAAATCTTCTCCGATTGGCATCTTTAGGAAATTCAAACCGCTGAACTTGTTATGGTCCATGTTCTACCAAAATTTGACGCATATTATCATCAAAGTTTATCCAAGTAGAAGGGCCACTATCGTTGAAGCTGCAGCTACTTTCATTTTCTGTCACCTCTTGATCCAGCTGGTTCCACGTCAACATCTACAGTATGTTCATGTACTATGTAAGTTTCAGAGGCTGTAGACATGACAGTTGTCTCAGTTTCAGTCTCAGATTGAAATTCTAAAGCAGAGCTACCTTCATCATCCTGGTGTTGTGGCCAAAGATACTTAAGAAAATAACCTTCTTGCTTGGCTTGTTCCGTTTCCTTTTCAGCCCTCCTTTTTCAAAACTGCTCCAGATAAAAAAAATTTTATCTGCCATGGTAGAAATTCCACTAAAAAAGAAAATCCTTTTTGCTGTAATGTTTTCATAAAGATATACCTAAAAAACTAAATTTCATAGTATACCTAACCAGGTTAAAAAATACAGCATACAAATGGGAAAGTGACTGTTAAAGTGATATATTTTTGGTCATAAAAAAATCATCAAAACATGAACAGACACGAAGTTGAAATCTGGAACAGCATATAAGTGGGTCCGGGCATGGTAAGGTCCTCTAATCTTTGCAGTGTTGAATAAAGGTACCAATGAGGAATGTCCACAGTTGTTGATGCCGCTTCTGGCAATGAAAGAGTCCGCTGGATAAATGGGGTCGCCTGGAGTGTGGAAGCCTGCAACACTGACGCTCTGGAAACATTCAAAAATAGACTTAAGACTTTCCTGTTCACCAAGCATTTCACTAATGTCCCTTGTTAAGTTAAGTTTTTTTTTTATTTTGTGTTGTGAAAGGCTAATGCAAGCACTTTTTATTCCTAGTAGGAGAAAATATATTATATATAGTGTTTGTAGGCTGTCTGGTGAACACTCACGTTTTGTAGTCCCTGACTCTGGTCTGAGCGTCCGGTCTGGAGCTCGCCTTCGCGAGCAGATCTTGTGTGTGATATCTCCACCACCCGCCCGAGATTTACAAGGAATTAAGCATTGCTGTGTGATTGTCCAGCGCACCGGGGGGGGGGGGTGTCAGTGTATTGCGGCTGACTACAGTAGTTGGCAGGGGTTGGGGCGGTGCCACGAAGATTGCCGCTGGCTGCTGATGACCGGGCGGCAGCCAGGGATGGGGACTGACCGTCAGGCAGCAAGTTACACGAGCGGGCTTTGGCGGGGGAGGGGGGAGAGGGTGGGAAATAACTCACCTAATAGCTGCTGGCTGTAAGGGCTTGTTGTTGCTGCAGATGATGATCGCTGCAGCTTCCAGTTCAAAGTTCCTCTGGCTCTCCTCTGCGGTAGCTTCCCGCTGCTGCTGGCCTGCTGAAGATCACTACCGCCCTCCAGTGGCCCTAGGCAAATGCCTAAACCTGCATAGTGGTGGCGCTGGCCCTGGGCTGCTGCACAGTTCAAAATCATATAGGAGAGCTACACCAACTGTCACCCCTTACTCTGTCATCGCCTGCTTGGACTCACTAGCAATGAATGTGGCTCACCTAGTCAAATTTCGTACTGTGCTGTTATGTAGCACCATTTCTGGAGCCACCACTGGTCAGCACACACAATAGTTACACCTAAATTTACAGGGGAAGCCTGTAGAGGAGATGCAGCAGACTATTTTGGGGGAGAGGGCCAGGCTCTCCTGTCACTAGTATATGCTACCATAAAAAGCTACAATTCATGGATCCATGGTGAGGGGCTAAAATAAAGTGAATTGTGAAATTTAGCCATCCTTGTGGAACTTTGTTCATGTGCATAATCTCCCTATCCTGCTTACTTCACTAGGAAATCGAAGGGATATGGAAGATCCATCTATTCTTCTGGAGGCATAGGGGACCAACTGAAAAAAAAAACAGTTAATTATTTTAAGCTACTGTTTGTTTAAACCTCATTTATGGAATAAATCAGAGGCTCTCAAATGTGGTCATTAACGCACCCTAATGGTACAGGTTTTAAGTTTTTCCATACTTGGCCACCACAGGTTAAATAATTTGTTTTTCAGTCACTGTGATTTAATCTGTGCCAAACCATGGAATTTTGGGGTGCATTAGTAACCTCTAGCATAAATCATGCCACTGAGGGGACCTTTAAAATAACTATTACATAGAGAACTGTTGTTGGTTGAAGTATTTTTTTTAAAGTGAAGTCTATGAAAGGTCCGTTTTGAATTTACCAGTTCAAGAAAACCGGTAATTCAAAACGATTAAAAAGCAGGGTCCTACCCATTTCAGTGTCCCTGTGTAATGAGATTGAACAAAACGGCATTGAAATGGTAATACCCCTTTCAGACCGCACTTAAACGGGTAATATACCGTTTAAGATATGCAGTGTGAAAGGGGTTAAGGCTGTCTGACCCATTTTAAAAATGTTTTAAATTACCGGGTCAATTCCATTTTTGCGGTGTGAAAGCAGCATAAGAGAGGTTGACAAGTTCCATTGTATCTAGGAAACGGTATCTAAGAAGACACCATGGAAGTCCTGGATGGGGAATGTCCATTCAACTTCTTAAATGCCTCCGCCCCCCAGGTGTAGAATGAAGAACACACTGGTCAGCGGCCAGCCTTAATATGTGGCCCTGACCAGAAGTGTCCCCCTCTGCCAGACCTGTCATGGCACTTAGGGCACATGCCACGTTCACATCTGCCTTTTTATGGCACTGGCAACCGCACCAACAGCTAGTAATATACCGTATATACTCAAGTATAAGCTTAGGGAACATGGCTGCCGCTACGGGAACATGGCCACCGGCCTCCTGCACTGAGGACATGTCTAGTGCAGGAGGCCTGGCTGCTACAGAGCGGAGCAGGGCAGTGGCGGACGCAGGAGGAGGTCAGCTGTGGCCATGCACCCCCCATGGAGCCGGTCAGCAGCACGGCACCCCCCCTACCTCCCTGGAGCAGTCCACTGCCGTGGAGCAGGGCAGCGGTGAATGCAAGAGGAGGTCAGCGCCGGCCACGCACAACCCTATCCATGCGGAGCCGGAGAGCGGCACAGTGCCCCTTACCTCCTTGGAGCATTTCAGTTGCAGTCGCAACCCCCCCCAGTGAAGTGGACGCAGGAGGAGGTCAGTCAAAGCCTGTGGTGTCCTATGCAGGGGGAGCAGCCTTTGGTGTGCTATGCAGGGGAGCAGCCTGTGGTTTTGTATGCAGAGGGAGAGCAGCCTGTGGTGTCCTATGCAAGGGAGCAGCCTGTGGTCCTGTTATTATGTAGAGAGAGCAGCCTGTGGTGTCCTGTTATTATGCAGGGGGAGCAACCTGTGGTGTTCTGGTATTATTATACAGGGAAATTACCAGTAGCTGCTGCATTTCCCACCCTAGGCTTATACTCAAGTCAATAAGTTTTCCTAGTTTTTCGTGTCAACTTATACCCGAGTATATATGGTACTTGCTGTGGCTTATCATATATTTGTAGATGTGTGCCTAACAATGCTACATTTTATTTACAGCTATGCGTTAATTTTTGAATAAATTAGTATATTGAGTATATTTTTATGACTATAGCAGTGAGCTGGCTGATTTTGCCTTGCTTGTGGATAACCCATCCCTATTTGAACACCTGATGTTACTAAATTACAATAAATAAAAACAATAAACTAGAATTCATGAGCCAAACAATGGGGGTTATTCTGACTCACTCTGAACGGCACAATCACTCTCTAATGGACAAAACCATGTGCACTGCAGGTGGGGCTGATGTAACGTGCAGAAAGAGTTAGATTTGGGTGGGGTTCTACATCAAAATGATATCTATATTGCATTCTTAAAATAAAGCAGCCAATATTTACCCTGCACAGAAACAATAAAACGCCAAATTTTAACTCTCTCTGCACATGTAACATCGGCCCCACCTGCAGTGCATATGGGTTTTGTCCTTTTTTGTGATTGTTTTTTGTGATCGTGCTTTTCCGAGTGAATCAGAATAACCCCCAATGTGTAAAGGTTTACAGTCAGTGCATGCGATAAGGCAGTATGCATG
The DNA here is from genome assembly GCF_055691185.1 of Crinia signifera. Taxonomy (NCBI): domain Eukaryota; kingdom Metazoa; phylum Chordata; class Amphibia; order Anura; family Myobatrachidae; genus Crinia; species Crinia signifera. The sequence goes on from NC_139219.1 coordinate 210,028,943, forward strand.
CCAAAGAACTGTTTATTTGGTCCCAGTATGGATCTTTCTAAAAGCTTGAGTGCAAAGTACACAGGAATGTATGAGTTCATTAATTTTAATATGATTAGAACCTGCCAGTAGCAATGAAGCCATAACCTGTGAATCCCAAACAGGAACCCATTACTAATGTGAAAAAGGGAATACAATTTATAGATATTAGTAATCTAATGGCACATGTGAAAAGGGTTGAGGTTGAAAACCATTGAACTAACATATTACAGGGGAAAATGTCTTAACAGTTGGTTTGGTTTAATTTAAAACAGCCACAAGAGTTCAGGAAATCACTACCAAACTGCCAATGCTTTGTTGTCTCCAGTCTAGCTGCAAATTACTGCAGATTACACTCTTCTTAGAGTTAGGTGCAAGTCCCATCCTGCTGCACCACCTGGCTTCATTCGGTCAATGCCAATTTTGGCGCTTTAATTTTCACACCCTATTAAATTTGACTACTTATTTCAATGAATCTTCTCTTGTGAAATACATTCCTTTCATACCAGCACTCTCTGTTATTTAAGCCCCACCTTCGACTTCTGCTCATCTATCCTCCGTAAGTTTTCCAATATGGTTGGATCTATCTACTACTCCTTAAATGTTTCTGGCTGACAGGACATACTGTATCACCCTGCAGCGCTGGGGCTGCATAAAAATAGGAAACAAGACACACAAAGTGTACCCTACTAAGCCTTCTCACTTTCTCTGCGCTCCAGCTCCAGCGCCTAGGACCAATTCAAGTCAGTCTCAACTCTCAGATGGGAAATAGCGGTTTCAATGTCAAATTGATAGCATTTACTAATGTCTCATATGTAAACTAAAACCGCTTTAGATCCATGGCAGTTTCTAATTGACCACTCACCATGGCTCTTTTTGACAGTGGCTTCTATTGAGACCACTACAGATTATAAGTTATTCTATTCATATTGATTTAATGTTGTGTTTACAGAAACAACATTCTCCTGACTTCATAAAAACAGTTGGCTGCTGTCACATTGTGGGCTTGTAAGTTTAAGCGGAGAATGAGAACTATATAAAGTGATTGGTAATTGTTGTATTTTTTTATTCTTGTTTTGTACTTGCCTATGTGAGGAGTGTTTTTGAAGTAGTGTTTTTGTTTTGTTTTTAAGTCCTTTTTGTGATTCATTTTAGTGTGGTGTGATTGTGTGTTTGTATTCTTTTTTATATGACATTTTTGTGATTGTGTATTTCTGTCAAGTCATGTTTGGTAATAGACATCCTAATCCTCCATAGCCCTGTTGGATGATATTTCTGTCAACCAATCATCTCAAAATCAATTAATTCACCTGCTGTTTCAGCTACTGTAGCATGCTTGCTGTTTTATGACGGTTTTCAAAAATGCTGTTTTGTAAAATGGAGCTTCTATTCTATTATTTCTATAGTCTCAGACATAAATGGTGCTTTGTTATAGAATTATGTTCTATTGCATTTTCAAGTGTGCTTTTTGTGGCTGTTTTAGCCTTAGTATATTGGCAGATTGCAAACCTGATGCCAAACCGACACAAAACCACCAAGATTTACAACCCACTGCTTTGTAAATTTAGCCTCATGATAGAACAGATGCTTACTGTAAGTAGCATTGTTGCCAACTGCTTCTGAAGTAAGATATATTTCTGTAATAGAGTTTGATTATCCATGCATAGCTAAAATGTTTATATAGATGAATCAATGGTTATCAAAAACAATTGACCTTTATATGCATTTTTTCATATTTCTGTCTATTATTGAAATAAACCTGAAGATTGTTATCACGATCATAAAATAAAATAAAAATCTCTCATCTTGAACAGCTGCAATATTGTAAATACTTTAAATATTTTTTTCCTCACAAATAATATAAAAAAAATGTAACAGGGTGCTAGAAGCTGGAAGTGTCAGATAATTTCCTTATTTATAAAGCGGAAGTCTTCTAAATTATTGCTGCTTTAAAAACAAAAATGTCTAACCTGAGACAAACTCATGCACTCAGAGTATATACTTTAAAGGCACAAATTTGATTAAGTTTGAATTCCCCAAATAATCACCATAATCTTCTTTGACCTCTCTCCTGATGAGTGTTCTTTAAGAATACATTAAACTGAAATACTGTATACTCGCATGGTTCTAGCAAGGTATGAAGGATAAATGAGGTACAAAGTTGCAGTATAAATGCAGAGCTATTTTTGTGCTTTTCATTTGACCTCTAGAGCTTGAACTATTTAGTCAAACTGGAAAGTTTGGGGACAATGGGGCGGATTCTGAGTAGGTTCGGCATGAGCTACCGACAGGCGGGTTTCCAATGGTCATTAGACTGGCATCGGAATCCAGAGGGCCTGGACTCCAACAGGGGGTCAAGAAATTGGAAGCCCCTTGCGAGCTCACTGCGGTCGCCACACTGCAGTCTAGGTGGCTCGCTGAGCTCACCACAGGTTCTTTTCTCCCTCTATGGGGGTTATGGACCCGACTGTTGGGCTTTTAACAGTCAGGATTCCAACATCGGTTTACTGACCAGTGGGATCCTGACTGTTGGGAGGTCATCCGGCACTCATTCTGAGTTGGGAGCTAAAAAGCAGTAAGAGAAGGTGGCTCTCGTGCAACCCATCCACTTCCTAGTGAAGCAGGCAGCATGGGGAGCTTAATAAAGTAATCTTTGCACTCTATGGAGGGGTGGTACTAAATTATGCAAACAGCAATTTAATTTATCCCCCCAACGCAGACCAAAAAATTGTGTAATTCTCCCAAAGGTGAGTTCGGGGCCTAATGATTCCTGAAGTAACCCTGAAGTATGCAGCAGCGAATCATCTCCCGGAGTAGAGACACCTAAAGTATGTAAGTATGATTTGTGGACTATATAGTATATATTCAATTGATGCCGTATCCATTCTGAAATTATTTTGCCGGAATGGATCCTGCATCCATTATTCAATGCAGTGGGCAAATACAACATTGGATTTGGCCGTGGATTGATGGTCACCCAGCCAGCATGGGGACTGGGTGAGCGCGGCAGCAGGAGCTGTAACTGAGCCTTGACGGGTCGGGTGAGCTGCTCTCAGCTGGCCTGGCAGTGTGTGGGTATGGGAGTCGGCGGGTGGGTATGGGAGGGTGCGGGCGGTGATGGACAGGAGGACAGTGCCGTGTAAGCTGCTGCTCACCCAGCACCATCCTCCCTGCCTCAATTCAGCATCTTTTTATTTCAGATTGAGATTGACGGAAACACAGCCAAAACCTCTTGGTTTTGGCTGTGTTTCTGTCAATAGCAGGTAGATTAGCGGCTATTCCCTCAAATCACCTGGTTTTCAATCACTGTCAAAACTGTGATCTTGCTGAAAAGATGTCAGTTATCCACATGTATAGATCAGAAGGGGATCTGACCTATTCAATACTGGCTATTCAGTACTGGCCTTCCGATCCATTCATGTCGAAAACTGACGTATTTTCGGCAAGACGGCAGTTTCGACAGTGATTTCGACTGTATTAGAGTATGAAAAAAACCTATTGGCATTACAAAATGGGTTGCCCAAATATTTTTTTTGCTTTGCTCCCAACTAAGAATAAGCCCCAATTTGTCAAGTCCAAGCAGTAATGAAAGGAAAGCACAACTGAAATGTATTTTATATCCGCATGTTATTAGAGACCTGATTCAGACCTGATTGCTAATCAGTGACTTCACAATTATGAAACAACTGTGCATGCACATCAGCCACATGCTTGCCCGCAATTAGCGACAAGATTTATGACTGCTATGTTTGAGCGCTGTATTTGTAGATTGATTGGCAGGAAGCCAGCATTTTGAAGCGGAAACATGGTATTTTCTCAATGTGTTTGCAAAAACGCAGGCATGTACAGGTGTTTTTTTATGAGGCTCTGTGATTTCAGCTATGACCATTTCCACCTTGTCTCAGTCAAAGATTAGTGGAAGCCTCAGACCTACTCACATTTGCACAGGAGTAAAAAAAAATTGATGTTCAGTATATAGTGACAAGAACTGCGAGTGGATAGCTGTTAGCCTTTTATAGCATTAGCCACATCTAATCCTATAAAAGGGCTAGATGTGGATAGCTCTATCTGTACATAGAGCTTACATGGCTAAATATGTGACAAGGGTCACCCTAATAATAACTTTACTGGTCATACAGACTCTCCTGATTTTACCGAGAATCACTGCATGATAAAATTAGCTTCACTGCTAGGAATCCCCAAGTCATAACCTTCTAACTGAGCCCCAGGTGACTGTGTTTGAGAGCAGGCATGGAACAGAAAGGAATGGCCAGGCAAGCTGAGGACAGCATCACCAGTGAAGGTGCAGAACAAGGGTAGAAGATCATGTCACCGGCAGAGGTGCAGAACCAAAAATGTGAAATGGTGTCACAGAAAGAGAAGAGAGCAAGCAAGAGGCCTGATACATTGGCACCAGTATGGTGTACAGTGATTTTAATATGCAGGGCTGATTGCAATGGGTGCAAAACTGACATCACAGATCAGCTGATCCAAGTATTAAAACGACTAAAGTTATATAATCTGGCCACCAGAGGTAGAACCAAACACAGCAAAAGTATTGCAGCACATCAGTAGCCAGTGGAATGAAAGCAAGAAACTGTTGCAGCTGCTAAGGAGAGGAGGGAGCAGGCTACATACCCCCATTAACCTGCCATTGCAGTGCAGAACAGGGACATCCCAACAGATGCTGCTGTGCTGTCACCAGCACAGCAGCACCAGATATCTTGGGCCAATAAGTAGACACCTGGCACGATGGTATAATAAGCTTTTTTTTGTGAAGGCATGAATGAAATATTTTTTTTTTTTAAACAGTTTTTATTGAGATTTTTCAATTAAATATTATATAAAAGGTAAACAGTGTGAGACAATTACACAGTATATGAAACAAAATATCGGTCAATGTACAATTTGTTCAATTCACAGGGTATCTATTAAAGCAGACAACAGCAGATCTTAAAACCAGGAATTCAGTCCGCTGTTCCACTCCGCAATGCTGTTGTATTTCTATTTCTATTACAGTTCGCCAATGTCTAGCTTTCTGTCAGCTTAATTAAAGCACATGTGAGCAACTCTTTGGACTCGGTATCTTGTTTTACTTTCCCTCTCAGTCCCATTAGTTGGGGGGTAATCATTGTGATTGGTTTAAACGGTTTTCAACCAACATTTAGGGAGCAGTTTGGTCTCACAAAACATCTAAATTGTAATCTATCAAATAATATTAAGAGGTATAGCAAGGTAAATGGGGGGGGGGGGTAAGGAAGGGGAGGTTGGGGGGGGGGAGGGGAAGACAACAGACAAAATCAGAATCTATTTTAAAATTCCGTAACTATCTTTTTCCTTCTAGGCTATCTAGTCACACATTCTAATTACTCATCTCGTATGTCCAAAAATCTTATCTATCTCAGCACATACAGTCCAGTTAGTTAGATATTTGTATGAGGAGGTACCACGTGGTAGATTCAAATATTTTTTTAATTCGGCTTTGTGTTATCTGATCTAAGCTACTAATATACAGTTCCCATTTCTTATAGAAGCGAGGAGCTCCCTTCTCGAGATCTGTCCTTAGAGCCTGTCTTTCATAAAAGAGCGTATTTAGGATAGCTTTTTTTAACTCCATTATAGTAGGGGAGCCTCTATGTATCCAGTGCGTTAATATCAGCTTTTTAGCCATTGTCAGTATGATGTTGAGCACTGGAATAGTCATTCTCTTATTGGGTCCAAGATCCCAGTCTTTAAAGTATAGAAACAAACATGCAGCCGGATGCTTCCGGATTCTAAGAGAATAGGTGGTATTAATAAAATTGATCACCTTGTCCCAGAAGAACCTAATCTTTCCACATTCCCAGAAATTGTGGAAATATGTAGCATCAGTTTTGTGGCATTTGTAGCAACATCCTGTGTCGCTGGGGACGAAGTGTGCCCTCTGCACAGGGGCCACATATGCCCTATTTAGGAATTTGGTGTGGGTCTCCTGTAAAGCGACCGACTGCAAATGTCTCATGGTAAGAGGAAGCTTTTTAAGTACAATGGACAGAGGTGGGAGATCTGGTATATCTTTGGCCCATCTAGTTTGGAGTTGTTGGTGATGTGTCTCTATCCCTGTCGCTATGAGGGCCGAGTAGAGATATCTGATCCTGTACCCCAGGACACACTCTGGTCTCAAGAGGCTCACAATGGGGTCTATTTCTCCATCTCTCTCCATGGGTGACACTTGAGATTGTGCGAAGTGTCTCGACTGGGGGTACATGTAAAACTGGCGGTGTGGTAACTCAAATTTCTCCTGTATGGCGGAGAATGGGAGTAGTGCTCCTCCTGGGTCAAATAGCTTACGGACATTTGTAATGCCCTTGTCCTTCCAGCCGAGAAACTCCGCATTCTCTAGACCTGGAATGAACTGGGGGTTTCCCCAAAACGTGGTGAATGGCGAAGAGGAAAAGCGTCTGCGAAGGGCCTTATTAATCTGCTTCCAGGACCTGTAAGTTGCTTTGAATAAAATAGAATCTCTGACCAATTTGGGTATTAATCTTATCGGGGCGTGTAACAGTGCTGCTGGGGAGTATTGTTTAAAAATTTGATTCTCCAAGGAGGGGATGGTGTATTCCGATCTAGTAGTGAACCAATCTGTAATGTATCGGAAGTGTGCTGCTTGGGAGAATGCTTGTATGTCAGGCATGCCAAATCCACCATCTGATTTACTGAGTTTGAGCCTATTGAATGGGATACGAGCCTTCTTCCCTGCCCAGGCGAATTTGAGGTACAGCGATTTAAATTTCTGCAGGTCCGAATTACTGAGCTGCAGCGGCAACATCTGCAGGAGATATGATAGCTTGGGAAAGGCTATGGTTTTGAGTACCGTGATTCTACCCGCCAAAGATAGTGGTAGGTCCATCCATCCAGTCAACAGCTTAGCAATCGATGCAAAGGAGGGAGTGATGTTAACATTATATAAGTCCTTTAGTTTCTTAGGGATCAGAACTCCCAAGTATATGAGTGTGTGTGTGGACAGATAGTAAATTGTGAAGTGAGGTGAGAGGTTGTAGGTATTGCGGGGGAGGCTGATAGGGGCAAAAGGCGGGATTTATCATAATTTACTCGAAATCCTGAAAATTGGGAGAAATGAATGAGAATAATTTGTTGAATGGCCGGGATGGAGGTATTGGGTCTGGATATAAATAATAATATATCATCTGCGAACAGACTTAGCTTGATCTCAGAGGAGTCCATCCGCACTCCCACAAAGTCCTTCGAGTTTCTCAATGCTATCGCCAACGGTTCAACTGCCAGTGCGAATAGGAGGGGGGACAGGGGGCATCCCTGTCTAGTACCCCTGAACAGTGGTATTGGGTTGGACATGTAATTGTTAGTTAAAATTCGGGAGGACGCTCCAGAATAAAGTAATTTAATTGTGCGGATGAACTCCCCCGGGAGCCCAAACCGTTCCATAGTAAAGAATAAGTGGTCCCATGTGACGAGGTCAAAAGCCTTCTCGGCGTCCAGTGAGAGTAGAGCATGAGGCTCTGAAGTCCCCGAAGACTCCACCCACTGCATGGCTATTAGGGCTTTACGTATATTAAGGACCGAGTGTCTGCCCCATACAAAGTCCGTTTGATCTGAATGAACCAGGGAGGGGAGTTTGAATTTGAGTCTGTCCGCTAAAATTTTTGTAAAGATTTTATAATCTGTGTTGAGAAGTGAGATTGGGCGGTAGGATCCCGGGAGGAGCGGGTCTCTACCGGGTTTATGTATAATTTTGAGAATGGCCGAATTAAAATATATGGGTGGGGGGGTGCCTTGTAGAATGGTGTTATAAAGTGCCGAAAGGGGTTTAATAATCTTGGGGGCCAGCAATTTATAGTACTCATTTGAGAGACCATCCGGTCCCGGTGATTTGCCTGTCTTAAGCATCTTTATCGTAGCCAGGACCTCCTCCTCTGTGATAGGTGTTATTAGGGTATTTGAGGCATCCACATCCAGTGTGGGGTGAGGGAGGGGTTCCCAGAACGTTGTCCTGTGTTGCTCATCTACCAAGGGGGGGGGGGGGGAATATAGGGACTTATAGAAGCCATGTAAGTTTTCAGTAATTAATTGTCCCGAATGGACTACTCCGCCCTGCGAAGAGCCTGAATAGCTGAGGGATGGAAAATGGGGAAAGGGGGAGGGGATGGGGGCCAGGTGCACAGGACTGATTTGCTAGCAGGTAAGAAGGTTAAACTCCAGTCAACATGTGAGTGAGTAAATTATGTTATAATCTCGTTGTGGAGGTGCTCCCGGGGAGTATGGTAAGTACAATTGGAAACGGGTTGATATTCAAGGGAGAATATCAGGAAAGAAACTCCCGGGTGGGGCACTGCCTTCTATAATATAAACGTATCAGTCTAAAATATCAACTTTATTAATACTAAAATTGATCCTGTTATTGGATCAAGAGACGAACATGAGACGAGGACATACAGATAACATGAATAGAAAAAAATTGAGAAAAGATCGTGAAAATATGATATCTGGGTCTGAAAATGGGCTAAATGCCTCTGTTCAATATGGCTGTAATATCAGCGTATTCCTGTAAAGGATTATTTCAGACTAAGCACGTCTTCAATTAACCATATTGGTTATCATAAGCACATATCTAATAAATGCGTAACCAATGGCACACTGTCTGGCAGTACAACTTATTGTTATCTTAATTACTTTCTAATGGTCGAAAACTGTGTATAATCTCACTCTAATTGGACTGCAAGATCCAAGAGAAATTGAGAATTGTGGTGAAGTACCTGGGTTGAAAATGCTCGCCTAGTGGCTGCTGCCTGTGCATATGATGGCAACCGGACAACTGCACAGTTGAGCGGACTCTGCGAGCGTCACAGGTACAGGAGTTAAGACAAAAAGGAGGTTTCTGCTGTCTCCAGGGGTGACCAACCTGGCCCTGTTATACAGTGACAGCGCAGAGTCAGGTAATGGGTCCCCTGGGGATGAGAGAACCCCGACTATGGGAGATGCCAGAAAAGAAGAGCAATTTCACTTTAATCCCAGGTATACGCTACTGTCCAGTGTGTACGCATGTAGACGTAGTGAACAATGGTTGAGCGGTATATCTGGGTAGTGAATTGCAGAAGGAAGCACAGGGTGCACTCTGGTATTATTCCTAGTGGGTCGCTGCTACAGTATACCATGCAAAGGTAGTAAAAAAGGAGATTTCAGAAAATGCACAATCTGTACTTCACATAAGACTGAATATCTTGCTCTAATTGGCTGCAAGCCCAAGAAAGAAATGGGCTAACAAAAATTGATACAACTCCCAGTCAGATGGATATCTATGATAGAATATACACAATGGTTTAGAATGCAGTCCTGGTCTGTAGTCTTGTGTCGGCACACACTATGTGTCGACCTTACCCAAATACACTATATTCAATGTTGAAATTTTTGATGAATGGAGGGAACAAGTCCCACGTATGTGACAGGGTGATAATATATATGAAGGAAAGAATCCCCTATAAATACGGAGTCACACTTTAAAACCTTAAGTCAATCAATACATTCAAATATAGCATAAACTGGTATAGGCAGGGTGACAGGGTGGGGTAATTGGAGAGAGAAATCCTCCATGCAATACAGGTTCACAATTTAGTGCATGCAACTCCCAGTCAGATGGATATCTATGGTGGAATATACACTATGGTTTAGAGTGCAGTCCTGGTCTGTAGGGAGGGTGCTGGCCCCTCAATAGGTTAGACATCAGGCGATTAGACCTGTTGCCATATCTATGAAACCTGGCCTGTGCGAGAAACGTGATTTTAGATTCTAGTTGTATCAGTAGGGCATCAAAGAGGGATTTTTGTTCATTATATATGGTTTTATTTGATAGGGTGGGGGAAGTTTGAAAGTTCTGGTATGCCTCGGTGAGGCGTATCTGGGCGTCAATGTAAAGTTTCTGGGAATCTTTTCTATGTTTGGAAGTGTAAGATATAATGTTGCCTCTTAATACTGGTTTGGAGGCTTGCCAGAAAATAGAGGGGGATGTCTCCCCTACTACTTGGTTGTGATGTGTATAGTCCATCCAGGACGCCTCCAACATATTACGAAACGATTGAGTCTCTGTTAACTGGGATGGGAATCTCCATTGCCTAATTGGTCCTCTATCAACAGATGTCGCCACCGCCACCCAGCAAACGCCATGATCTGAAATTGTAATAGGTTCTAACGCTGATCCCTCTACTTTCGGGTACAGGGAGGAGGACATTAAAATGTAATCAATTCTAGAGAGGGTTCCATGCGCCGCTGAGAGGCATGTATACTCCCTCTCAATAGGGTGGCATGCCCTCCATACATCAATCAGCTGTAACTGTGTGAGAAGGTATTGAATACCATATTTAGGGTTGGTGCGCCTGGTAGAGGATGTAGTGTTTCTGTCTAAAACCGCAGATGCAACTAGATTGAAATCCCCTGCCAAGATTATATTTTGGTGAGCATAAGGGAGTAATTTGGCAGCTATAGTGATGAAGAATTGGCTCTGGTTTGCATTAGGTGCATATATATTAGCTATGGTGTAACGTGTGTTATATATAGTGGCATCAAGTATACTGTAGCGGCCTTCGGGATCTGTTTGTTCTGAATGAGTAGTTACTGGGATATTTCGTCTGATCAATGTGACCACCCCTCTAGCCTTGGAGTTATATGGGGCAGAGGATAGAACAGCCCAGCCCAGGGTGTTTAACTTTAAGATCTCTGCAGGGACCAAATGGGCCTCCTGTAAAGCTATTTCAAGGCCTAACTTGGATAAGTATAGCAATATTCTTTTTCGCTTAGCTGGGGAGTGAAAGCCCCCCACATTAATTGTACCTACCCTGAGAGATGTCATTTATTGGGCAAGAGGATTGGTAATTTACAGGTCCTGGAATTTGAGATGAGCTTTGTGTTGAACAACAGTAGTCTAGTAGCAATCATGAGAAATCTAAGGGCGGGAGGGGGGGGATCCCCCATCTCCCACCATCCCAGCCCCGACGTAGGTTTATTAAGGACTACAGGTATCTAATTCTAGCTTGTAACTAAATGCAGTAATGAATATCAAAGACAACTATATCTCCTTAGCCAATATTTTCATTCGGTTGGCTGGTCTTGAGTAAACGGGCGGGGAGGCCGATACATTGTCCTCTTCTTGTAGGAAAAGTTCAGCATCCCTCCCAGTGAAGAAGTCCTTAAATGACGATCCAGAGAAAAGACGTAGGCGAGCTGGGTACACCAGGGCGAATTTACGATTGCTTCTCGCCAAGCGTGAGCAGAGAGGGGCGAATTCCTTTCTCGCCCTGGCCACCTCAGCGGAGTAGTCCTGAAATATAAAAAGTCTAGTATCGTTCCAAGTGAGGTCCCTCTTGCGGCGAGAGGCAGACCACAGCGCCTCCTTGTGAATATAATTCAGACAGCGGAATATCACTGGACGTGGGCGGGCGTCTGTGGAGGGTCTCTGTGGGCCAATTCTGTGCGCTCTTTCCACTATCATCCCTGAGCATTCCTCTGAAATTTCCAGGAGCTCCGGGAGTGTGGTTTATATAAAGATAAAGAGCGCTGTGCCCTTTAGGGATTCAGGCAGGCCAACCACCCGTAAGTTGTTCCTACGGGAACGGTTTTCCAAGTCGTCTATTTTGGCTTGCAGCTGATACTGCGTTTTCTGCATGGCTGCTGTTTTGTCTTTAAGTTCGGCAACGTCTTGGAAGACGCCGCCCACTATCTGTTCGGTGTGGGACAGCCGTTTAGTGACTTGCTTGTACTGTGACTTGATATCCTGGATCGCCTGTGTGACCTTGTTTGCGTGAGCCTCCATTAGAGTCCTGAATGGCTTTCACCATATCCGAATATGTTATTGGGCCCTCCTGGGAATGGCGGGGTGGGGGTGCGGGTGGGTTGGCGTCTTCTAAGGGGGGAGCAAGTGTGTCTGAGTCCATAACAGGGAGAGGGTCAGCACTTACAGTTTGTGAGCCAAGTACCAGCGATTCTGCGATCTCAGCACCTCTTCTCCCTCTGCCAGATGTCTGTGGCTGTTTGTTCTGCGGCTGTAGAGCTGGGGGGGCCGCCATCTTGTCTTTATTGCTACGGCTGGATGAGCGGTGTCTGGGGGTGTCCTCAGTAGACTGTGTCTTCTCCATTCTGTTGCAGGTCAGGGTGGTGAGGGAGGTATATACAGTATGTACCGCAATCTGCAGCTGGGAGGTTGATGGTATGCTGCAGCGTGTCAGTCTGCAGCAGCTATGGGATATTCCCCTGTCAGCGTCTCCTATGTGTTTTAACCCCTCTTGCCCTGGAAGGCTTCAACCCTTAGGGATATTTGTTACCTCTCCCTCCGCACTGAGAGTAGCGGGGGAGGCTGCGGGCTGAGTGCGGGGAGCGCCTGTGGGCTGATTCAGAGCTGTATGTGGGGACGATACCCCTATGCATCCGCCGCGCCACAGGTCACGTGGTCGCGAGCGGCCGTGTTCAATGGCGGCCGCCTGGCGTGTAGCCAGGTGTTCAGTGCGCCGGGCGGCTGGAGCGGGATTTGGCCGCAGGGTGAGTGTGACGGAGGGTGCCGCGGGGTGTCAGGCTAGTTTCTGTGGGGGAATCGGGTCCGGTCCGGCTGGTTGGAGGCTGGGGCTCACGAAGCTCTAAGCCTGTGCGGCTTGTCCCTCCAGCGCCGGAACCGGAAGTCCCTTGAATGAAATATTAAAGGATAGAATCTGTGCCACTCCTCTGTAAGAGGTAACCATAATGGTTTGCAGCCTAGAAAATATAAGAAAAATTGTTTTTGGAGTTCAGTTTAAGTTGTTTTCTTCATTTGAGCTACAGTCAAATAGAGCTCTAAAGAACTAATGTTCTCTTACAATATTTACAATGTTTTATCAGAGACCTTCAAGATGATTAAATGCATCTTGACCCACTTCTGAATTTGCTTCTAACAACTTTGCTCAATTTTCCAAAAATCCTTTTTTGTTAATGTATAATTCTATTGAATGTGTATTATGAATTTTCCAGTATCTACTTTGATTCGACTAGTACAACCACTTATTTAGAAGAAACAAGAGAGGATATTTGGGTAATATTGAGTAGTTTCCAACAAAAATCTCAAACAACCAATTCCACCTCTCAAAATAAAAGTTTAATGTCTAAGATTTTTTTATTTATTCATGAATCAACATTTTTAGTGGCAATATTATAAAATGCTAAATATGTCTGATAAATAAACCTATGCATCAGAGATTAATCAAGATCTGTCTACAAGCTCTTCCATAAAACTTCATCCATTTCTTTGTCTTTTTCAAGCTTCGTTGCTTAAATTATTTGGGATAATTGCTCTCCAGTTGATTTTTTGACTATGAATGAACCAGTCTTTGATTGGGGTTAAGTGCAATATACTGCAAAATACCTTATTGAAATAAAAGTATTCCGAAATGAGGAATAATCCGTTAACCAAAATTCTTCTGCTCCTGAGCATTTTGGATAAGGGATGCTCAACCAGTACCAGTTCAAAGTTTGGACACCTTCTCATTCAACGGTTTTATTAATGTAAATTATTTTCAACATTGTAGATTAATACTGAAGAAGACATCTAAACTATGAAACACCACATGTGGTTTTATATAATAGGTTTTCTATTTTACATTCCTAAAAGTAGCCCCCTTTTGCTTCAAGGACAGATTTGCACACTCTGGGCATTCTCTCAGCTTCATGGGGATAGTCTTCTTGAATGGTTTTGACATTACAGTTGTGCCTTGTCAAGAATCAATCTGTGGATTTGCTTGCCTTCTCAATGTGTTTAAGACCATCAGTTGTATTTTGCATAGGTAGGGTTAGTACACACTGGACACTCCTATTTGACTAATGTTGTAATCTATATTGTAGCATGAACCCCTAAACTCAGTAAAGAGAAATGACAGTCCATTATTACTTTAACACATAAAAGTCAGCCAATATGGAAAATTTCAAGAACTTTGAATGTATCATCAAGTGCAGTTGCAAAAACCATCAAATGCTATGATGACACTGGCTCTCATGAGGACCGCCCCAGGAAAGAAAGAACAAGAATTACCTCTGCAGCAGAGGATATGTTCATTACAGTTACCAGCCTCAGAAACCACTACTTAACAGCACCTCAGATTAGAGCTCACATACATTTTTCAACAGTTCAAATACCAGACAAATTTGATCACTTCTGTTCAGAGGAGACTGCATGAATCGGGCCTTTGTGGACAATTTCCTGCGAAGAAGCCACTACTGAGGATGAACAACAAGAAGAGAATTATTTGTGCCAACAAACACAAGAAACACATTAGACCAGTGGAAATTTGGACTTTATTCTGATGAGTCAAAATTTGACCTAAACCAAACTGAGATGGTTTGTGATGAGTTGGACAGCAGAGTACAGGAAAAGCAGGCAACAAGTGCTCAGCATCTCTGGGAACTCCTTCACGTCTGTTGAAATACCATTCCAGAAGCCTACATCACGAAGCTGAGAGAATTCCAAGAGAGTGCAAAGCTGTCATGAAAGCAAAAGGGGGCTACTTTAAACATAAAACATATTTTGATGTAACCCTTTTGTTAAAAACACAATTCAATGTGTTTTTTTAATAGTTTTGATGTCTTCAGTATTATAACAAGTTTTCTTAGATAAAGATCAAAAACATAGTGGGAAATTTACTAAGATGGGAGTTACATTTCACATGGGATGTTGCTATTGGCAACCATATAATATCTATTATTTTATAGAAAGTGCTAAATAAGTTGATTCTGATTGGTTGCCCATACCAACATCCTATGTGAAATAGAATTCCTATCTGTTAGACTTCTGTATGTTTATTATAGCAACCACTGTTCTCAACTGTGCTTATAGATAGATATTGTCAGTGTATGTCTGATAGTTGTTGATAAAGTTTTTCAGGTACTTCCTGTTTTCTCTCTCACTGATCTTTATGCAGTAGCTGGTGATGCAGCAAGTCCAGAGTGCAGCGTGTCATCCAAGTTATATGTTCATCATTAAACGTTCTTCTTGCAAATCTTACAGCATCTACTTGTTCTAAATGCGTTCCTGCTAACAGGTTATTGGCCCAGGACTGCAGAAAGAGAAGTAACAAGAGTTAAAAGTACTCAAACAGAAAGGCGGAACCCAGAAGAGACATGGCTGCCGTTAACAGTGCCTCAGCCAAATTCACAGTGATGAATCTGACTAACCAGAATTACCAGACATGGAAATTCAAAGTAAAGATGCTGCTTATAAGAGAAGGTACGTGGAAATGCATACAAGAACCTAAACCTAACCCAGTCACAGAGGAATGGACTGAGAGAGATCAGAAAGCCCAGAGTACAATCTCTCTCAGTATAGATGATGATCAGATTGTGCATATATGTAACTGTGACAGTGCAAAAGATATGTGGGATGTGCTGCAGAAAGTGCACGAGAGAGCAAATTTAAGCAATAAGCTATATTTAATCAGAAAGCTGTATCAGTCTAAACTGCTTAAAGGCCAGGACATGCAGGATTATATAAGATGTACTCTAGAAATGGTAGAGCGTCTGCGTTGCATAGGAGAAGAAATAAAAGACTTTCATATAGCAGCCCTGCTACTCAGTGGTCTCCCAGATAGTTATGAGACACTTGTAACTGCGCTAGATGCCAGACCAGACGATGAACTTACATTAGAGTATGTGAAAGGCAAACTTGTGGATGAATATAAGCGCAAGACTGAGAGCACAAATAAGGATGAAGGATCCTTAGCAGAATCGGCATTAAAGGTGCAGAACTGTTTTCAGAAATCCACTCAGAGACATGAAACACGTGAATGTTTTGTATGCAAGAGACCCGGTCACTTAAAGGCAGATTGTAGAGTTTGGAAAGCCAGAATGGATCAGTTAAAGAAACAAGATGTTAAGCAAGAAGCAAAATGTGCTATAAAAGAGCCAGGAAACACTTCTAATGCTGAATTTGCCTTTCATAGTAACAGCGGTACATCAGTGATAAATGCGTGGTGCATTGACTCAGGAGCTACAAGTCATATGACTAATGATAAAAATTTCTTTACTCAGTTGGACCAAAGTAATTCAGAAAGAATAGCTACAGCTAATGGACAATACATGGTTTCAGGAGGAATAGGGGAAGGTTTTCTTTACTGTCCAGTCTGTCCAACATTTACCAGAAAAATATTTATGAAGAATGTACTGTATGTGCCCAATCTTGACACTAACCTGCTATCAGTGAAAAAGCTCGCCAAGCAAGGACATATTGTGACATTTAAAGGTGACAAGTGTATTATTACAAATGGAAGCCACATTCTTGCAGAAGGAACTGTCAAAGATGAGCTATATCAGTTAAAGTGCAGAGAAGTTGTTAATACCGCTAAGCAGGAGCATGTTAACTGCATCCATGTATGGCACCGTCGTCTAGGGCACAGAAATCCAGCAGCAATAAGAAAACTAGCCCAAGAACAGCATGCAAATGGTATCAAAATTGATCCTTGCACACAAATGATGAAGTGTACCAGCTGCCTAAAAGGGAAAATGACAAGAAAACCTTTTCCAAAAGCAAGTAATAGTAGAGCTGAAAATTGTCTGGATATAATTCACACAGATGTATGTGGACCAATGAAAAATATGACCCCAGGACAGAAAAGATATTTTCTTACATTTATTGATGATTACTCCAAATTCACAACTCTTTACCTGCTGCAAAGTAAGGATGAAGTCTCAGAAAAACTTGAAGAATATCTTGCCCAAGTAAACAACAAGTTCGGAAGATTTCCAAAAATAATGCGTGCAGATAATGGCACAGAATACAAGAGTGGCAAAACACAAACCATTCTAAAAAGACATGGAGTTACATTCCAGACTACGGTACCGTATAATCCAGAGCAAAATGGTGTCGCTGAAAGAATGAATCGGACACTATGTGAAAGTGGGCGGAGCATGCTCTTTGATGCAGATTTGCCAGCAACTTACTGGGGAGAAGCAATCATGACAGCCTGTTATCTCCAAAATCGTTTATTAGGTAAAACAACTGAAAAGACTCCATATGAACTATGGAATGGAAAGAAGCCTGACCTGCATCATATTAAAATATTTGGAAGTAAAGCATTTGTACATGTTCCAAAGGAAAAGCGCTCAAAATGGGATGCTCGAGCAGAGGAAGGAGTGCTCGTAGGTTACAGTGAGTCTCAAAAGGGATACAGAATTCTACATAAAGAAACCAACCAGGTGACAATAAGTAGAAGCGTTATTATTGATGAAAACTCAGTGTATTTGAAGAAATGACACAGGCAGTGCAGCTTGAAGAACAACCACCGTCAGTAGAAGAAAATAATATTGAAGTTGCTATAAGTGATCCTGTTACTGCTGAAGAGGATTGATTACCTCTACCTCTAGTCAGGAGTTCTACAAGGTGTAATAAGAATATTCCACCAAAGCGACTATCTTATCTTGCACGAACAGCACCAGAACCTGAACCAGAATCCTGGAAAGACATGCAAAAACTGCCCACTAATAAAAAGGAAAAATGGATTAAAGCAGCTGATGAAGAAATGGAATCTCTTAAACAGCTCCAGACATGGGAACTTACAGAGTTACCTGTAGGAAAACATGCAGTTGGATGTAAATGGGTTTTTAAAACCAAATATGACTCTGAAGGTAAAGTCCACAGATTTAAAGCAAGATTAGTAGCAAAGGGCTATACTCAAAAATATGGTGAAGATTATGATGCAACTTTTGCACCAGTTGCGAAACAGAGTACTTTCAGAACCTTGATGGCCATAGCTGCTTTAAGAAATATGGAAGTAAGGCATTTTGACATTAAAACTGCTTTTCTCAATGGTGATATTGAAGAAGAATTGTACATGGCTCAGCCTGAAGGTTATATAGTAGAGGGCAAAGAGCATCTTGTCTGCAAATTACAAAAATCTCTCTATGGTCTCAAACAATCAGCTAGAGCATGGAACAGTAAAATAAATGAAGTTTTACTAAACGAAATGTTCACAAGAAGTAAGGCAGACTCATGCCTATACTCCAAGTTTGAAGATGGGAAGTGGATGTATCTACTCTTGTATGTGGATGATTTGATTATTGCCCATGAAGAAAATGAAGAAATCAAAAAGTTAAGTGAAGTTCTGAATTCACACTTTGAAACTAAAGATCTGGGAGAGGTGACATACTATCTAGGAATCCAGATACAGCGGAAAGAAGATGGAAGTTTTCTGCTCAATCAATCTGCTAAAATTACTAAAATTCTCAATCAGTTTAAAATGTCAGAGGCTAAAGGTGTGACTACGCCAATGGACGCAGCTTATCTCAAACTGGAAGGAGAAGATGATCTCTTGCCCAATAATGAACAATACAGACAAGCAGTGGGGGCACTTATATATGTGGCAACCACTACAAGGCCAGATATTTCAGTTGCCATGTCTCATCTTTGTAGGCGTGTGAGTAAACCTCGTCAAAGAGATTGGAATGCAATCAAGAGAGTCATGCAGTACCTTAAACACACACAGGACTTGAACCTGACATTGTCAGAAAAAGGAAATCTTGAATTGACAGGATATGTGGATTCAGATTGGGCAGGTGATTACAAGGATCGTAAGTCAACAAGTGGCTACCTATTCAAGGTTGGAGACAGCCTAATATCATGGTCCAGCAAAAAGCAAATGTCAGTTGCCTTATCATCAACAGAAGCGGAATACATCTCAGCAGCTTATGCCAGTCAAGAAGTTGTTTGGTTACGTCAGTTACTACAGGATTTTGGAGAGTCAGTAGCAAAACCAACGGTATTGTTTGAGGACAATCAGGGATCACCATTTCTCCATCTGCTAAAACTTTTTGAATATCACTCTTTATGCTTGTACTTGCACTGTCAGTTTTGAAAATGCCCAGCTGTACCTCTTATGACTTTACCTCTCTTGCTGTTCCATTGAGAGTAGGTGTCCCTGATTATTTTATTCTTGGCCCTCTTCTCTATCTCTACATGTCCTCTCTGGGTGAACTTATTTGTTCACTCGACTTCCACTATGCCGAAAATACTAAAATCTACCCCTCGTTTCCTGATCGCTCTCCTTCCATCCTAACTCATATCTCCAACTGTCTCTCTGCTGTCTACTCTTGGATGACCCATCGCTTTTTTAGACTTAAAATATCAAACACTAAGCTGACCTCTTCCGACCCTCCTGCATAAAACCTGACCATCTCTCATCCTAACCTGTTTATGCCCACCTCTCCCCCTTCTGTGTTATACCTGTCTGTCTAAGCCTCCCCTTTAGAATGTAAGCTCTCACGGGCAGGGCCCTCTCTCCTCATGTGCCTTTCTTAGAATATATAAACCACTGCCACCCTGATAATTGCTTCAGTGTCCTGTCCCCTGATGTAACTATCTGTATTAACCATGTACTTGTCCGAAACTGTCTTGTAATGTAATTTTGTTTTGTGTTTGCTCATAACTATGCTCTGTAAAGCGCTGCGGAATTTGTATGCGCTATATAAGAAACTGTTAATAAATAAATAAATAAATAAATGTATAAAACTTGCAAACAGTGAAAAGATAAATGCTAGAACCAAACATGTTGATGTGAAGCATCATTTTCTACGTGATCTAGTGGAGCAAAATGTAATTCTTCTTGAATATTGTGAGACTGACAATATGTTAGCTGATATTATGACAAAGCCAGTACCAAGGCCAAAGTTTGAGGATATCAGATCTAGAATGGGACTTGTTTGAGAAGCAGTAGTTGAGTGGGGGTGTTAGACTTCTGTATGTTTATTATAGCAACCACTGTTCTCAACTGTGCTTATAGATAGATATTGTCAGTGTATGTCTGATAGTTGTTGATAAAGTTTTTCAGGTACTTCCTGTTTTCTCTCTCACTGATCTTTATGCAGTAGCTGGTGATGCAGCAAGTCCAGAGTGCAGCGTGTCATCCAAGTTATATGTTCATCATTAAACGTTCTTCTTGCAAATCTTACAGCATCTACTTGTTCTAAATGCGTTCCTGCTAACACTATCTTAGTAATGTTCCGTCATAATGTTCCCCTTTAAATGTATAAGTTTATCCCAAACAGGTGAGCATATTTGTATAAGCTTTAACAGATTACCCTTGTAATATATATCAATAACCATTAATAATACAGTTATACAAATTTTACTGTTCACTATTATCTGCAGGGATAGAGAAAATCAGTTGGAGTTTCTAGAGTCAGTAGTTACTTAGCATATTTATCATCCCCAATAGTCTGCATTGTGGTAACTTGGCCACAGTAATACAGACGGCGCCGGCCTTATGCTTGCTGGCGAATCGCCAGCAGCATGCTGCTGGCGATCCGCCAGCAACACGGCGCGCCATCTGACTGAGACGCGCGTGCGTCCCCCACGCACGCGCGTCTCAGTATCCGGGCGGCCGGCCGGCGAGGCGGACGCAATACTGTCCGCCTCCCGCTCGAGGGGGGCTGGGGGGACCCGAGGAGGCTGTGGGGGGGTGCGGGCGCCCGGTGTGGGCACCGGGCGACCGTCGGAAGGGGACGGCAGCACCGTCGGAAGGGGACGCGCGCGCACCTCGTGCGCGCGCGTCCCCTTCCGACACACAGATGGCGCGGGAGCAGGGAATGGCGATGGCGTCGCCATCGCCATCCCCTGCAAAGATGAGCCCGGCCCCATCTGTACTTCAACTTTGCAAAAATGTATAGTTTCAATAAACTCACGTAAAATAGAGATTGGAGCTCAGAGCAGTGCAGAATGAATCAGTTTAAAACATATGTACATTCATGTATTACAGATGCTTATCACACTGCATAATTAGTTGGAGTCTTGCCAAATATTTATACAGTGTATTTTAAATATATTCAGCGAGGAAAAATGATTATGTGCGCTGGATCAAAAACAACTCAGTCTTGTTTAGGTTAATGTATAAATTCTCTGTAGTATGGCACTTAGGGGTAGATTCTCTAAACTAAAAATGGGGTTTTTACCCCATTTTGGGATGCTCTAAGCATCCCCCGCCGGCTTATCGCGACGGGGGGCATTGCCAGAAAAATCTGGCGATGCCCCTTAAAAGCCTATGGGCTTTACTGTGACCACCCCGCATCGACCCCCCCTCACCTGTGTCCGGGCAGACCAGCTGTCTCTCACCGCAATGGACAGCTCTTAACACAAGAGCTGTCCTTTTCCATAATTATCGCATATGTTAGAGCATATGCGATAATTATGTATGTGATCTGCAGCGGTAAGGGGGCGCGGATTAGGGATGCCAATCCCGGGGCATTTTTTCAATCCCGGGATCCGGGATTGAAAAATGCTCAATCCCGGGATTCCCGGGATCCCGGGTTTGGCATCCCCACCCTAAAAAAAAATTTTTTTAGCATAGGACCCACCCCGGCTGACCCGCACATCTACTTACATTAGGGTGCGGGCGGGCGACCGGGAGTGGGTTTGGAGGTGCACGGTGCCTCCCGGCAAGTGCACCTCCATAGAAGACAGCAGGCGGGCGGAGGCAGGCGGGCGGCGGAGAAGAGGCGTGCTGGCGGGCGGCGGAGAAGAGGCGGGTAGGCGGTCACTGGTGACGTGTGGCCTGCGCAGCGTGACCTCTACTGTCACGCTACGCAGGCCGCACGCCGGGTCAGGTTACGGGAACAGCCGGGCAGCGTCTGAGCGAGTGCTCAGACGCTGCCCGGCATTAGACTGCGCATGCGCAGTCTAATCCCGAAATCGGATTCTCCAATCCGGGGATTGAAATCCCGGACTTTTTTTAGGCCAAATCCCGGGATCCCGCCGATCCCGATCCCGGGATTGGCCACACTAGCGCGGATGTTAGAGCATCCCCCCTTAGAGAGCTCTTTTTGTCAGTGTGGCACAGAAAAAACCTTTGTGCCGGGAATGTAGGATTTAAATAGATTTAAGAAATCAGGTAAGTATTCTGAAACAGCAAACACATCTGTAAAGTCCACTTCTGGGTCATACAATGTATCAGACCGTGAGTGAGACTATACCCGACTGAGAAGATTGGATATGTTGCTGGGTGGCTAATATATATGCGTTCTATACATATCTGGTGATAGTTCATAACAAGATTTAAATTGCACATATGGGGTGGATAATGGTGCAGCTGCAGCCAACGGAGTATATGTCCATGCTGTGAGGACACTCAGTAGTGCGGCTCCTCCATATAGGAGTTACTTACAGTTTGTAGCTTAACATAGGAAGTACAGTATGTAACTTTCCCTGCAGTCCTGGTGAGGGAGTCCCTGTGTGCAGCGTCCGTCTCTCAGGGGATGGAGGCAGACGATAAAACATACGTTTTGCCAGATGTGGCTTGATTACAAGTCAATGTCTTTAGTTTTGATCTATAATGTAGAAAATAATTAAAATAAATAAAGACAATTAAATGAGAAGGCGTCTCCAAATATTTGACTGGTACTGTACATTTTTATCAAAACCACATATTGCTGTATTCAACAAAATGTTGCAGCTGAAATTTCTGAACATTAATAATCAAGAACAGTGTGTCTACAAATGAAGATATACACATGAAATAGGAATTGTAAACTCAGCAAATATCCAACAGCTAGTAAGCCCACTCAAAGCAAATGCTTCGAAAAATGAGTAAGTCAGTACATACAACCAGTTCCAAACACTATCTTAGTGTATATAAATGGAACAAATTCACAAAATTATCGAATTAAGGGACATCAGCTAGTTTCAAAGAAAGTACCCAGGGCAATATTGCTGCAAATAAATTCCACACTTTTATAGTCTGAGGTATTTTTAAATACATTTGTAAGAATGTTTACATGAAAGAGGGGCATGAATACATTCTCCCTGTTAGTTGTCAAACAGCCTGATGAGTGCTGCTACCTTGTGAATGCCTCTGTGTTTGTGCATGTGTGAGAAAGATGTAGTTTCACTCGCTGCCAACAGATGGCAGTGTTTTGAGAACAGTCACACAATCGACATGATAGATAGATAAATAGGTATATCAGATGTGTCCACATACATCTTTTTTGTATTGTGACATGTATGGCACAATTTTGCTCATCTTGGACTCTGCAAAAGTCACGGTTTGTGATTTTTCTAAAAATTTGCTTCTCTGACCTATTACTTTATACATATTCTACTGCTGAAAAATAAAAGAATCTATCTAGTGTACTTGCTACATTTGGAAAAACAGCTAAGCCATGTTGTACAATTTGTGCGAAATTTAGAAAAATAGCAAAGTTGTATGTGGTCACATTATTCTTATTTTGATAAATGCTAGAACCAAACATGTTGATGTGAAGCATCATTTTCTACGTGATCTAGTGGAGCAAAATGTAATTCTTCTTGAATATTGTGAGACTGACAATATGTTAGCTGATATTATGACAAAGCCAGTACCAAGGCCAAAGTTTGAGGATATCAGATCTAGAATGGGACTTGTTTGAGAAGCAGTAGTTGAGTGGGGGTGTTAGACTTCTGTATGTTTATTATAGCAACCACTGTTCTCAACTGTGCTTATAGATAGATATTGTCAGTGTATGTCTGATAGTTGTTGATAAAGTTTTTCAGGTACTTCCTGTTTTCTCTCTCACTGATCTTTATGCAGTAGCTGGTGATGCAGCAAGTCCAGAGTGCAGCGTGTCATCCAAGTTATATGTTCATCATTAAACGTTCTTCTTGCAAATCTTACAGCATCTACTTGTTCTAAATGCGTTCCTGCTAACACTATCTTAGTAATGTTCCGTCATAATGTTCCCCTTTAAATGTATAAGTTTATCCCAAACAGGTGAGCATATTTGTATAAGCTTTAACAGATTACCCTTGTAATATATATCAATAACCATTAATAATACAGTTATACAAATTTTACTGTTCACTATTATCTGCAGGGATAGAGAAAATCAGTTGGAGTTTCTAGAGTCAGTAGTTACTTAGCATATTTATCATCCCCAATAGTCTGCATTGTGGTAACTTGGCCACAGTAATACTTCAACTTTGCAAAAATGTATAGTTTCAATAAACTCACGTAAAATAGAGATTGGAGCTCAGAGCAGTGCAGAATGAATCAGTTTAAAACATATGTACATTCATGTATTACAGATGCTTATCACACTGCATAATTAGTTGGAGTCTTGCCAAATATTTATACAGTGTATTTTAAATATATTCAGCGAGGAAAAATGATTATGTGCGCTGGATCAAAAACAACTCAGTCTTGTTTAGGTTAATGTATAAATTCTCTGTAGTATGGCACTTAGGGGTAGATTCTCTAAACTAAAAATGGGGTTTTTACCCCATTTTGGGATGCTCTAAGCATCCCCCGCCGGCTTATCACGACGGGGGGCATTGCCAGAAAAATCTGGCGATGCCCCTTAAAAGCCTATGGGCTTTACTGTGACCACCCCGCATCGACCCCCCCTCACCTGTGTCCGGGCAGACCAGCTGTCTCTCACCGCAATGGACAGCTCTTAACACAAGAGCTGTCCTTTTCCATAATTATCGCATATGTTAGAGCATATGCGATAATTATGTATGTGATCTTCAGCGGTAAGGGGGCATTTTTTCAATCCCGGGATCCGGGATTGAAAAATGCTCAATCCCGGGATTCCCGGGATCCCGGGTTTGGCATCCCCACCCAAAAAAAAAATTTTTTTAGCATAGGACCCACCCCGGCTGACCCGCACATCTACTTACATTAGGGTGCGGGCGGGCGGCCGGGAGTGGGTTTGGAGGTGCACGGTGCCTCCCGGCAAGTGCACCTCCATAGAAGACAGCAGGCGGGCGGAGGCCGGCGGGCGGCGGAGAAGAGGCGGGCAGGCGGGCGGAGTCAGGCCGGCGTGCTGGCGGGCGGCGGAGAAGAGGCGGGTAGGCGGTCACTGGTGACGTGTGGCCTGCGCAGCGTGACCTCTACTGTCACGCTACGCAGGCCGCACGCCGGGTCAGGTTACGGGAACAGCCGGGCAGCGTCTGAGCGAGTGCTCAGACGCTGCCCGGCATTAGACTGCGCATGCGCAGTCTAATCCCGAAATCCCGGGATTGGATTCTCCAATCCGGGGATTGAAATCCCAGACTTTTTTAGGCCAAATCCCGGGATCCCGCCGATCCCGATCCCGGGATTGGCCACACTAGCGCGGATGTTAGAGCATCCCCCCTTAGAGAGCTCTTTTTGTCAGTGTGGCACAGAAAAAACCTTTGTGCCGGGAATGTAGGATTTAAATAGATTTAAGAAATCAGGTAAGTATTCTGAAACAGCAAACACATCTGTAAAGTCCACTTCTGGGTCATACAATGTATCAGACCGTGAGTGAGACTATACCCGACTGAAAAGATTGGATATGTTGCTGGGTGGCTAATATATATGCGTTCTATACATATCTGGTGATAGTTCATAACAAGATTTAAATTGCACATATGGGGTGGATAATGGTGCAGCTGCAGCCAACGGAGTATATGTCCATGCTGTGAGGACACTCAGTAGTGCGGCTCCTCCATATAGGAGTTACTTACAGTTTGTAGCTTAACATAGGAAGTACAGTATGTAACTTTCCCTGCAGTCCTGGTGAGGGAGTCCCTGTGTGCAGCGTCCGTCTCTCAGGGGATGGAGGCAGACGATAAAACATACGTTTTGCCAGATGTGGCTTGATTACAAGTCAATGTCTTTAGTTTTGATCTATAATGTAGAAAATAATTAAAATAAATAAAGACCATTAAATGAGAAGGCGTCTCCAAACATTTGACTGGTACTGTACATTTTTATCAAAACCACATATTGCTGTATTCAACAAAATGTTGCAGCTGAAATTTCTGAACATTAATAATCAAGAACAGTGTGTCTACAAATGAAGATATACACATGAAATAGGAATTGTAAACTCAGCAAATATCCAACAGCTAGTAAGCCCACTCAAAGCAAATGCTTCGAAAAATGAGTAAGTCAGTACATACAACCAGTTCCAAACACTATCTTAGTGTATATAAATGGAACAAATTCACAAAATTATCGAATTAAGGGACATCAGCTAGTTTCAAAGAAAGTACCCAGGGCAATATTGCTGCAAATAAATTCCACACTTTTATAGTCTGAGGTATTTTTAAATACATTTGTAAGAATGTTTACATGAAAGAGGGGCATGAATACATTCTCCCTGTTAGTTGTCAAACAGCCTGATGAGTGCTGCTACCTTGTGAATGCCTCTGTGTTTGTGCATGTGTGAGAAAGATGTAGTTTCACTCGCTGCCAACAGATGGCAGTGTTTTGAGAACAGTCACACAATCGACATGATAGATAGATAAATAGGTATATCAGATGTGTCCACATACATCTTTTTTGTATTGTGACATGTATGGCACAATTTGGCTCATCTTGGACTCTGCAAAAGTCACGGTTTGTGATTTTTCTAAAAATTTGCTTCTCTAACCTATTACTTTATACATATTCTACTGCTGAAAAATAAAAGAATCTATCTAGTGTACTTGCTACATTTGGAAAAACAGCTAAGCCATGTTGTACAATTTGTGTGAAATTGAGAAAAATAGCAAAGTTGTATGTGGTCACATTATTCTTATTTTTGTCTTATTTTTGGATTAAAAACAGCAGCAGCCTTTAAGACAGGATCATTGAGAGGGAACTTTTGTTTCTAGTAGTTTAGAGACTTTTCAAAAAATCCTCTCACCTCTGAGTAAAATCTGATTACTTCTGAGGATCCATTACAAGATTTTCTTTTCTTATCAGCTGAGTTGCAGAGAAACCAATAAATAAATCTTCATCAGACTTCTGTTAATGTTTGGCGACACTTACTGTATACCTAATAGGTTTTCCCTGTTTTCCAAAATAACAGAAGGTTGCATCAAGCACCCAAGCAAATCAAGGTAAAGCTTCATCATAGCCGGGTGTAGCCGATGTATCATTGGATCTTCTCGTTGAAGCAGCATGTTAAAGATTTCAAATCGGGGCATAACTGCATGCAAAAACAAAATATATAAATTGTAGACAGGGTTCTTGAAAACTATTACCAGTCATCTCTCCCCGGCCATAGGAAAACTTTTGTCCACCTTCTGTTTTTTTTGAAGAAGTGGGTTCATCAGTGTCGTCATCAAAGTGGGTCAAAAAGTAGCAGCAGAGTCCATCCCAAATTGCAAGGACACGTTCAAGTGTACGAGACATGCTTAACCAACGAGTAGACACATGTTTTAAAACTTTTCTTATCGTTTCATCACAAAATGAAATGTCTTCTCTTAGCAACTGCTTCCTTTTAGCACTAATAATCAAAATGGTAAAATATATCTACTAAAAAAATCTTGTGGATCAAATCAAATGACAAAGCATTTGCTCCCTGTTTTGCGTCGAGATGTGCAAGTTCGCAAGCACAGCCTACTCCGTAGATCTTTCCACTTTTACGCTTGTCCTGGAGCAATTTGATTACACCCCCGTTTTTGTCTATCATGACTGATGCATTGTCTGATACAAATTCTGCACAATTGCTGAGATGAAGTCCAGCCTGGAAAGACATTTCTCCACAGTTTCTGCAATGTTTTTTGTATCTGCTTAATTTATTGAAGGCATGTCAAGAAACCAACTCCTAATAAACCCATCTACATCTTCATATGTTATAAGTAATGGGAAATATTTATCATCGTTATCAGACCCTCCATCAGTGCTAAGAGCATACCATTTTACTGCTTCACTGGATTTTGTGGTCAGCAGTTTTTTTACTTCACAAAGACTTTCTTTTCCAATGCACTGAATTAAGTTACTAGCCTTTGTGTGTGCACATGAATATCGTTTTGCTATCTCACTGTCAAGGAACATCTTGGATACCATCTTACTGAAGCTATCATTCACTGCAAAGGTCAAGTTATGCTGCAAAACAAATCCTTGAAAAAGAACCTCAGCTTTTGTGACAGCATAGTTGGTGTGGTTTGGCCCAGACATTCATCAAAGCTTTTGATGAGGTTAAACGCTTACTCAGTTCTGCTTGCGACTTGTGCTTGGCAGTGTTCATGTGAATTTTAACATCATTTATTCCTCCATGAGAAATAGAGAAATTACAAGCACAGTGCTTACAAAAAGCATATTTTTCTCCTTTCCTCGAAGATTTGATGAAGTCCCTGCCATTATCAGAGTAATAAGCCTTAAAAGTATTATCACGTCGTGCCACCTTGGCCTTGGTATTAGACATTTCTTTCTTCAGATGCGGTCTTGTGTGCAATTGCAGTAATTCCTGTTAGCTTTACACTCCTGTGTGTGTTGTTATCTCCACAATTTGTGCCTTTCCTGGCTTTCCTGCATCTACTTCCTGAATTGATTGATGTTTCACGTGTGCCTGTTTCACAATAATATTTTTATTATTAACAGTTATTTTGTATAGTCCACACATATTCCGCAGTTCTTTACAGAGTAAATTTGACCATTCACATCAGTCGCTGCCCAGGTTGTTATTCTATTTATGCACTTTTGAGAACCTTTATCATCTATGGTTTTGCACCCTATCCGGTAATTATGCCACCTTCTACAACTACCTTCCTTTGACATCTGTTATAGCTTTTGAATTTTATGTTAATATATGGTATTATACTATATGTCATCCTCTCTCTCCTTATTGTATATATTCTGATATACAATAGTGGTCATCCAACTGAATGGGGAGAAAAAGAGGATTCCATATAGACATACATACGGCAGACACCTGTTTTCGGAAGCGGCAAAGAGACGCCCGTACCTGAAAAGGTGTGCATGTTATTATTTTCTATCTATCCTCTAAGTACTCCCAGAACACCCTGTTGACTAGATATCCTACTTGCAGAAGAGGAAAATGGGGCTTGCAGCTAGAGCAGGCACTGGAGAGAGGACCCGGATGGGACAGTATAAGAATATAATATATTCTAACTGTTAAGCCTTCGCTGAGGAGTATTCAGTCAAAGGATTTGGATTAATATAGCAGCCCCAAAACCACAATCAAAAAATTGGAGAACCACTCCAGAGGTTAGTTACATACAATACCGTGTGGAATTTGGTAGGTAATCAAGGCACTTTGCAAACATTCAAGGTGAAACCCAAAAAACAAAAGAAAAAAACCACAATAGTGTAATATGGTTTTAACAGTACATAAACAGTTCAATTAAAACTGGAGTCGACTCGTACCGAATTAAATGGTCTACATATGAGGTAGACAATAAGGCGTAGGGAGGGACATATGCTTGTCACAATGGAACCAAGAACTCCTCTCACTTTCTTTAGTGCTGATGAATCTCAAACGGATAAGAGAAACTTCATGGTGCAGTATAACATACTTTTATTCACACACAATTAAAACATCACACAATGTAAGGGATCTCAGGACTCTCACCATTCAATTATGTCCACAAGTGATTGTAGACACAAAAGCATGAGATGTAAAACCACCACAGGCGTCCCTGGATACTGGCTGTAAGGTGAAGTCCGTCCGGTCCCCTTCCAGAGTGTTTTCAAATGACCACTGCCAACCGGTTTCGATACCTTGCGGTATCTTTCTCAAGGCATACAGAAAGTGGTCACCAGTAGGGGTATTTATACTACCATCCCAAATTTACAAAGTATTTCCTAATTCCAGACATGTATTTTATAGCTTCTAGGTACACATTACAATCAACAGATGATCTGCAATAATCCATCCCAGGTTTTCTATTCCAGGTGTAATTCCCTCCTCATTAGAAGCACCATGCTGAAATAGTGTCCCCGCTGTTAGGGAAACAGCAGCTTTGGTTTTTTGTTCCATTTTTTTGGAGTAAAGTGCATATAGTGCTTCCAGTTTACCTCAAAATAAATGAATGGAAGTTAGTAACAATACAAGAAGTATAAAACCAAGATTAAAAAACATAAGACCAATATATAAAAATAAGGTACATTTTAAAATAGCTATAAAAACCACTTAGTTTCAAAATCCTTATTTAATCCGTTTGGTAAAAGAGTATCATAATTAAAAATATGTGTCATCTCGCATCTGGCCAATTTTTTATGTAAATCCCCACCTCTTATGCTAGCATTAATTTTTTGTAAAATGTAAAAATTCATAATTCCTGACACATTGCATTGGTGGTGGAGCCTAAAGTGATTGGAGAGAGCATGGGTTTCTACGCCCTTTTTTATGTTGCGCAAATGCTCACCCAATCGAACTTTAAAAGGTCTGCTGGTGCGACCGATATAAAATGTATTACATTGACATTGAATGGTGTAGACAACATTTGACGAATGCCAAGTTAAAAAATCCTTTATTATAAAGGACTTTCCATTAATGTCCAGTTTGTCAATTTTCATTCCAAAATTATTGGGCATATTTTTACAACCTGGACATGCTCCACATCGATAAAAGCCCTTAGAGGTGACCGTACTTTTTTTTAGGTGAAATCGGACACAAAATGTATTTTATAAGTTGGGGGCCCTTCTAAAAATCATCTTTGGTGTGGGAGGAATGTCATTGCCAATTATTGGATCTTTTCTCAACAATTCCCAATGCTTCTTTTTTTATTTATTTTTTTCAAAACATTTTTTTATTGATTTATCACAAGTTATTCCATAAACAAGTAACATTACAAGCTTATCATCATAGTTTGAACATATTTGTTCCACAGGGGTTCTGGGTATAGGAGTACAAAAGTCATTGGTACAGTTTATATAGTTCGAGGTACTGTGGTAAGTGTCGTCTTCCTTTTGTTGCTGATCAATGACGGCGAGGTGCTGATGTTGGTATATAAGGAAACATTTTGCTAATAATTATACATTTTAAAAATAAGAATAAAAATATGCACTGCTCCATTATAAC
Source organism: Crinia signifera (assembly GCF_055691185.1). Taxonomy (NCBI): domain Eukaryota; kingdom Metazoa; phylum Chordata; class Amphibia; order Anura; family Myobatrachidae; genus Crinia; species Crinia signifera. The sequence goes on from NC_139219.1 coordinate 210,059,720, forward strand.
AGCTACTGTGCTGTAATTTTCCCCCTTTCTCCTTGTCCTCGATCGACTGGACAACGAAACCACCTGTCTTTCAAAAAGGAGGTCTCCCATTTGCTACCATCTCCAGATCGTACCATGTGGTGGACTTAAGGCTATTTCTCACCGCGTCTTTCATTTGTGCGCTAAGGGTCATTATATAAGGTAGCCATGTGTTAACAAATTTGCTTACTAGTTTTTCCTTGTTTGTCATTGCTTCCGTCCAGTCCATTGTGAACAAATGTTGGATTCTAGGGTACAATAGTGATTGCGGGATACGTGTAGTTTCTACCCATTGTGAAAGAATGTTTTTTTTCCCCGCTGCTGCTATTTTAAGCAATAGGTGTCTCGTTCCCTTAGTTAGTGTCGTTTTATCCTGCCTGGTGTAAACATTCCAAAAGGCCCATTCCTTATTTATCTTGAATTGTATATTCAATTGTGAATTTATATAGGACTGTGTATCCTCCCAAAAGTCTCTAACAATTGAGCACTCCCAAAGGCAGTGCATCATGTCCGCGTTTGGTTCTTGACATTTAAAGCAGTAAGATGTTTGAGATTCACCAGTCAGAAATCTTAGCTTAGGTGTATAATACGATCTATGGAGAATTTTTTGGTTAATTTCCATGAATGTGCTGGCCAGTTTATTTATTTCTACATACGATGAGAGGATTTTTTCCATTGTGATATTGGGAAAATCTGCTTGCCATTTTAAGAGACCTATTGGTGGGGAAGTGATGTCTAGTAATTTTCGAGATTTAGAGTATATTTGTGATGTGGTCAGTGTTGTCAGAGTGTGTCTAACCGCTGAGTCTAGATCATTACTTTTGTCATGGTTCGTTAGTTCTCGTAGGAGTTTGGTGATATAACTAGCTACCTGTAGATACTGGAAAAGCGGGAGAGTAATGTTTGGATATTTTTCTTGTATCTGGGTTCTAGTTAAGGGTTTCCATTGAGCCAGATCCATGAACTGGTATATATAGCGCAGTCCTTGTCTGTTCCATTCATGGAAGCATGGGTGTATGTGGAAGGGGCTGAAGTTGGGATTTCCATTCAGCGGCATAAATAAGGACTTGTACAGTATGTGTTTAATTTCTTATTGATTCGAATTGACCTCCAAGCTGTGCATGTTGTATTTATTAGGATGTTTTCTCTTAAGTCTTTTTCTAGTGAGTTGGGGTGTGTATGCAGTAACATTACTAGATCTTTATGCGGGCTAAAGGTTTGTTCTCGAGATCTATTGGTGTATATATTGTTGCCTTTAATCCAGTCAATTGCTATTTTATAATTGGCTGCCAGCGCGTAGCTTTTTAGGCATGGCAGGTTCACCCCCCCTAGATCTTTAGGTTGTTGGAGTTTGAATAATGAAATTCTTGCTTTTTTTCCCTCCCATATGAAAGCGGATAGAGCTTTGTTAAATAGTTTAAGGTCTTGTTTCCTAGGCATTATGGGCAGTGTTTGTATTACGTATAACAGTCTTGGGAAGGTTATCATCTTATACAGGTGGCACCTGCCTATGTAAGAGAGGGGTAAATTCTTCCATTTTTGAAAATCTTGATAGGCTTTGGTGAATAATTTGGTGTAGTTAAGTTCATATAATTTTTCAATGTCAGGGTGTATAGTTAAACCTAGGTACTGTATTGTGTTTTCTGCCCATGTGAATGGGAACGTATTTCCCCATCCTTGTTTAGATCTCGGTCCTAGGGCTAATGCTATCGTCTTAGTATAATTTAATTTAAACCCTGTTACAGTTTCCAGCCTGTTGAATACTGTTATTAGTGTGGGGATGGTTCGTTTGGGATTGGAAAAGTATAATAGGAGGTAGCATGTAAATTGCGTAGAGTTTAGGGAATTTATGGTGAGGGATGCTTTGGGGTCTTTGTATAGTGCGTTAAAAATGTGGATAAATTCCGGGCCGAATTCCTGATGTGTGAATACTCGAGTTAGATGAGACCATGAGATATGGTCAAATGCCTTGTCCGCATCACAACTCAGTATTAGGTTGTCTAGTTCCCTTGTCAATTTGGTGTGCGTCAAGGCTGCAATAAGTGTTCTGATGTTGTTCACCGAATGTCGATTTCTGACAAAACCTGTTTGCGCAGGATGGAGGATATCTGGGAGAATTAATTGTAATCTTTGTGCCATTATTTTTGAGAATATTTTTAGGTCTTGGTTCAATAGAGAGATGGGCCTGTATGAGGAGACTTCTGTTGGGTCTTTGTTTGGTTTAGGGATTAATATAATTCTGGCGTCGTTGAAGCGATCTGGTGCCATGTTTCCTTTGAGGATGGAATTGTACAAATTATGTAAATGCGGTAAAAGTATAGGGGAGAGCATTTTATAGTATGCCGCTGATAGTCCGTCTGGACCTGGGCTTTTCCCTAGTGGTAGGGAGGAAATAGTTGTGGAAATTTCCAGTTCCGTGATAGGAGCTGTCAATTGTTCCCTGTCTGTGGGTAGTATCTTTTTAAGCTTGGCCTGAGTCAATAACAGCTCTCCGTCACATGCGTCTTCGTAGGGTGCCTCGTATAAAGTTTTGAAGTAATTTATAAAAAGCTTCTCTATCTCTATGGGGTTTGTGGTCATTTTTCCAGTATGTGTCTTTAATGTTGTGATGTGTTTGACATCTTTAGCTGCCTTAGTCATTGTCGCTAGTAGTCTTCCTGGTTTATTTCCCCATCTGAAATATTTATTTTTTTGGAAATTTATGTCCATTTGAGCTTTCTCAGCACATAATATGTCATATAATGTCTGGGCTTCCTTAAATGAGTTTCTATTCTGGTCATTTGGGGTGTCTATTAAGGTGGAGTAGGCGTTTTTAACCCTGTCACTGGCCTGTATGAGTTTTTTTCTAAGTTTTTTCTTTTGGTGGCTAATATATGAAATGATGTGTCCTCTCATTACCGGTTTTGATGCCTGCCATAAGAGATTAATGTTTTGATCATGCTCTTTGTTGTCTATGAAATAGTTAATTATGGATTGGTTCAGGTGTCGTTTGAAATCTGCTGAATTTGCCATGTAATCTGGGAATTTCCAGTTAAAAGAAGTGAGTTTAGGGTCCATAAGCTGCATTGTGAACCATACCGGGGCATGGTCCGAAATAAGAATATCTCCTACTTTGGATGAAGTGACTCTATGTAGTAATGTTTCGGGAATGAGCCAGTAGTCTAACCTTGAGGAGGTGTTGTGGGGGTGGGAGTAGAACGAGAACTCCTTTGAAGTCGGATATAAAAATCGCCATGGGTCAATTAATTGGAAGGTGTCTGTGAGTAATGATAGACTAAGCGGGGGTCCCCTTCTATGGTCCCCTCCCCTCCCTCCCCTCGTGGCATCCAGTGTTGGGTTCATTGCCACGTTGAAGTCCCCTCCAATGATCAGTGTACCCTTCGACCAACCTTGTAGGTGTGAAAATATGTCAGAGAAGTATTCAGCATTTCGGGTATTGGGTGCATATATACATACTAATGTGAAGCGTTCACCTTCAATGGTTACTTTCAAAAACAAAAATCTGCCGTCTGGGTCTGCCCACTCTTCTGTGATCTCATAATTTATATATTTGCTAAATAAAATCAACACCCCTCTGGATTTTGTGGTGTATGAGGCGTGTTTGAATTCTTTTAACCAATTACCCCTTAAGACATTTGGGTCTCCAGCTTTCCAGTGAGATTCCTGGAGAAAGACTACGTCTGGTTTATATGTTTTCAAATGGCCTAATATTTTTTTCCTCTTCAGTGGCGTGTTTAACCCTTCAACATTCCAGGACAAGAACTTAACAGTTGACTTGGACCTATTTGTATCATTTGCATCTCCGTTGTTCACCATATCTATCCTATACCTTTTCTATGTTTTTCCCTGACAATATGAGCATTTGCAACGTTATAAGTCCCTCCCCTGTCCCAGCCTTCAGGAGAGAAACATGTCTTCTTATGTTGTGTGGTATTCTGTACCCCATGCTGTGATAACAACTTCTTTAAGCTTGTTTGAATATATCGCATTGTGAACCTTAATAGAACCTGTAGTGGCATTAATTTTCTATTTAACTGAACCCAAAATGAGGGCCTAACTTGGCTCCTCCTGTTATTAAGTGTGCTAAACAGATAAGAATTACTGAACATATTTTTCCTAGACGACTCAGTGCCCTCCCCGAACCTTAGTAATGTAAAAGATAACCACATTAACCCTAAATGGACAGTGAAACTAACATGGTCCATCAAACTTATCAATCGTCCCTTCAACATCCCCATTTTCAGGTGCAATTATAGACATTATAGTTACGGATTCTCCAGGCATGAAGGTCTCAACCGGAATCTGCTTCTGGCGAGCGTGATCCAGCCGCATTCAGCGACTGTATGAAGTTCTTTGCTGGTTGTACTTCGTCGAAGTAGATTGGCTTATCCTTGTAGATGACTCTTAGTTTTGCTGGGTACATTAAAGCGAATTTCATTCCACGGTCGAATAAGTCTTTGCAGATCGGTGTGAATTCTCTACGGCGTGCTGAAACTTGAAGGGAAAAATCTTGGAAGAGTAGGATTCTGGAATCCTCATAGAGTAATTCTTTCTGCTTCCTGTAGGCTTCTAGGAGTCTCTGCTTGTCTAAGTAGTTTAGCAGTTTGAATATGACTGGTCTTGGTCTTTGACGTTGTGAGGGGCTCCTTTCCGGGCCGATTCTATGGGCTCTTTCGACGATGATGGGGGTGCCTTGTGTAGGGACATGAAGGGCTTGGGGTAGCCATGTGGTCACTAGGTGCAATAGCTCTCTGGGCTTCACCGACTCGGGGATCCCGATTAAACGCAAATTATTACGTCTATTCCTGTTCTCCATGTCCTCCATTCTATCCTGTAGCGCCATCGTCATGGATACTTGGTCATTGAGAAGAGTTTTTGCTTCTTGCAATTCATCTTCTAATGTGGAAATACGCTCTTCTGCCTCGTCTAACCTGGTGGCATGTTGCTTTAGCTGGTTCACCGTTGATGTGATGGCTTCTGTGAGCGGGGCCAGTTTGGCATCTAATAGCGGGGAGATAATATCAGCGATTTCTTTTGCTTTCTGAACAGATGAGGCATTGTATGGTTGCGAGGCATCGATGTCTGCTAAGGGATCTTGTGGGCTAGGGGAGCGGTGTGCCACTGGAGAACTTGCTGTCTGTGATTTGTCTCTCTGTCTGCCCGAGTTTGTGTTGGAGCCTCTCTGGGCCCTCTGTGATTTTGCTACATATTTTTCCATGGCGGCTGCCGTCTGGGTGATTGTTAGGGTGCCGGCCAAGTTTGGTATCTTTGTTAGTGTCAGGGGAGCTGTTCCACAGGCCTCTGTTTCTTTGTAATCGGTATTGTCTCAGTGAGGGTTTAGGCTGGGCAGGGTGTTCTGCGGGTCTTAGTTGCTCCCCAGACCTTTGTACTTCTATGTCTCTCGCTGTCACAGTAAGAGGCCGAGCTTGCTGGGACACTTCTCCAGCGGTCAGTGGGGGCTTATTAGGTCGCGGGGGTCTGCTGCTCTAGTCAGGCTACAGACGTATGCTGCCTGCCGGTGTCTAGCCCTGTGGGGTGCATGTATCTGTGTCGCTTGGTGTGTTCCGGGCCTGCCCAGGACTCCTCTCAGGCGATTCCCTCCTCAGCCCCCTCTCACCTGCTAATTGCGCTGGCACTGCGGTATCTTGGTTCCCAGCGGGTTGCCTTGTGGTTAGGCTGAGGCGTTGTTCTGCTGGCTGCGGAGAACTCCGTCTCCGGTTCTGTCCCCAAGATGGCGGCGGCTCTCCTCTGTGTCGGCCGCGGCTGTTATCGTGCGGCTTGCTGGAGGGGAAGGACGGTAACCACCACTTGTCTGCCTGGGCTTGTGTGGCGGGGGATCTCCAGGGAGCCTGTTTCCCTGCTCCGCGGTTCGGGGGATGAGGGAACCGGCCGTGTCCTCTTCGCCGTGCCGCTCCCAAGATGGCGGCGGCTTCCCTCGTCGCGCTTCTGCAAGCGCTTGGATCCGGGGTGGTAGGTGCGGTGGAAAGCCGGGGATGTCTCCCTCTTGTCCACCTGTATCTCCCGCGCTGCTGGACGCGTGTGTCGGTACCGGGCGCTCGGTGTTGTTGCTGTTCACCGAGGCTTCAGGTAACCGCCACGGAGAGCTCTGCTAAAACGCGGCCTCTTCTCTTAGCCGCCCACCGGAAGTCTCCCAATGCTTCTTAAATATTTTTGTAACATCGGAGTGTTGAGCAGAATAATTAGTTGTAAAAGACCATTTGTAATGATCTGGTTGATTCTGTCGATCCTTTTTCTTAGAAGTCAAAAGATCTTGTCTATCCCTTTCTTCTACAATCAGGGAAGTTTTATTTAATTTTTCTATGTCATAACCGCTTTGTATGAAGCTTTTCTTCATCTCTCCTACTTGTTCTCTATATATGTCAGTGTCTGTACAATTCCTCCTAAGTCGTTGGAATTGTGAAAGTGGAATTGTTTCGAGCCACCTCTGATGGTGGCAACTGTCCATATTGATGTAGGTTCTGGAGTCCGTTGGTGTGACATAATTACGAGTCTTAATCTTCCCATCTTCAATGTAAATGACAAGATCTAAAAAATTCACACTGACCTTACTAATATCGAAAGTGAGGTGAATCCCTCTATCATTTTGATTAAAATAAATGCTGAATTGGTCAAGTGATTCCTTGTCTCCTCTCCACAAAAATAAAATATCATCAATATAGCGCCGCCACGACACCAGGTTTGCCCCATATGGGTGGTGGGACCAGATGTAATCGGTCTCCCACTCACCCATAAAGATATTGGCATAACTAGGGACAAACCTGGTGCCCATGGCGGTACCCCGTTTCTGTAAGAAAAAATCCTTAAACAAAAAATAATTGTTGTATAGGATGAACTCAATGCCCTCTAGTAAAAAAATTTGAAAGCCCTTGTCAATGCTTGATCTTTGGAGGGCGCTTTTCACGGCTTTTATCCCTTGGTTATGCTCAATTATAGTATATAATGTTGAGACATCTGCTGTGATGAGATAGTAATCATCGTGCCACTCTAGATTTTTTAGAACATTTATCACATCAAGAGTATCTTTGAGATGGGACTTATTTTCCAGTACCGGGGCTGTAGATGGGAGTCTATAAACATCGAAATATTTGATGTTATAGAGTCAACACCGGAAATTATTGGTCTGCCAGGGGTTTGAGGTTTTTTTTATGTGTTTTGGGTAACACATAAATAGTGGGAATAATTGGATCTTTAATATACAGAAACTTTGATTCATTAGTGGTTAAAGTGCCATTTTTCTCATATTTTTCTATGAACATTTTCATAGAATTATTGATTTTTTGTGTGGGATTGTTCCTAATTTTTTTGTATGTATTATTATCAGATAATTGTTGTAAAATGTCTTCCTCATAATCCTTTTTATTTAATAATACAATTCCCCCTCCTTTATCTGATGGCTTTATTATTACATTTTTGTCTTCCATCAGACTTTTTAATCCTTTTTTTTCTTTTAAGGTAAGATTATGTTTGATTTTATTGGATTCCAATTTTTTAATGTCGTCCATTACCATAGTACTGAAGGATTCCAAAAACAACCTTTTAGATACATAGTGTTTAATTTCAATTTAGGTTTAAACGGGGATATATTCTCCATTACATCAGTACTTTCTTGGGTTTTCATCATGACATTTTTTTTAAGGTTAATTTGCGCAGGAATTTTTGCACATCAACAAAGATGTCAAATGGATTTATGGGGGTAGCTGGGCAAAATTTAAGGCCTTTTTCCAAAATAGATCTCTCTTCTTTTAGAAGGAGATGATCACTCAGGTTGAAGATTTTTATTGTTTCTAATTCTTCTATCCTGGTGATCCTTTCTGACCTCTTTAAAACTCTTTTTTCTCTCCTTTTTTTATTGTAACCTTTTTTTACTCTGTTTGAGGCAAAGTTCCCCTTTTAGTTTTTATCTCCAATTCCTGCGATTTCTCCTTTGATCTAAAAAAATGCTGATTATATTCGGTATCTGGTGTATGTACCTCACAATGGCCCTTATTCTGATCGGTGCGGATATTCCCGCATTCTTACGGAGCGGTCCGCACGCCACGGTGTTTTGCCGCATGCGGCCATCGTCCGTAGAAACGCCCACGTGTCCTCCGCATTCGGACGGACTCACTCTTTAAGAACAGGGCGTGTTTACGGACGACATACAAACCATGCGTGTGCGGGAGAAACACTCAGATTCTGCACGGTATTACAGAGTATTACAGAGTATGCTCGGAAATACCGCATCCGACCGGGAGCCAAGCGGTGCTACCACACGTAAGCGGAGTATTTACGCCAAACAACCCACTATTATATATCTTCTGTATTGCTAGTATTAATATTCAGTCATGTCCATTGTTAGCAGTTTTAAAGTGTGTGACAAGTACAGCATATGTGGGGGATTAGTACGGTTTCCTTGAAGCAGCAATGGTTTCAATTAAAGCACTGACAAGCGTCCTATTAGTGAGTAATGAGTAAAGGAGTCGATTCTATTGGGTTCAGGTGTTAATGCTTGTAGTCATTAGGCGTACGTTCGCCTACCGCATGAACGAGTGGTGTCCGCAAAGCAATAGTACACTTGTGGACACCGCACATTTCTTCCCTTTTTGATCGCGTGCATTCGGAGTGGTATCCGAATGTACGCCCCCCAACATAAGTGTACTCCCCCGTGTCCGCCCATGTTTCCGCCCCGTTTTGCCCACTTTGAAACTACGCCCATGTGTCATTCCGCATGACGCCCATATTTCCCGACTGATTGCGGGGAACAGTTTTGGACGGGATTTGGCCGAACAGGTACGGAGTCAAGGCGTGACACATGCGCGTTGCGTTCTCCACGCATGCGCAGACGCCGTAAAGACGCGATCCGAAAGTATGCGGTAAAGTCCGCGTCAATCAGAATAAGGGCCAATGGGCGGTATTCAATGTTCTCCGATAGTTGTGTTTTTTTCGCAGTTTCTTATTTTTTGGCTCTTTTTCTATGATACTTTTCACCTATTCAAAGTTGGAATTTTGGTATTTCGATACGGTTTCGCTTGTTTTTTTAATGTTCGTTCCTTTCGCTTAGTTTTCTGTGATAAATTCGCTTTGTTCAGGCGATATCTTTAATTTATCGCCTTTGAAAGAGCTTGTTAATTTATCACCTATTCGATGTTGACTTTATGCAGCCTTCTGTACATTTCACGGTGTAATTATCGCCAATTCTTATCGATTTCATTTACATGCACAATGAAAGTTAAATAACAATTTTATAAATAATAACATAACTGAAATAATGCTTTTTTTCCACGAATGTTATATAACTAATTATTAAAGCTGTAACACTTGTAATTAAATATATATTTAATTTATTCGGGAATATATTTCTACATTCACTTTTAACCATGATCCTCGGGTGCATCATGTGATCTTTTTTACCCATGATTCATATCTCTTTCATGATCAAATCACTCCTATCTGTGACTTCAGGGAGTAAACAGCATTGGCAGTCTGCTGGTATTGGAATTCGTTTTTTGTAGGTCTTCACTCGTTTCCCATTGTGATCACAGACTACAAAAATGGAGCCATTCACTGATTCAGTTTTGCTGATGCTGGGTAGCATGATTACTCGTCCCCATAGAGGTGAGCAAGATGACGATCAGGAAATGGCTGCATTGGGTGAGTCTGTGTTGCATGTTTCATTTCCCAGGCCGCGGCACTACCATGCTCGTCGTGTTTTGGAGTCTCTTTCTGAGGTGGAAGTGATTCAAACTTTTCGCTTGTCATCTCAGGAAATATATCTGCTGTATGAACTGTTGGAGGCCGACCTGGAACCACGGAAACGGTCTAACCATGCAGTCAGTGTTTTTCAGAAATTGCTGGCTTGGTTAAATTTCTTAGCGTCAGGCACATTCCAGCCTAATTTATCTCAGATTTGCGGTTTTTCACAGCCAACATTGTCACGCTGTATTAACCAGGTCCTATTGGCTTTCCGTAAATTAACGGCCCAGGTAATAACATTTCCAGATTCAGACAGTGGATGGAGAGACATTAAATTTGGATTTTACCGTAAAAATAAATTCCCAAATGTATTGGGAGCGATTGACTGCACCCACGTGAGAATCACTGCACCTAAAGATTTGGAGCAATGTTTTTGAAATCGAAAACAATTCCATTCTTTAAATGTACAGGCTGTATGTGATTCCAAAATGAGATTTTTGGATTTGGTTGTGGGCTTTCCTGGGTCGGCCCATGACTCCTTCATCCTGAACCAGTCATCCATTTGGGACGATTTTGAGAATGGACGAATGCCTGATGGCTGGTTGTTGGGTAAGTGCTTGAATAATTTTTCTATGTTGGTTTTTTCTAATGCAGATGTTTTTTTTTTAAATGGAATTTTTCCATAAGGTGATGCGGGGTATCCTAATAAATCTTGGCTACTGACCCCATTGCCCGATCCCAGAGGGGATGCAGAAAAGAGATACCAAGAGGCACATATAGCATCAAGGGCTGTAATCGAGCGTGCCTTTGGTGTTCTTAAAAGCCAGTTTAGATGTTTAGACATCACTGGCGGTGCTCTTTTATATTCTCCGGGAAAGGTTTGTAACATAATAAATGCCTGCTTCATCTTGCATAACATATGTGTTGACAAAAATTTGCCGGTTAATATAGATGCTAGAGTTTTTCAGCATGGGGATCTTTCTTCTGTGTTGCCTGTGGGCATGGATGAAGGAGCAGAATCACGTACTCAACTGATCCAGACTTTTTTTTCTTGTGAGTATGTATTTTAAAAACTCTATTTACCAAATCCAATTGTTTTAGAATAAGTTACTAAGAGATTTCACTTTCTCCATATAGAGTGTGGAATTTTTATGGGACGTTTATTCAGTGGATCCTGTTGGTTTAGTTTTTATCCTGTTGGATTTGCGTTTACTGATGTTTGGACATTTTTGGAGTGTGTTCAGTTATATGCTTTTTCTGGCATTTTACATATGACGCTGTTAATCATATCATGGAAGTTTTATTTTGGTAAGTATTTCTTACAGCTATCCCTCTGCTCATCTCCCAAAAGCAGTGTATGTGCTTGCGACACTTACCCATTTTCTCCATTTGTTGCAGGGTTATCCATCTTGTTGCAGGCGTTTACTTTCCGCCTTACATTTGCTCCTACTGGCAGTGTGTCTGTATTGCTTTTATTTGAGATTTTTCAAAGTGTGTACCCTTGTGTTTGCCACCTAGCATGTAACTGCATCCCCCTCATTGTTAGTATGAAACTCCCAGCTATCCCTCTGCTCATCTCCCAAAAGCAGTGTATGTGCTTGCGACACTTACCCGTTTTCTCCATCTTGTTGCAGGCGTTTACTTTCCGCCTTACATCTGCTCCTACTGGCAGTGTGTCTGTATTGCTTTTATTTGAGATTTTTCAAAGTGTGTACCCTTGTGTTTGCCACCCAGCATGTAACTGCATCCCCCTCATTGTAAGTATGAAACTCCCAGCTATCCCTCTGCTCATCTCCCAAAAGCAGTGTATGTGCTTGCGACACTTACCCGTTTTCTCCATTTGTTGCAGGGTTATCCATCTTGTTGCAGGCGTTTACTTTCCGCCTTACATCTGCTCCTACTGGCAGTGTGTCTGTATTGCTTTTATTTGAGATTTTTCAAAGTGTGTACCCTTGTGTTTGCCACCCAGCATGTAACTGCATCCCCCTCATTGTAAGTATGAAACTCCCAGCTATCCCTCTGCTCATCTCCCAAAAGCAGTGTATGTGCTTGCGACACTTACCCGTTTTCTCCATTTGTGGCAGGGTTATCCATCTTGTTGCAGGCGTTTACTTTCCGCCTTACATCTGCTCCTACTGGCAGTGTGTCTGTATTGCTTTTATTTGAGATTTTTCAAAGTGTGTACCCTTGTGTTTGCCACCCAGCATGTAACTGCATCCCCCTCATTGTAAGTATGAAATTGACTTTAATTTTTCAAACAGTTTTTTTTTACTCTTTTTTATGCAAATAACTTAACTTGGTCATCAAAATTGCACAAGGCAAACTTGTTTTAAAATAAATAGTTACGTTTTCTCTTTTGCTAAGTAACTTTTTTGTAAAGTTTTGAAAACTAGAACATTGTCAACATGAATCTGAAGTGTCGTTTCTATCACACTTAGTAGAATTGTCCATCATGTTCTGCAAACTAAATTTTTGTTTGGGAAAAATGTTCATTCGTCGAGAAAACAATCTTCGAATTCACATATCCAGTATGCAAACTTTGAACTGCACAACATTTCACACAAGAAAACAAAGTAAACCAACATATGTAACGTAGATTTTTCAGAAAACTTGAGTCTGTAAGAAAGAGAGTAGAGAAATCCATGTATAAAATGTGTATATTTTAAAATTAATGCATCAATACTTTATACATAATAAGTAGCTGATGACTTGGTTTTGCAACATTTTCACACACTATTTAACCACAAGATGCACAGCGGATGTGTGCGCTACGGCAAAAGTAGTGGCTAAACAACATATTGCTCTTGCAGGCCGCAAGTAGTGCTCCCTTGGAGCACCATGGGCGCAGTAGCATTAACCCCACCACCTCCCCATCTCCCTTTTGAAGTCACAATTCCCTCTGAGCCGCCATTCATCTGTCTCCGGAGCTCCCTGTTGCCAGCCACTATTCACATCAGTTACGTATGAGTTCAGGCACCCGAATCCTATTGTTTCCCCCGGACTTGAAATTATCTAAGTATATAAAATTACATTATAAAGATAAAGTCCAACATATATGGCACATTTTTTTGAATTTTAAAAAGTTTACCTTGTTATTGGTCATACCAATTCTTCAAACAAGTGATTTGTTTCAATAGTTTCTATTTTCCGGGATGTCACTATAAGAAAATGTAAGTAAATATTACTGGACATATCAATAACTAAAAGAAAATCCCATCATTTATCAATATATACCTTTGTGACAATTTTTCTTTTTGAACATCTTCAGTATTATATTCTGTACTAGGTACATTTACTTCTCTGGTTCTGTTTTCAGGTTGGGCAGAAATGTGCATTTGGAACATGCCGGGATAACCTAAGTAATTTTGAGAAGGACTAAATAAAGCAGCCGAGGAGTCAAATGAGGTTGCCTTTGGAGATGAATTTTGGCCATGCTGACTTTCCAAGGATGTGTTTGAACTACTTTTTGGTCTTCGTTTCACATTTTCACTAATTAGTTGTAATGAATTTGCTATCATTAATGAAATATGGGATGATTGCTTGTTGAAGTTTTGCATATCCTTTACGGCAATAGAACTATTATCTACTAATTTGGATAGTGAAGTGGATATGTCATTCAATACATTTTTGGTTTCGCGAATGTCATTTTGCAGAGCAATTTTGGCATTGCTCATGGTTTTCACAACATCTGACATTGAGGTGTGTACTGTTTTTTCCATTGATCGCATTCTGGCATCAATGGTAACTCTAAACTCTTCCTGACGTCCGGATATTTCTTCAAAATGTTTACTCATCTCCAAAGTTTCTGGAGGCATGGAGGCATCTTTTTTTTTGGGTCTTCCACTTTGCCCTGCGAATAGGCAAAGCATTGAAATATGTTGTTTATTATATATTTACATACTTTATTATTTCGGTATCAATATTAATTGGAACAATGATTAATATCTACAATGGTCAGCCTGTTTTTGCACTAACGCAAGGGGGATCTTTGTGTAACATAAGCCCAATCTCACTATGTTCTGTGTATGTCTAACTATTCATGTAACACGCCATTGATGCATCTAAAAGAGCTACACTATCGTACTAACCCAGCTGCCATTTTAAGGCAGACCAGGTGGAGGATAGGATGGCTGGTCCGAATCGCTAAAGGAGTTACTTCGAAAGAAATGTATACAAATTTAAAATGTTTGATTAAGGCGTCTGGAAAATGATGGATTTAGCAATGTTTATATGCTGTGGCTGGGTAAATCAACCATGGTAGTTGTGACCCATCCTAACCAAATCAAGGCCTCCGGTTTTTTAAAATAAACTTTCAATATGTTGCAATGTTATTATTTACTCACCTAGTATTGGTGAATCAGTACATGTGACATTGACATTACATTCTTCGTCCGAATCAGGGTGTGGTACTTCTGGTCTGTAGATTGGACAGTTTTCTGTACAATAATCAACGCTTGTTTGTGCTCTTTCATCTGTGTTTTAGAATTATTAAAAATACATTGTTAGAATATAGACATGTCATTGTGTACTTTGTGCCCAATTTGTCCAAACTCAAGTTACAGCAGCTACAGTTAACAATGCAAATTAAACATAACTCTTATTGCACCCCTGTTCTAGATCCAGCAAAACACTGTTTACACTGTAAATGTAATTTTCACATCTGCCACCGATTTTATAAACCACTTACATTGTAATCTGCCACCCTAACTCCTTCCAATACAACATATACTTAGTAGAGTTTCACTGACACCATCCTAAAATCTCTGTTTTCATCATTGTGGTGTACTTTGGTTTTCAAAAGACTATGGAGCACTGATGTGTGCATGAGACAACTATAGACTCACCTTTTAGGTCTGAGTTTTCAAAATATGTTACTGCTAAACATGACTGGGTGCTGACTGGTTATTGTTATGGCTGATATAGCCTAATAACAAATTAAGATTCATACTAAGCAAAAGGAATAAAGAAAATGAAGAAAAAGCAAAGATCATGTCCACAACAGTTTGGAGAACATAATAGGTACCTTCGGCAAAGCTTGTCCTTTGACGATTAGATAACTCCATACTTCCACTCTCTCCAGTTTGTCTGAAACGTCTCCCTCTTACAATCGGTTGCTCACATTGGCTAGGTGTAAAGCCTATAAAAGTAGTTCCAGTGATATCCGATTCTCCACATATACTTGATGGCTTCCTGGAATTTTTAGTACTGAAATAATTGTCAACATCAATTGAAGTTGAATTAATTTCCACGTCAATTCTTTCATTGTAGACTTTTTTTTATTTTTGTGAAAAGGCTGTGATTCATCTAAATAAAGAAATATATGTCAAACAAATATCCTCAGTCAAAAAAATATTACATTAAAGTATTACATTTGATTGTGAATATACCTAATAATCTTTTGAATTTATCCAACACTGGAGTTTTTCGGATATCCTTTGACTTATGCTTCTGATGTTCTTCTTGCATATTCTTAGCTTGATTTCTTGCATCTATCAATTCTGGTAAACCCTCGACCATTATTGGTTTCATGCGTTGTTTGATCAGATTTTCCCAAGGTAGCCATTTAATATTTAATGGGGGTCCCCCACCGGTTCCCTTCTCATGTCTGTGTTGCTCGGCCATCTTTCGTTTAGTTTGGCGGCGGCAGTCGCTGTAACGCTTTAAAAAATGTCTAACATCACGTTTGTTTCCAGATACAGCTGTACCTTTATCTGCAATCAGCCGCCATAATCTTCGCTTTTCTTTTGCTGGTGCTGAATTAGACCTGGGACCATATAGCAAATCAAATTTGCAATCTACACCCTCCACAAGAACACAATTCTCACCCTCATTGAACCGAATTCCTCTGGTCATTTTTTGTTTGGGTTGCTTGGCTGTGAATTCCCCTTGGTGCTTGTTTTGTTCTGGTGGACGCTTATCACGATTACTGTCCTCGTTAGCTCTTTTTTCCTTTTTCTTTTCTAATTGTTCACATTCTGCTGCTTGAATAAATCGACTCCTTTCCTGCTGCTCCTGATATTTAATCATAACATTACAAGTAATTATTCTGAATGTACATTTAATGTAATATGAATTAAATGACAAATTTTGAGAGATGGATCAATACTTACTGCTTTTTGTCTTCTTTCAACATTGTCAAATGGGTTCCATTCTTTATCAGTACCCGAAGAAATTTGAGAATTTGTTGAGCTTGAGTTTTCTATAACGTTGTCACCTGCATCATCCAGCTGAAAAGAAATGTGAAATAAATGTAGTTTCCCACAAGCATATCATTCCACATTGTAAGATATTACATTATGAATAAGTAATGTTTAAAAGTACAATCTGAATAGTTAAACGTAAGTAGCCCCCCAAAGATATCAAAGGATAACCGCAGCAGGAATCAACAAACCACGCTGCAATTTACCTTAAAGCACTGGCAAAGCTGCACCATTTGTTCACATAAATCAGTCCTGCTTAGCTCCCTTGGGTTTTTGCCCTTCTGAAATGAAGATAGCTCATTGTAGACAGGGCCTAAACATAGCTTTAATGAGGCCAAAGAGGTAGGAGTGGGTGGCTTGGGTCAGCGCATAGCCGCACATGCGCTGGTCTCTCACCTTATTGATTATGGCTTTACATGGACGGACACAATTCTAAGTCCATTCTCTGCTCCTTGATATTTCGCACATTTGGCCCAATATCATAACATTTCCAAAAGTCACAATTAAATATAGAATATATTGATGTATTATTTTCTAAAAAATGGGTGGTTCCTGTTGTATTTATGTGACCATTACATAAATAATTTTCTATACTTCAGGTACAAACTGCATACTTGTTGGTATTATTGTGAATCCAAATAAATCACTCCTACCACAGATTTTATGCGCATGGCTTTGTCCCGTCTCTGATCTCTGTCAATCTGCCGATCTGCAGATTCATAGGATTGCTCTGAGCCTGAGGTGTCATCTGATGTTTCAACATCATAACTCGTCCGCGGTCTTTTTAAAGTGGACATTGTTTAGCTATGTAAAAAAAAATGGTAGAATTTCAAAACTTTTCAATTACAAGGTACACTGCAACAATTATCAGTCTTCTCGTTATCACTTTTAAGTGAACATGAACTATCTATGGAAAATTAAATACAATAATATTGTACATGGGCTGAAACTAAAGCAGATCAATTGTGCCCCTGATGTATTCCCATTGGGTTTAGCAAAATGTGACTTTCAGAGGGGCAGGATTGATCAGCTTTTGTTTCCACCCCATCTATAATATTTTGAAAAAATAATAGTAGATAGTTCAAGTAGATTTAAAAGTGATTCCGTGAAGAGTGGTAAATTTTGCAATGAGCACGGTGTACCGGATTCCATGTCACGGATGCAGACCACAGCGAATTAGACATGATCAGGAGTTGATGCTAGAAACAGTTGAGCACAAGCTGGCAGCCAGCAGCGTCAACAATTTTGGACTTTGCACAATATACTTGCATATGGATGGCCAATCACCATCGATGGTTTACAATCGTCCATGGTTATTGACCAATGTCCAAAACTTGTGCCATCGATGTAGGACTACCACATCTATGGAAAAGTAAAATATCATTTTTGGATTTTATTCTTTAGATTCACAAGTTGGCTGGACATGGAGCATAGCTCCACCACCAAACACCGGGAAATTCCATCACCGTATTCAGCTTAGGCTACGGGCCCCTCAAGCAAAATCTAACGGATGACCATCGACAGCTACAACTATCGGTGGTTATCCATCAAATATTTTGCCACAATCTATGGCCGGGTACACAATTGCAAACCATCGATAGGCATCTGCAGCGATGCCCATCCATACACTTGCAGTGTCAATACCATTAAACAGCATCCCATTTGCTTTGTCATCCAAGCACATGACATGGGCGACAACCCAAACATATTTGGAAGCCCACACAATATAACGGTGCCTGCTTGGCCAACCTGCTTTTGCAAAGTTAAAACGACATGCACAGTGATAGAGTTTTGGGAGCACACTGTCAGGGACACCACTAAAGATTTGACTGTACATGCATCAAATGCAAGGGAAGATGCCACCAGCAACCCTTGCCCCACCCCAACCCCCCCGCCCCCCCCTATTAAAATAATGACAAAAAGAACAATTTAAAATAAAAGACAGCACTATGCAGGGGTGTTGCAATGTAGACAACCCATAAATCAGAGACTTGCACACATAAGAACACACTTGCAGTGTCAAAAAACAGCATCCCATTTGCCTTGTCATCCAAGCACATGACATGGGCGACACCCCAAACACATTTGGAAGCCCACACAATATAACGGTGCCTGCTGGGCCAACCTGCTTTTGCAAAGTGAAAACGACATGCACAGTGATAGAGTTTGGGGAGCACACTGTCAGGGACACCACTAAAGATTTGTCTGTACATGCATCAAATGCAAGGGAAGACGCCACCAGCAATCCTTGCCACACCCCAACCCCCCCGCCCCCCTATTAAAATAATGACAAAAAGAACAATTTAAAATAAAAGACAGCACTATGCAGGGGTGTTGCAATGTAGACAAACTATAAATCAGAGACTTGCACACATAAGAACACACTTGCAGTGTCAAAAAACAGCATCCCATTTGCCTTGTCATCCAAGCACATGACATGGGCGACACCCCAAACACATTTGGAAGCCCACACAATATAACAGTGCCTGCTGGGCCAACCTGCTTTTGCAAAGTGAAAACGACATGCACAGTGATAGAGTTTGGGGAGCACACTGTCAGGGACACCACTAAAGATTTGACTGTACATGCATCAAATGCAAGGGAAGACGCCACCAGCAACCCTTGCCACACCCCAACCCCCCCGCCCCCCCCCCCCCTAATAATGACAAAAAGAACAATTTAAAATAAAAGACAGCACTATGCAGGGGTGTTGCAATGTAGACAACCCATAAATCAGAGACTTGCACACATAAGAACACACTTGCAGTGTCAAAAAAACAGCATCCCATTCGCCTTGTCATCCAAGCACATGACATGGGCGACAACCCAAACATATTTGGAAGCCCACACAATATAACGGTGCCTGCTGGGCCAACCTGCTTTTGCAAAGTGAAAACGACATGCACAGTGATAGAGTTTGGGGAGCACACTGTCAGGGACACCACTAAAGATTTGTCTGTACATGCATCAAATGCAAGGGAAGACGCCACCAGCAACCCTTGCCCCCCCTCCCCCCACACCCTCCCAACACCCGTAAAAATTAGATCATAATGTGTATAAACATGACACACATGAAAGCACTATGCTAACTTCAACAACTGAGTTGCAATGTCATTGACACAGACAAACAAATTCAAAAGAAAACCATAATATACAGCAGAATAATGGAAACAACAAACCAGAGCAAGATGCTGAGAAATAATTACCATTAAAATTGAATCCAAATTCCTGATGATGTCGCAGTAAAAAAAACAATGTCTGTGAAATAACTTGCATCTACGACGCACGTGTCCACAATGACTAAAATCCGCTCGTCCACGCCAATATATACCTTTTAACGATGGCGGGAAAGCGAAATAGCAACTCCCACCCTTCGCCTCATAGGTGTTTTATCGCAATTACGTGTTACGCGTCACACAAATTTTGAATAGCGGGAAAAATTAACTAAGCGATACATTAACGCAATACGAAACAACCTATAACATTTCATTATCGCCATGCGAAGCAGTGACGGAGCACATTGAATACTGCCCAAAGTGTCTGCCACTGCTATTGGGGCAGATCATAATAATTATGCGTGTAAATGCTCAAATCTTAACTTTTCTGCATATTTATGACTTGCATAAAATATTTGATTAATGAAATTGAGAAATACAAGCAAAAAATATGCTGTACAGAATAATCCGTACTTTCAAATATAGAATGTTTATAATTTAATTCAGATTTTGTGCTCAAAGGAATAATAGAAACAACTGGATTCTCATCTTACTAAATCAAAACAGATCAATGCTTCTGGTCATAAACACAGAATGAGGAGTATCATTAATCTTTGAGCCAGATCAACTGAACATTGCTTCAGGGAAGCTGAAACTTCATTTTTTCACTATCCTTAAATAACTTTTCATTCTGGATTCAGTTTAGAAAGTCACCTCAAAACTTATTGTACAAAAAGCAACTTGTTCATTTCCTGCTACATCTGAAGTTTCCTCCAGGTTCTGCACATCTGACTGACAGAGATACAGATCAAACCTGAAAATAAAAAAGGTGACGGGAAACATCTGAAAGTGATGAAAATAGAAATATTATGGCAAAGTATTGTGATACTTCACATACACAACATTGCTTATTTATGTCATTGTAATTAAGTGTTTTACAGGATTCCATCACTGGGAATAGATGCCAGATCTACTGCACTTGCAAGTCACTACTCATACACTTGGGAATCTGTTCCATGAAATTAAAAATTATACATATGGGATGACTAGACCCTGGATTATTAATAGATTGTATTTTTACATAATCAGAAAGTTAGGAACCACTATAAATCTTTGGCAACACTAAAATAAGAATAATCACAGTAAACATATAGGAGGGTATTCAATCCTGATCGTAAACTGTCAAACTGTCGAGTCGACTTGGTTTTGTTTTGCTCGCCTGTTCATTCTTAAGTTGACATTCAAGTCTTCCGCCTATTCATATTTTGATATTGTCGCGTTTGGACCAATGTGGCGAAAAATAGTCATCCCTAGCTCGCCTTCCTGAACTGATAGTTTCTATATAAATCCCTGCTCAGTAGGGCTTTGTGCCATTATGTCTAACTGCAGAGCTGTAATAGGAGAACTGGAACCGGGCCAGGACCGGCACCAGGACCAGTACCGGAATCAGTACCAGATCCTGCACCAGGGCTTGGACCGGTACCAGAACTGGGTGTCACGCCTGAGGGTTAAGACTGATTGAAGTCTTTTATTTAAGCATGAAAGATGATGACAGCAGCAGATGATAACAATAACTGTGAATAGTATTTCCACACTGGCATTAATAAAGTACAGTCAATAATAAATAACTCAACATACAGTATGACAATGGAGAAGATGTAATTTTGACTGAGTTGATTAGTCCCGATAGTGTTCTGGAAGGCACACTAATGTGGAGCAATGAGGAATATTACTGTGGACCGATGTTGAATGAACTAATGGTATTGGGGAACTGTGGTACTGAAGAATAGATAATAAAGAACTGTGAATTGATATTGAAAAAACAATCGATGGTATAACTGTAGGACTGGAGAATACAGGCTGAAGTACAGTCGATGTTGGACGAACAATTGACGATGTAGCTGAAGAATATATGATGAAGAACTGTGAATCCATGTTGGATGAACAATTGATGATGTAGGTGAACTGTGAATCAATGTTGATTGATGGTGATAATTCTGCTCTTTAGGGGGAAATTTACTAATATGGGATGTTGCTATAGGCAACCAATCAGAATTTACACACACTTCTTATTTATTAAGCACCTTCTAAAAGATTTTATATTTCACCTATGTGAAATATAACTCCCATCTTACTAAATTTCCCTCTTAGACTCTTAAGAAAACTTCTATACTGTAGTTCCTTATATTGCTGTGAACTGCAGTTACAGCCTACAATAACATTCAGATGGCTCATTAGCCAAAAATTTGTGGCAAACTTATATGTTTTGAGAACGAGAGTAATTTTGGCCAAATCATGTCTGAATGGTGATTTACAATATAAGTTAACAATAGATGATACTACTACTACTACTACTACTAATAATAATAATAATAATAATAATACCAATAGTTCCCTAAACTAGACTGGTTTGAGCCTCAGAATAACTGTGTAGCCTGTAAACTGTATGGCTCTCTAATGTTAGGCCTCGTACACACCAGAACGACCACGATCGTGAAACGATTTGCTGTGAACTTCTCGGGAGCTCTCTCCCAGGCCCAGACTCTTTGTACTTACGATCGTCAAACGATCGCGATCCGATTGCGATGGTCGTCCGACTGTCGTTTTGGTGCATTGTGTGTGCACAGTGACAGTGGTTTTTGAAGTTTAAATAATGGGCAGGACTAGTTGTGGGGGGACAAATAACAGCAGCCATTTTAGATCTGTGCATTTGTGCTTTGTGACTAGTGATGCTGGTGTATACCTGCTGAACACTGTACATAGCTATTTTGCTCTGCTTTGTGGCTGCTGAGCCGTCAGGCTCCTTCTCACATGCCACTGCTCCTGGAAATTTGTGAGAATAATCCCAATGATTATCGGAATTTCTTACGTTTGGATGATGCCACCTTCCATGAGTTGCTGCGTCTCGTCACCCCCCACATCCAGAATCAAGATACCAAGTATCGCATGGCTATCCCTGCTGAGAAGCGGCTGGTGGTGACCCTGAGGTTTCTGGCAACAGGATGGTCTCTGGCTGACCTGAAGTTTGGATCCCTCATCTCCCTGCAAGCTTTGGGCCTCATCATCCCCGAGACCTGCAAAGCAATTGTGAAGGTACTGCAGCACGAGTATTGCAAGGTAAGGAAAAATACACCACACACTTGTAGTGAAAACATATAATGTTTTATTAAAATAAATCAAACTGTGACATCCACACATTTTTAGTTTTTCATTTTTTTAAAAAGATAAATACAAATGGTGCAAAAATAGAATGCATAGATACGCATAACTGCAAACTGTTCCAAAGTGCAATAACATGTCCAAAAATATATAAAAAATTTCACTTTTCTGCTTTGAGGTATTGAGCAGTAGGACACACGGTGCTTGTGGCGCAGATAATCAAAAGACCTTCATGCACACACATTGTGCATAGTGCAGATGCAATGGTCCCGGCCCCATTGCTCTGCACCATGCGCCATGTGAGCATGGGCTTTATCTGCGCCACAAGCATCATGTGTCATACTGCTCCATGCATGTGGAAATGGCAAAAGTGTATGTTTAGGTACATTAGGTACACATAATATAAAAATTGACCAAAGTGCCATAACAAGTCAAAAAATTTGTAACAAACTAAACTTTAAAACCTACTGCCTCACTCACTTGAAGTATGGAGCAGTATGACACACGGTGCTTGTGGCGCAGATAATCAAAGGACCTTCATGCACACATGGTGCATAGTGCAGATGCAATGGTCCCGGCCCCAGTGCTCTGCACCATGCGCCACGTGAGCATGGGCTTTATCTGCGCCACAAGCATCATGTGTCATACTGCCAACATACCAACTGGGAAAGAATTGGGGAACACTTGTCTATAATTCGTGTAAAACCGGAGGGTCCTGCTCTCCTGTGAAGTCAGGCAATAATGAGGTATACAGGTGGCTATAGCGGGCTGGAGTAGGTGGTTGTGCGGAGGATGCTTGGACAGGTGGAGAGGGATTTGGCAATGAGGAAGGGACTGGTAAGGGTGCTGGGGGAGTAGGCCTTGGTGGTTGTTGGCAAGGAAGAAGGCCAACTATGTGGCATTCAAATGTAAGGTGGTCTAAACGGCCAAAAAACAATAGCTCGCTGTTTAGGCGTTCAAAGGCCATTTGCTGGGTAGGACTCAGCTGGCGTTAGCCGTCTGACAAATATTTCCCGAAATCATCAAAACGGTCGGGAGGCCTACGCAGAACCTGTTCTGCCCGTATCAGTAAATCCTCCTCTTGGTTGGGTATTTTTTTTCCTTGCGGCGCTGTTTTTTACAGGCCTGTTGTGGCGGTGTGGGTGTAGTGGCTATTCCTTGAGATGTTCCTGGAGACTCCGACAATCCAGACAGGTCCAGGGTCGGTGAATGTTCTGTCTCTGCACTGTGATGCTGTGGAAACAAATACAAAGTTCAATTTATTAATCAAGTTTATTTATTATTTTTACAGTTCCCTACCAGCGTGAAGGAGTGGCAAGACATCGCTGCAAAGTTTAAAGAGACGTGGAATTTCCAAAATTGTGGAGGAGCCATTGATGGGAAACAAGTCCACATCAACCAGCCTGCCCACAGTGGTTCCTACTACTTCAATTACAAGGGTTACTTTAGTATCGTATCGATGGCTGTGGTTAATGCGAACTACGAGTTCACCTTCCTGGATGTCGGCAGGAATGGGCGTACTTCGGATGGTGGAACTTTGAAGGATACCAAGTTCTACCAGAGGCTCACCTCCAACACCCTTCACTTTCCGTTGGTCCAGGAAACCAAACATGGGCTCAATTTTGTGTTCGTGACAGACGAGGCATTTGCCCTTCATGAGCACATTATGAAGCCATATGCCAAAAGGGGCCTGGACCATGACAAAAGAATCTTCAATTACAGGCTCTCCAGGGCACGGCGGCTTGTGGAGAGTGCGTTTGGTATCCTGGCAAGCCGTTTCCGCATTTTCCATACTGCCATCAACCTGAGGGTGGACAAAATAGACTGGGTCGTCATGGCGTGCTGTGTCCTGCACAATTTACTGCGCCGCAAGGAAAGACCACAAAGGCCTACAGGACCAGCACCACCAGAGGTCCCAGAGGAGCCAAAGGAGGTAGCGCAGATATCCTCCGTGGAAACACCGGCGCTACAGTATAGGGGGACTACACGCGACAGACAGGTCAGAGACTAGTACAAGGACTATTTTAATGGAGTGGGTGCTGTCCATTGGCAGACGCCCCACAGATCCCCCCTCAATTAGAGAGAGTCGTATTGCTTTCATCTCTACCTTCAATAGAGATTATCAAGATATACAAAAAATTATAAGAAAAAATCACTCAATATTAAAACAAGACCCCTCACTATCAGAGATACTTCCTCCCCAGCCCTCGTTTATTTACAAAAAAAAACAAATCACTGAAAAACCTATTAGCTCCAAGCTGTTTAAAATGTCCAAAGACACCATCCCAAATATCTTCTTCACCATTGGAGTGGCTTCCTACAAAACCGTTGGGTTGTTACAAATGTGGTGGCAACCAATGCATTACCTGTGATTTTATTTCTAACAAATTAAACATAATTAATACACCCACAGAAAAAATTAAAATAAAAGGATTCATCAACTGTAATACTACCTTCGTTATTTATCTTCTCACCTGCACCTGTAACTTAAAATATGTGGGTAGGACCACTCGGCCTTTAAGAACCAGATTCCTTGAACATCGCCGTAATATTATTAAAGGGTCCCTACTTCACAGTGTTTCCAGGCATTTTGCCGAACACCATGACAACAACCCCAAACAGTTGAAACTAACAGGACTAGAACATGTGCCACCCACCAAAAGGGGTGGTGACAGATTTCGCACCCTCTGTAAACAAGAAATATTTTGGACCTTTAAAATGGATTGCCTTTTTCCTAGGGGTCTAAATGAGGCAATGGAATTAAACATTGTCTTGTGATTTCCTTTCCCCTCTCCCTTCTTCTTCTGTTTTCTTCCAGCATCTCCCCCCTTTTTTTTTTTTTTTATAAAAAATTAACGATCCAGTCAGGTTTAGGTTTTTATGCCTTATTTGAACAATATATATCACCTATATTTAAATTGATATTAAGAAAAATTAAATAAAATAAAAATTGTTAACCACATTGTGACAAGTTCCCTTTCTTGTCCCACTGTGTTAAAATACTAGACATATCTCTCTCTTATGCATATATTCATCGCTTTATAAAGGGCTTCCCTCTTCTCCTATTTATATATATTTTTATGATTAGAATTATGTATATTTCTTATTTGTATTTTTATAATGTATAAATTTCATTTATAATATGCTGTCTCTTTAAGACTTCGTAGCACTCATGTTGTCACCTCTGAAATTTTTATAAAAGTTTCTCTGAATAAATAATAATAAAAAGCTAAAAAAAGATTCATATATCCTCTAGTATTACAAATATGTACTCCAACTGATGCTCGTTTATCCGATTCTTTATATATATATGTTTCACTTGGGTCTCCCACTAATCCCTGAGATAACCCTAGAGTATTGCGATCACGTGACCCTCTGGAACGCATAATGCGCTCCATATACCTACATAATGATTGGTCACGTGACCGCATACACACCAGTCTAAATAGCAGGAATGTGTTATTTATACCAACGAATTGTGTTAATGTATCCGTCCCTTTGGCTACCATGATTGGTCAGCCAAATGTATTCCACCCCTGTCATTAGATTCCACTTCCGACACGGTAGCGGAAGTACCTCTTGGAGCGCATGTGCGTTCCAACTAATAAACAACACAATTGGCGCTAAGCTCTGCTTTCACTTCCGGGGTGGACACGGAGGCGATTCGACCTGGCCTCTGTCTGGAACGCATATGCGCTCCACACACGTAGGTGCCTGCTACTTATATATATTTATATTTCTGGCAATTCTACCTTCAATAGATCGCTACTCGCCACCCAGGCACCTCCACTATGAGGAGGAAGGATGAGTCTGGGTGCATTTCGTATAAAGGTATAAAGATATGTTTACCTATACATCCTATTCCGATCACGTGACTCATCTCCGGTCACGTGATCGGAGCTAAAAATCGTAATAATAAAGTTTACATGTATTTATTGCCAAATTCTGGTTTCATACTGACTCAATACTTCTATGGTTATGATATATGTCTGCCTCCCTATCAGTACACTTATGCAATGTATATTATTCGAATTAGAATTGTTAATTGAACCTCACAGGTGCAATGATTTCCTCATTAAGTAAGGTATATATACCTGGTTTAGGTTCACAGTCCCTCACACCTTTGATAAAGCTGCAGGACGCAGTGAAACGCGTTAGGTGATTGCCCCCCACCTCTGGACACAACTGGGACACTCTGACAGACCTGGACATCATTTCTGTTGGTCACTCCAATTGGCACTTACCATTTGGCGGACACCGTGCATGTCAAACCCCTGGTTAACAACATCTATACCAGTGTGGACTGCTACTAGGCACGGAAGCCACTTCCTCATCCCACTATTGGAAATACAATCTGGGTGGAATCGCTCCAGACAACCTTGGTGATTGAGACAATTACATCAGTCTCTCACCCCAACAACAAAAGGTCTGGTTTACATCAAGCGGCTACCTCCAGCGGCACCCAATATTACCGCAAACATCGAGAGGACCCCCAGTACTATCCTCATCCAAGGGATCTCCTACTCACTGTTGGTAACGTGCACTTACCTGTTATTTCTCGAAAAAGTGTCGACACAGTATATTCTTTTGTGTCCATCAAGGCGGGACTTTTTTTCAAATTCATTTGTATTTTTTACATTCATTCCAATTTACTTTTATCTTCCCCCCTCATTCATTATGCCATTATAAATTGGTTTTATTTGTGTATTGTATTTACATGTGTTTTTAAAGAAACAGTAAAAATTGTTATACCTTTTCAAATTTCTGGTATTATTTCATTGACTTGAGCGCTGCTTGACTCACCTAGTGTGAGTCTTCCTGTCTTTTTGTATTCTCGAGTGGGGAGTGACTACCCCCACAACCAAGCAGCTGCTCTAAATCGGAGAACCAACTCATTGCAAGGCGCCTGACTATTCCTAGTGAATACAATTTTCTTTCCCCCATTGGCAGGAGAACCACATTGAAGAAATGTGTGGACTGCACCTATTCTCTGGGCCCGAAAAAACTACTGAGGCAGGACATGTGTCAATACTGGGTCTGTACTTACCGACAATGGTTGGGAACTTTCATCCATAGTCGGCAACACGTCATCCGCCTCGCTCTCCACCATGAGGTGCAGTCCGGTCCTCTGTGCCTCCTGAATGTTAATAGATTGTAGTACCACAGGGAGGTCTCATACACGTCGCCGGCTCCGGCACCAGATCTCTTGGAGGTCTACATTTTCTTATGTTCTTTTAGGAACACAGTGCAGAGATTTTGTATTTTTTTCCGCACCCACTCCGCATTGGCTTCAGGGTGATACGAACGACTGAAATCGGCCAACTCATCTAGGGCTTTTGCTCTTTTAATTTTGTTACTATAGTCTTTGGACTTGGTCTGCCAAAGACAATCATACTCCCTGTATTTGTCGATAAACGCTTCAATGAAGTCGCGCTCCTTTGCCAGAGCAATGTCTATAAGAAAAAAGATTAAAAAATAATTTTATTAAAAATCCTATGAATATAGTTTATATATTCTTAAGACACTTCTTTTATTTCATGTTCACTTTAGTTAATGTCACAATAAAGTTTAAAGTTTCACCAATCAGTTTCCTTTTTATTGTAAACAAGGTGATACTGTATACAGCTTCACCTATACCAGTGATGGCCAACCTTGACACTCCAGCTTTTGTGGAACTATACATTCCAGCAGGACCTGCTGCAGTTTTGCTATTTACCATAGCTAAAACTGTAGCAGGGCATACTGGGATGTGTAGTTCAACAACAGCTGGAGTGTCAAGGTTGCCCAACACTGACCTATACAGTATCATACACATAAATAACGTTCTCCTACACACACAGATATATCACTGCACTGGCCAATAGCATTGGTGGGTAGGGGTGGGCAGCTACCGCACAGGGGAGCATTGGTGGGCAGCGGTGGTCAGCTACTGCATTGGTGGACAATTGGTGGGCAGCTAATGCACTGATGGGCAATTGGTGGGCAGCTAATGCACTGATGGGCAATTGGTGGGAAGCTTATGCACTGATGGGCAATTGGTGGGCAGCTAAGGCACTGGTGGGCAATTGGTGGGCAGCTACTGCATTGGTGGGCAGCGGTGATCAGCTAATGCATTGGTGGGCAGCGGTGGGCAGCTAATGCATTGGTGGCCAGCGGTGGCCAGCTAATGCATTGGTTGGCAGCGGTGGGCAGCTAATGCAGTGGTGGGCAGCTAATGCATTGGTGGGTAGGGAAGGTCCAAATACCTGTATGCAATTTGGCTGAGATCCAGGATCCTTCGTCACTGCTATCCTGTACCATCCACGAGTCTGACAAAATGGCTGCGGAGGGAGTGACCAGGAAATGAGTATAAACAAGCCGGATCTGAAGACGGTCTGAATAGGCAAGTGCACACGATCTTCTCACGATCTGCATACAATCGGCACCCAATCTGAGGTTGGATTGATAGATCTTTAGTGCAGTAGGTAGGATCTTCAATCCGACCTACGACTGGCGGGTACGCGCATCGGATCAGAATTATGAGCTTAAAACAAACGATTTTGCACCAATTCAGAGCAAACGCTCGTACGACCCATCGAAATCGGAGGTTTTTATGCCAAATCATTCTGGTGTGTACCCCCCCTTAGTTCAACAGATACCATAAATGTGCCCTGATATGTTTGATGTGCTATGTATATTGTGATAGCTGCTGTATATTACAGTATGATGGTAGTCTAGGGCTCCATGGGGAGCGCTGATAAACTTGTGTAATTGTTACTTGTGCTGAGTGCTATCTAGAGAAGTTCATTTCTTTAGGAATTTATGATGCCCCAGCTACGGAGTTGTATGATTGACCGGCCCCTAAAGAATATTTTAAAAAATGCCACAGTTTAATTAAATAACTCAATGAGCATTTTCAAGAGCTCGCATCACTTCTTCAGTGTAAATTTGTAGAATTTTATATTGGAGCTAGCGCTAGGTTAATGACTGTTGCAGCAATAGAACCACATTATAATAACACTTAGTATAATTGCCCTGATCAAATATTTTGCTTCTATAGCTGATTTTCTAACTATTTGGCACAAATCTAACTTCATTATAAAAAGCAGATTGTTGCATTGATGAAAAGTGAGATAATCACTGCTGTGTGATGTGTGACATTTTATAGACCAGAAATGTGTATAGTATACACATTATTTCCCACATAGTTTTCTAAGTAACAGAGTTGTCAGACAATTCAATGTTATGATGATGTTTTCATTCTGTAACAGTTACTGATCTGTAAAGCTAAGAGGAAGCAGGTATCACGCCGCTAGCCAAGGCAATCCTGAGCAATAATCCATTTTCATTGGTAGACTATCTACTTTTATATGGTGTGTTTAAAAAGGTTATTTGTTTTCATTGACAACAAACAGCAGTAATAGTAATTAACGGAAAACTAATATGTTAAGGACGTTGAACATTTGGTGGTTTAAGTTAGTGTGCCATCTTGCGCTATAGAAGGGGGTAACTGATGCCCTATTAGCAAGTCATTAAACATTATCTCTCAATGTGGTGTTAATAAGCATGTGTATTTTGTAAATACATTAGATGAGCCATCTGGTGAAGACACCTTGCTACATTGGCTGTTTAATGTGTTCATATTCTCGGAAACAGATGATAACTGAAAACCTTGTTGGTTTTAGCCACATGGGAATTTTTCTATTGCTTTTTTGAAGGGAAATATTGGTATGTTTATTGACTATAATATACTGTACAATAAAATCATATTTTATTCAAAATGAAAAATATGTTTAAACAACGACTTTCACTACTGTATATTACACGAATACTGATCTGAATGGTTTTAAAAATAGCTAGAACACACCTTTACTAACATTTAATTATTAGGACAGTATTCAATGCTCCTGATTCACCGTTTTTTTTGACGAATCAGGCTGTTTTCACTCCTTGCGGTGAATCTTTTTCGCTAAAAATCTGATTTACCCTATTCATTGTTCACTGTTCGCGGAAAGCGAACAGTGAATGCCGGCCAGTTCTCCGTTTCATGCTCGCTGCAATTCGCTGGTGTATTTCAATGTTGTTTTTAATGGGATTTGCCGAGAGTGTATTCAATGCTAGGATGGAGAACTGCTTTCAGCAAGATTTTCGCCATGATTCACCGTTTGGCATTCGACATCTTTTTAAGGTGAACTAAAGGGTTTTTTAAAAGAATTTGCCTCTGAGAGTGAAACATAATAAGGCCCTGTGTGTGTATGTTGGCAGCAATGATTGTATTTATTATTTATTAACAGTTTCTTATATAGCGCACACATATTCCGTAGCACTTTACAGAGCATAGTTATGAGCAAAAACACATAACAAATTATAGTACAAGACAGTTTAGGACAAGTAGATGGTAAATATGGATAGTTGCATAAGTGGACAGGACAAGGAAGCAATCATCAGGGTGGCACAGGTTTATATATTCTAAGAAAGGCACATGAGGAGAGAGGGACCTGCTCGTGAGAGCTTACATTCTAAAGGGTAGGGTTAGACAGACTGGGGTGACACAGAAGGGGAAGAAGTGAGCATAAACAGGTTAGGATGAGAGATGGTCAGGTTTTATGCAGGAGGGTGGGAAGATGTCCGCTTAGTCTTTGATATTTTAAGTCTAAAAAAGCGCTGGGTCATCCAAGAGTAGACAGCAGAGAGAGAGATGGAGATATGAGTGAGGATAGAGGGAGAGAGATCAGGAAAGGAGATAGATAGGTAGATTTTAGTATTATCAGCATAGAGGTGATAGTGAAAGTTAAGTGAGCAAATAAGCTCACCCAGAGAAGATGTGTACAGATAGAGAAGAAGAGGGCCAATAATTAAAATGTTAGGGGACACCTACTATCAATGGAAGAGCAGGAGAGGTGAAGTCATTAGAGGTACAGCTGGGCATTTTCAAAACAGACAGTGCCCATACAAGCATAATGTCACAACTGAAGGGCTGGATGATGTTGTGTGGTGTGTAGCAACCGGAGGCGGACCAGAGGAGGAAGGATTAAATCGTGCAGGTTTAATAATAGAATTCATCAATGG
This sequence comes from Crinia signifera, assembly GCF_055691185.1. Lineage (NCBI taxonomy): Eukaryota > Metazoa > Chordata > Amphibia > Anura > Myobatrachidae > Crinia > Crinia signifera. The sequence goes on from NC_139219.1 coordinate 210,091,053, forward strand.
AAACAATACACACTTGAATACTTTCTTTAAGTGGCAGTTAGTGGTAAATAATACTTGAGCCAGCAAGGCACTTTTAGAAGAAGAAAGTTCATTTGAATAATGACAGTTCAATAGCACAGGACGACAGGCAGGGGTCTTGAAGAATAAGAGGATCCGGAAAGAGAATGTACTTGATGGTAAATGAAGGATCCTTGAAGACTGGAAGAAGATGAATGATGAAATGAAGATTGCAGAATTGCTTGGAAGCAGGACACTTGAAGAGCTAGGCCAGGAAGCTCAGGGATACAGGCAGAGGCCAGACTGTGGAGAGAACTGGCAACGATGGGGTTAAGCAGTAGCCTAGACCAGCACAGAGCACGAGCAAGGCACCAAGGTCAGGAGAGGTGAGTCAGAGAGCCGGAGTCAGCTGGGAGCTGTGAACGCCTCGGGAGACTCTTTGTACTGACACTGAACAGCCCTAGGCAGATCCCCTATATCCCAAGAGGGCGGCTGCCATTGGCTGTCAGGTCAGTATGGGCGGAAACCTCAGACCTGGGCCAATCTGATATTTGCCCTTAACCAAGATGGCGGCGCCGGCCTCCCGGCGCCATTTCAGCACACACTGCTACACCTGTCAGCATCCCACGCTGCCTGCTGCCCACCAGACTGCCGCTGCCCGCTGCTGCTGACCCGGAGACCACTACACGCTAGCCGGGAGATTGGCTGGGGGCCTGGGACAGGGCACAGTGACGTGACGTCAGATCGTCCAGCAGGTGACCTGGGCCTCTGGGTTCGCAGGACTCTCGCTAGAGTTCTGGACTGGTGGTGACAGTGGGACAGATAATGATAATGACCCTGGACACAGGCAGCCGCACTGCAGATTTGTGGGCTCAGGCTGCGGCTGTGTGTTGCTGGCCTGGCTCTCTGCCTGCCCGGCCACGGACTCTGGACTGGACAGACTGGTCTGGACAACAAGAGACAACACAACTGTGCCCACCCCACTGCCGAACTTACAGTAAATATACTGAACCAACTGATGCCACTGCTGCGCAGCGCGGCACCACAGGCAGGAGGCAGCTCACCACCGGGCCGGCGTCCAAGTCCGACAGGCAGCCGCAGCAGCATGCACGTCACGGTGTCACTGGCACTGCTGTCAGGCGGGCGTGTGTCACACATGGCAGCGCCGTAGCCGCTGCCCGCAGGAGGAGCCGGGGAGGTCACACAGGGACACTAACAAGTTTGTGTCCACTGTCCTGCCTCCCTCCTCCTCCCAGCGAGCGCCGCGGCGGAGTGACTGTGTCACCCGGCTTCCTCACGTTGTTAGGTATGTCTCTCAGTCTCGAGTCGTCATGTGAGTGTCACTGAATGTGATGTGACACTCACACTGTGATGGCTTCCCGCAGTAATGTAATTGGCACCAGGCGGGGGTGGGTGGCGGCGGCTGCGCGGGCCACATGACGAGGTCTGGCGGGCCAGATTTGGCCCGCGGGCCTTGTATTTGACACCCGTGAGCTAATGCATTGGTGGGCAGCTAATGCATTGGTGGCCAGCGGTGGGCAGCTAATGCATTGGTTGGCAGCGGTATGCAGCTAATGCAGTGGTGGGCAGCTAATGCATTGGTGGGTAGGGAAGGTCCAAATACCTGTCTGCAATTTGGCTGAGATCCAGGATCCTTCATCACTGCTATCCTGTACCATCCACGAGTCTGACAAAATGGCTGCGGAGGGAGTGACCAGGAAATGAGTATAAACAAGCCGGATCTGAAGACGGTCTGACGAGGCAAGTGCACACGATCTTCTCACGATCTGCATACAATCGGCACCCAATCTGAGATCGGATTGATAGATCTTTAGTGCAGTAGGTAGGATCTTCAATCCGACCTACGACTGGCGGGTACGCGCATCGGATCGGAATTGTGAGCTTAAAACAAACGATTTCGCACCAATTCAGAGCAAACGCTCGTACGACCCATCAAAATCGGAGGTTTTTATGCCAAATCATTCTGGTGTGTACCCCCCCTTAGTTCAACAGATACCATAAATGTGCCCTGATATGTTTGATGTGCTATGTATATTGTGATAGCTACTGCATATTACAGTATGATGGTGGTGTAGGGCTCCATGGGTAGCGCTGATAAACTTGTGTAATTGTTACTTGTGCTGAGTGCTATCCAGAGAAGTTCATTTCTTTAGGAATTTATGATGCCCCAGCTACGGAGTTGTATGATTGACCGGCCCCTAAAGAATATTTTAAAAAATGCCACAGTTTAATTAAATAACTCAATGAGCATTTTCAAGAGCTCGCATCACTTCTTCAGTGTAAATTTGTAGAATTTTATATTGGAGCTAGCGCTAGGTTAATGACTGTTGCAGCAATAGAACCACATTATAATAACACTTAGTATAATTGCCCTGATCAAATATTTTGCTTCTATAGCTGATTTTCTAACTATTTGGCACAAATCTAACTTCATTATAAAAAGCAGATTGTTGCATTGATGAAAAGTGAGATAATCACTGCTGTGTGATGTGTGACATTTTATAGACCAGAAATGTGTATAGTATACACATTATTTCCCACATAGTTTTCTAAGTAACAGAGTTGTCAGACAATTCAATGTTATGATGATGTTTTCATTCTGTAACAGTTACTGATCTGTAAAGCTAAGAGGAAGCAGGTATCACGCCGCTACAGGGCAGGGGAACTTGAAAATAACTACGTGGCCAGTGGGCTGGAGGTGGATAGGACGGTATGGCAGGAGGCTCTTAATGATTGGCGTGATTACGTTCAAGACGCCGCATGTCGGAGAGTCAAAATCGGGGATCATAGGCGCTACGTAGAGTCGGATCGCGGTGGGAAATGGCTAGCGTTGATGGCCAAGAACGAACGTCCCTCCAATCTCATTTCTGAGATTAAGGAGGACAACGGTAATATTTTGACGGATACTCCCACCATTGTATCTAGCTTTGTGTCATATTATAAAAAACTGTATACGTCCCAGTCCGTGAACAGTAGCGAAACTGTGGCTGACTATCTGGGGTCATTGGAACTCCCGAAATTGGTCGGGGCCTCTAAGGAAATATTGGATTCTCCTATTACATTAGAGGAGGTAACATCGGTAATCCAGGCTCTCCCCCGTAACAAGGCCCCGGGATTAGACGGGTTACCAGGGGAATTTTACATAAAATACTCTAAGGTGCTAGCAACACCATTGTGGCATCTGCTGGGCGACGTTCAGGTTCAAGGTAGGCTTCCGCCCTCTATGGAAGAAGCGTACATAACTATGATTCCAAAGGCCGGGAAAGATCCCTCCCGGATCGAATCCTACCGACCGATATCTATCATGTCCACGGACGCAAAAATTTTTGCAAAAATACTAGCCAATCGCCTGGGGAGGGTGTTGGATGAAATTGTACATCCAGATCAAACTGGGTTCCGACCCGGAAAATCGACCGCGATTAACCTCAGGAGGGTTCTATCATATATTCAAATTATTAAACTGGGTAAAAAATCAGCGGCAGTGGCGTCATTTGATGCTAGTAGAGCGTTCGATGTAATTGAATGGGAGTACCTATGGCCGGTTTTAAGAGCTTATGGCATAGGGGAGGGGTTTATTGGTTGGATTAAATTGTTATACCGGCAGCCATTAGCCCGAATTTCGATCAATGGGTTTACTTCCCCCTCGTTTTCACTGGCTAGGGGCACTAGGCAGGGGTGTCCACTGTCCCCGCTGTTGTTTGCGGTAGCAGTGGAGCCCCTGGCTCATATACTCAGGAAAGAGCTGGGTTGCCATAATAAAGCTGGGAGCAAACTGGTTTCTCTGTACGCCGACGATCTCCTTATTGGTTCGGATGATCCGGATGTTGATCTACCAGTAATCATTGATCTCCTGGAGGAATTCGGGGGTATTTCAGGCATCAAAATGAACTGGGACAAGTCCCATGTAATGTACTTGGGCCCTGCGACTCCCGGCATCCAGCCTGCTTGTCCGATAAAGTCCTCCAATAGATTTAAATACTTGGGTGTTATGATTTCTGATAACCCGCGGGATTACATTGCGGATAATCTGAGGCCGGTAGTAAGGGAAATTAAAGCTAAGTGTCGAAGATGGGTGGGACTACCTCTGTCGCAACTCGGGAGGGTGAACCTGGTAAAAATGTGTATGCAACCGAAATTGCTGTACCTGCTTCTCCAATCCCCGTGCTATATAAGTATAAAATTCTTCCACGAGCTAAATAGTGTGCTCTCGTCGTTCATTTGGAAAAATAAAAGCCCAAGGATTAGGTTATCTACTTTAAGTCGTGATAGAAGTGAAGGCGGTCTCGCCCTCCCTGATTTTAGACTTTATTATTACTCGTCCCAGCTGTGTCACCTTTGCCCATGGTTGCAGGGTGGGGAGGGTGTAGAGGAATTTAAAATCTTGGCGGCGGGTGGGCAAGGTGGGTTGTCACCGCTGCAAATACTTCTGGCGGGGAAAATAAGGGGTAACCTATCCCCCTTGATGGACCAAGCCATACGTATATGGCGACAAGTACAGAGGTGGACTAACTTTGTTGATACAGACCCTCAAGCCTCGATACTTTCCCTGACAGAGATAAAAAAAATGAAAGATCAAATTGGGGGTGTGTGGGAGGATCGAGGCTTGTTGGCAGTAGGATCATGGGTGCAGGGGGGGAATATCCGATCTTTTGAGGATCTACAAAGGGGGCATGACCTCCACAGTAAATTCCGCTTTAACTACCTGCAGGTTAGGAGCGCTTTAGGATGCATGTTAAGGAATGGATCTTTGAATATAAGTGAAGCACCCTGCAAGGTATTTGTTAAAAAATTGGGTCCCAGGAAGCACCTCTCAAAACTTTACAAATATCTTCATTCCTTTAGACAAGAAAATGGATTGGACAAGCTGAGGACCCAGTGGGCCAGGGATATCCCCCAGATCTTGTTAATAGACTGGAGGGAGGTTATATCAGCTCCAAGTAAATCTTCAATGGCCCTTTCGGTCCAGCAGGTCCAATTCAATGTTCTTCATCGAATTTATTTTACCCCAGAGCGCCTGAGGCATATGAGTAAATCCGCCAATGCCGGGTGCCCGAGATGTGGAGCTGAGCCTGGTACATACTGGCATTTAATGTGGGAATGTGCGGATGTCCAGGCGTTCTGGTTGGCAATTTGTGATGTTATGTTGGAGCTGGATGTCTCTAGTTCCCTTTTCAGTCCAATAGGTCTGGTAATGGGGGTGGTGGATACCCGACTAAGTGGGCAATGGACCCAATTGATTAGGATCTTAACATCTTGTGCAAAGGTAATTATAGCAAGGAAGTGGATGGCCAAGGAAGGGCCCTCGGCGGTGGAGTGGATTAACTTAGTTAATGCTACCTGCTCTCATGAAAAATACGTGTACGCTACACGAGGGTGCTTTGCTAAATTCTATAGGATATGGGGTCGGTGGACGTCCTCTAAATTTTATATATCAGTATAAATACACTTTGTATCACTTGTGTTATTTACTTATTTTTTTTGTTTTTATATTTTATTCTTTTGTATGAGTGATGGCATGTGTAGCCCCTGATCACGTTTGCACTTTAGTCACGACAAGAATTGGGAAGCGGAGGTATCCGCAACAAGTTCAGGACACCTTAATGATAAGATAAGATGAAATGATAAGAGTTAAATTACGAGGGTAGTTCACAAGAAAATATTCAATAGATATATTGAGCAATAGGTGGATGGGTGGGATTAGGAGTAATTATGAGTTATATTTTTTTATGCTTATGCGTACGATGATAATTAGGGAGCAGAGTAGAAAACATGATATGGTGTCATCCTTAGCCTTAGTTCCTTTTTTAGCATATAGGTGTAGATCTCTGATGTTTAGCTGGGGGAGTGACCGGCCACGGGGTTGTAGGTGTTCATTGTATTGTATGTAATGTATTGTATTTTAAATGTTGTCCTTGTGAATTTTTGCAAAAGTAAATAAAAACTAAATTAAAAAAGGTATCACGCCGCTAGCCAAGGCAATCCTGAGCAATAATCCATTTTCATTGGTAGACTATCTACTTTTATATGGTGTGTTTAAAAAGGTTATTTGTTTTCATTGACAACAAACAGCAGTAATAGTAATTAACGGAAAACTAATATGTTAAGGACGTTGAACATTTGGTGGTTTAAGTTAGTGTGCCATCTTGCGCTATAGAAGGGGGTAACTGATGCCCTATTAGCAAGTCATTAAACATTATCTCTCAATGTGGTGTTAATAAGCATGTGTATTTTGTAAATACATTAGATGAGCCATCTGGTGAAGACACCTTGCTACATTGGCTGTTTAATGTGTTCATATTCTCGGAAACAGATGATAACTGAAAACCTTGTTGGTTTTAGCCACATGGGAATTTTTCTATTGCTATTTTAAAGGGAAATATTGGTATGTTTATTGACTATAATATACTGTACAATAAAATCATATTTTATTCAAAATGGAAAATATGTTTAAACAACGACTTTCACTACTGTATATTACACGAATACTGATCTGAATGGTTTTGAAAATAGCTAGAACACACCTTTACTAACATTTAATTATTAGGACAGTATTCAATGCTCCTGATTCACCGTTTTTTTTTTTTGGCGAATCAGGCTGTTTTCACTCCTTGCGGTGAATCTTTTTCGCTAAAAATCTGATTTACCCTATTCATTGTTCACTGTTCGCGGAAAGTGAACAGTGAATGCTGGCCAGTTCTCCGTTTCATGCTCGCTGCAATTTGCTGGTGTATTTCAATGTTGTTTTTAATGGGATTTGCCGAGAGTGTATTCAATGCTAGGATGGAGAACTGCTTTCAGCAAGATTTTCGCCATGATTCACCGTTTGGCATTCGACATATTTTTAAGGTGAACTAAAGGGTTTTTTAAAAGAATTTGCCTCTGAGAGTGAAACATAATAAGGCCCTGTGTGTGTATGTTGGCAGCAATGATTGTATTTATTATTTATTAACAGTTTCTTATATAGCGCACACATATTTCGCAGCGCTTTGCAGAGCATAGTTATGAGCAAAAACACATAACAAATTATAGTACAAGACAGTTTAGGACAAGTAGATGGTAAATATGGATAGTTGCATCAGTGAACAGGACAAGGAAGCAATCATCAGGGTGGCACAGGTTTATATATTCTAAGAAAGGCACATGAGGAGAGAGGGACCTGCTCGTGAGAGCTTACATTCTAAAGGGGAGGGTTAGACAGACTGGGGTGACACAGAAGGGGAAGAAGTGAGCATAAACAGGTTAGGATGAGAGATGGTCAGGTTTTATGCAGGAGGGTGGGAAGATGTCCGCTTAGTCTTTGATATTTTAAGTCTAAAAAATCGCTGGGTCATCCAAGAGTAGACAGCAGAGAGAGAGATGGAGATATGAGTGAGGATAGAGGGAGAGAGATCAGGAAAGGAGCGGTATATTTTAGTATTATCAGCATAGAGGTGATAGTGGAAGTTAAGTGAGTAAATAAGCTCACCCAGAGAGGATGTGTACAGATAGAGAAGAAGAGGGCCAATAATTAAAATGTTAGGGGACACCTACTATCAATGGAAGAGCAGGAGAGGTGAAGTCATTAGAGGTACAGCTGTGCATTTTCAAAACAGACAGTGCCCATACAAGCATAAAGAGTGATATTCAAAGTTTTAGCAGTTGTAGAAATTGTGATATTCTGGATGAATAGCCAGATTAAGCAACCAGGAGTAGTATGTTGTGAGTATGAAGTGCGCTCATTTAAAGCAGTCTTTTGGTTTTCTGAGTTGCTGTTGTTTTCTGTCTTTCTGTGTCACTTTGATACCAAGATGTCAAGTTGGTTGGCAGTTTCTGTCCAGTTTAAGTCCAGGCTAAGTCCAGTCTTTAAGGGATGTAACTGTTTTCTCCCTACTTAAAAATCTTCCTACTTTAAAATCTGACAAAATATCAATAGTCAGCCAGGCTGTGGTTTTATGTGGCACATTTTGGGCCTTATTCTGGTTGGAGCGGCCGGGCCGTACGCGTACGTCCCGGGATTTTTTATGATCTGCGCATGCGTACATTCGCCAATGCGCAGGCGCGACTGCTCACCAACGCTTACGGACGGGTCTCTACGTGCGAAAAAACCTGTACGCGAGTGTACGGTATTGGGGGCGGCATAGGGGCGTGAAGAGGGGAGCGGCCGAAATAATGAGGGAAAATGGGCGTAAATATGGGCGTACACGGGGGTGTGCACCAAAAATGAGCGGTGCTACTACCGCACGATCGACTAAGGCACCGTTCATTTCGGACACAGAACAGGCGGCCGCCAACCGCCAGCTCAAACCACCCCTACAGATACCGCATGCCAGCGTGCGCCTGAGTTTGCTAATTAACGCTGATTCCTACTCAAACACATACATCTGAATGTAATAAGCAATGCTGCAGTCTATTAAGTCCAAACCATGATTTCACTACCTGCAAGCCACACACAGCACTCAAACACATTGGAAGCTTATCTTTATATACTTCTCGACATTTAAAGGTTTGTTTAATTTAAGGTAAGAATCTTTTGAAGACCTGCTTATATATGCTAAGGTAGCTATTTGCTAAACAGTTAGACACATTCACTACGTGCTTTCATAGACTTTACACAGTAGCACACTCAATCTACACAAGTCGACATGTGTCAACGTGTTCACTCTAATACAAACATAGGTTTTGTATTTAGGATACAATAACATAAACCACATCTAACACCTACAAAGGATGTTTCAGCAATGTTTTAAGCCCATGACCACTATTTTGCACACAATCTTTGTATAGTACCCAAAATACAGAACTCTACCACTATCTCATCTGCTATGAATTGGATTTGACTACACTCTGGATGTAAGATGCCACCAATAACATTATTGCACTCACATCTCTCTAACAAAGGATTCCTACATCTGCTTATGATACTGTCAAATCATATATATGTAAAAACTTATACATGTTTGTTCACAAGCAATTTTATCATGTTTGGCCCATTCACACATCTTTTTTTAGGGAGGACACATATGCATTCCTACACAAATGTACCTTTTGACCATTGTTTGTCTGCCTCACCCACTCCATGAGGAAAGCATTGTTCTGGACCTGCTTTTACCTACTACTGTAGGAGCTACCTCACCTGCACACAAACTGCTTTCTCACCTATTAAGTTGCTCTGCACATGTGCTGACACAAACTAATTAGCAGGGAAAAGTTGGATAGGAACATGGGAATGGCCATGGAGAGGGTTACACATGGGAAACTTCGACCACACTTCAACAAATGTTCAAAAATACCCTGGTCAGTAAGTACACATAAATCTAGTATTTGTTTCACACAAGAAATTACACATACAACAATTTGGTTTTAATTGTTAAAAGAAATTTATTTGCTGTTCAGCATCACAGCTTAAAGTGTGAACACTTTAATGTCAGAAATGAAATAAACAAATAAAATAGACACAAAAATAAAAAAACAGCCAGAACAAGAGGTTGCATATCTCCAAACATGTGTTACCCTGCAAATGCAATGGTGAAAGAAATGGGGACACCAGAATACATACTGCAACAACCAGGGTGAATACTAAGCAAGATACACACCACCAAAAATTTATCCTGCATTTGTAGAGGTCAAAATAAGAACTTTAATGCCCATGGCACGCAAATGGATAGATGGACAACTCAGGAAGTGGATGTCCAGTGCAATTTAAACATTTGGGGTCCAACCACAGAGGAAGTGAACCAGGTCTCATTATTTGGGCCCTTTTTTCCCCCTTTTAGATGGGGCCTTGGGGACAGGGGCCTTTGGGTCAGCTGGCTTGCGGCGTCTTCCCCTAGTGGCCACAGGAGGGTCAGCAGAGGTGAAAGGTTGGGGAGCAGCTTGGGGTGGGCCAGCAGATGGGGGATTGTCCCTTAGGGACCTGGCGGTGGTCAGCTGCTCCGCAAGCAGTTCATTCTGGCGGCTGAGGTGTTGGCCAATGCTTAGCATGCCAGCCGCCAGAGTGTCATTAATGCGGTTCAACGCCTCACACTGCAGCCTGTTTGTGGCCTTCCACTCATCAAAAAAATCCCCAAACTGCTGCTGACGGAGCGCGGCATCCACCCCTTGCTGCTCGATCCTCTCCAGCATCACCATCACGCTCTCATCCCATGTCTCCTGTGGCTGGGGCTGGGGGTGTCTTCTTGGTGGAGGCTGGACCACTCGCTCCACCTGTGGCTCTGCAGAGGAAGATGCTGCCGGTACATTCTGGGTTTCTGCTTCTGCTAGGATAATAATTGAAAAAAATGTCACCATCACATACGCACTAAAAAATCTCTTTCAAAATACAATGCATTACTGTGACTTACCATCAAAAGGAGCATCAAAGACCTCCGCCGGGAGCTCACTGTCCATATTGGAGATCCCCCTGACCTCGCCCACATCAATCACGTCCAAGGCCTCCTGCTCCAGGGGGGTATACTCCAAATGATCGGGCATAGGACCTCTCCCGGTGGACATGCTGTGGTTGTACCGGTCAGTTATCTTCCTCTTCATTGCCGTTTTGAAGTCTGTCCACCTACAAGTTTAAAAATACAAATATCACCATGAGATATGTGCACCACTGTGCTACGTGTAGGGTTACCACCTAGTCCCTTTGATTCCGGACACATGTTACTTACACAGGTTCTGTGGCAGTTTAAAATTAGGTGAAGTGGAGTCTTGAAGTCAGCCAGCCACAGAACCTGTGTAATTAATATGTGTCCGGAATTAAAGGGACTAGGTGGTACCCCTAGCTACGTGACATTTCCTAGTGTGGGTGATCTTATGTTTTTTAGCCATATGTGTCCCACACACACATTCATGTCTCCATTAGGAGGCATTTCAGTGTCTCATCACATTCATTAGGCCACTAAATGCACATACATACATCACTATGCAGAAATGACATCATCCATGGCCAAATTATGCACCTCCACCTGTTGTGAAACTACACATTCCACCATAGCTTGACAATGTGGTTATTATGGAGTAATTTAACTATGGGATGGCATACTGGGATGTGTAGTTTCTCACCAGCTACATGTGCACAGTTTGCTCATTCTTGTTTCAGTAGCATCATATGGAACATGTTACAACAACTCTTTCAAAAACACACTTTCTCTTGTTCCATCACATACTTCACATGAGCAGAACTGTGCCCATAACCTCACATCACACCAATGGTGCATGTTTCATATATCAATGTGGGTTATTAGACATGGTTGTGTTCACATGTGACATTGAAGTGTAGCACTATCTACAAACACACCTTTCTATAATTCGCAAAACATACATGTAACATATGTACACACATATGACATTATCAGGGGGACAAACACCAGGGCTATTTTTCAGCAGGCTCCAGCAGCAACTGAGGCCCTTATTCTAGGTCACTCTTTCTGACCACAAATTTCTTAGATGGTCAAAACCATGTGCACTGCAGGTGAGGCAGGTGTAAAACCCCACCCAAATCTGATTATCTCTGCACAAGTAACACCTGCCTCACCTGCAGTGCACATGGTTTTGTCCATCTAATAAATATTTTGTCTGAGTGAACTAGAATAAGGGCCTCAGTTCCTGCTGGAGCCTGCTGAAAAATAGCCCTGACAAACACACTAACCTTTTCTTCACCGCGTCCCAATTTCTGACCACTGGTGACACCTGGTTCACTTCCTCTGTGATCTTGTCCCAAAGCTTTCTCCTTGCACTGGCACCCGGCTTCCTGGTTGCCAATTCTATCCATTTGCGTGCCCTGGGCACTAAGATTCTTAATTCGGCCTCTACAAATGCAGGGTTTCTCTTTCTGGTGGTGGCATCCTGCTCAGTCCTCACCCTCGATTTTGCAGCCTGTTTTCTGGTGGCCCCAGTTCTCTCACCATGCACCTGCTGGGTCACACCTGTTTGGAGAGATGCAACCTCTTGTTCTGGCTGGTTGCTTGGCCCTTGTGGAGCTGGTGGAGGTTGAACAGGGCCTGTTACTGAGGGGCCCGCTTGGCCTTGGGTCCTCCTTGTCCTCTCCTGCTCCCTCTGCCTCAACCTTTCCAGCAAGGATTCTGCTCTGGCTCTCTGGAGAGCGTCCTCAGCTGCGGAATCGTCTGAACTAGACATGTTTGCAGCAATTGTGGCCTGCATCTGACTGAATATTTATATGTTAATCTCCCGCCATGAACAAGGGGGCGTATATTTTTCCACGCAATTGACTTGCTAATTCACGCCGATATTTCCCGCCGATAACTGCCGCTTAAATTACGCAGGTCTCCGCGCACCTGATCAATCACCTGTATATGCACATACACAGGTTGTGGAGCATTGTGTTCTGCATCGTGAAATGTGTGCACCTGTCATTCCAATGATGAGTGTTGTCAGCTGGTATCTGTTGGAGTTCGTGTATGCTTTGTGAGTCACATTTCAAAACATCACGTTATAATGCTTTCCTTACATATGTAATGAGTCTGAAATTGTCATACACCAACATGTTGCATTGTGCCCCTTTAAGCAGCGTATTTGTAAGTAGACGCTTGCGTGTATTAATTTCCGCACACTGTATATACAGTACGTCTCTCCATGGAAAACGATGTATTGTGCTCCCCTTTAAGCAGCGTATTTGTAAGTAGACGCTTGCGTGTATTATTTTCCGCACACTGTATATACAGTTCCTCTCTATACATTGAATGCATGCTGTTGGTTGTGGTGTGTGTATATCGGAACGGTCCGCGTAAGTTTCTATTCGCATCCAGTTTGTTAATGTAAGAGGGATTAATAAAGTTAATACCAAACAAACAATTTTTTCGACCAATCAGCAAGCACCAAAAGTGATATATGTACCTGCAATTATTAACTGCGCCATAGGCACTATGACTTGTAACAGAGCTAGGCCGTTTTCCACCCCTGAGCTGTTGGCCCTGGTTGACGTAATGGACCGTCACCTGGGGCCCAGGGGCCCATATGTAAGCAATGCGGACAAGCGGCGGGCGTATACTGCTGCCCGCCGCCTGATATTCTCGACAACCGGCGTCCGCAGAAGCCTGGGGCAGGTTGAGCGGCGCTGGTCAGACCTGCGCCGGCGGCAGCCAGTTTTTCTCAGCACCCTTCGCCGCCATATTGCCCGATGTAAGTTTTGATTACTAGTATGTCAGCGTTTTTTAGCAATGTTTTGTGTACTTTTTATAAATATGTTCCTGTATATGGGGGTGTATATGGGTGTATATGGGGGGTATATGGGTGTATATGGGGGGTATATGGGGGTATATGGGGGGGATATGGGGTGTATATGGGGGTATATGGGGTGTATATGGGGGTATATGGGGGGATATGGGGGGTATATGGGTGTATATGGGGGGATATGGGGGGTATAGGGGGGGTTTAAGTAGTTGCTCAGTTTTTGGGTGTAGGATATCAATTAGTTTGCATGATAAATGTCTGAAATATCACAGCAATGATAATTTTGAAGGTTATGAGCATGACTAATGTGAATTTTTCTTTCCCCCTTTTTTATGAAACCCAATCTTCGATTTCTATGCCATCAACATGAACATTTCAGCACGGGCAAGAGCCCGCAGAGAAGCCTGGGAGCAGGCACGCCGGGACCAGGCAGCCCAGGAGCAGCCGAAAGAGGAGGAGGAAGAGGAGGAGGAAGAGGAGAAGGAAGAGGAGGAGGAAGAGGAGGAGGAAGAGGAGAAGAAAGAGGAGGAGGAAGAGGAGAAGGAAGAGGAGGAGGAAGAGGAGGAGGAAGAAGAGGAGAAGGAAGAGGAGGAGGAAGAGGAGAAGGAAGAGGAGGAGGAAGAGGAGGAGGAAGAAGAGGAGACACTGGCTGTAGCTGGGGCCCACACAATTTCTCCATCCCCCTCCCCAACCCCCACCCCCTCCTCAACCCCCACCCCCTCCTCAACCCCCTCCCCCTCCCCAACACTGGAGACACTGGCTGTAGCTGGGGCCCACACAATTTCTCCATCCCCTTCCCCCTCCCCAACCCCCACCCCCTCCTCAACCCCCTCCCCAACACTGGAGACACTGGCTGTAGCTGGGGCCCACACAATTTCTCCATCCCCCTCCCCAACCCCCACCCCCTCCTCAACCCCCACCCCCTCCCCCTCCCCAACACTGGAGACACTGGCTGTAGCTGGGGCCCACACAATTTCTCCATCCCCTTCCCCCTCCCCAAGCCCCACCCCCACCCCCACCCCCTCCTCAACCCCCACCCCCTCCCCCTTGCTCATGACCACCCCAAACACCGCACAGCCAACCAGCGGGGACCAGGATGGCTCAAGTAGCCGTAAGTAAATAATGTGTATAATGTTGACCTACACATTTCTACACATCAAAAATCACAACAACCACATATGTGTATCCAACATCAACATTAGTTGCAACATATCACTGCAGGCCGACCATAAGGTGTGTCCTGTCCTTCTCCAGGAACAAGGGTCCCCTTGGTGATATTTTTGAGTGTGGCCATGCCTCACCCCTTGAATAATTGACATAACAGTACATCCAATGAGATATCCGACATTAGTGGTGTGGTAGTTATGTGGCTCCAGGTGTTGGGTAACTCCAGTTCCCAGCATGATGTGCAACATAAATGTAGAGATTGTTTTGGTAATAGTGTGTGAGGCCATGCGGATGCATGCTTTACAAACATAGCTGTAGGCCTATAATTTGTACAGCAATGTCCTAAATTTAAAATAGTAAGGAGTGCTTAAGCCACAACAATCTCATAACCCTTAAATAGCACAGGCTAATTGTGAGGTTAGAGGACAGTCCCCCAAAACCAAAGTACCAATTGGGATACAGCATACATTCATTGATGAAGGAGTAATTGAATTAATGTTATTTACTATGTACAGTATGTGTGTGTTAACATATTATTTTTTAGTACTGTGTTTACAGCAGACCCATCTTCAATGTAGTTTAAAAATGTATGTGGCCTTCACACATAACTCTGAACTTTTTATTATGTACAAATACAACAAACATTTGTGTATGTTATATATTAATTTTTTTTTTTTATCCCTTCTCTACAGACACTGGACAGCAGCAGGAGGAGGTGGCAGCCCTAATGCGGGAGATAGTACTGACCCTCCTGTACCTCCAAATACTGTTTGGCCTTCTGGAGGCCCAGATTTAATTTTTGTTTATCCCCCCCCCCCCCCTTATTATTTTTGTCCGAAATAAAAGTTAATGTACAGTTCGCAATTGCCTGTGTTTTTAATCAGAAATATGTTAGAGGGCTTGTAAGGGTAGGTACATACAGATGTGTACTGTAAGTTATACTTGTAATTTGAGGTGAGGGGTAATGATTGATGTGTGAATGTGTGTGTTTTTGAGTAAAATAACACATAGTGAAAATGCATGAATGTTTAATGTTGTTAGATTAAAACATCACACATAACACCAGGGTAGGTATACATGTTACACATTGTGGACAAAGAAATTATGGACATATTTAGTACATATACAGAAACACCAACATAACTTGATGTACAATTAACAGCAATATGGGGACACATAGATAGTGATTAAAATGCAACATTAGAACATAACAAATATACATGTAATGAGGGTTCAAATGTTGTTTTATTAGGTCTTTATTAAGGTAGACAATTGAGTTAATAGAAATCAATAATTGAATAACAAATAGATTAATTAATCAATTGTCAGATTTGTAGTTGAAAGGCAAGATTTGCAGGTCCATATATGTGAAGAGTATGGCAGCGTACACGGACGTACGCTCACTCTCACGAGCGGTGACATAAGCTGTGTTTTCCATTGAAAACAATAGGGACCCGTCCGTGCAAACTGGCGTACGCTCAGATCTCCGCAAGAAGTCGGTGGGGAGACGGACGAAAGACGTCCGTAAACGGCGCCGTACGCTCAGTTGTACGCCTGTTGTCGGAGTGCAAGGGCTGGGCCGTCCGCGTACGTTGCCGTACGCTCATTTGTACGCCACTCCCCTTCTACGGTATTTCTGCCCGTACGTAAGCGGCTGATTTGTGGGTGGACCTAACCCTAACGGCCGCGTACGGCTAGCGTACGTTAATAGTGAACGTATGCACGTTTGGCCGCTTCGATCAGAATAAGCTCCTTTATGTGCTCACAGCATTTTTGTGATGAGTGTTTGTGTTTTTTATTTTTTAAGGAAAGTTGTTTGTTTTATTTAATTTAATAGAAGTATGTGTGTATTGTTAGGTAAAAGCAATGTGTGTGCAATTGAGTGAAAAAGGAGAGTGTGTGGGCGCGTCTAAGTGAATAAGGTGTTTGTGTGTGTGTGTGTGTTGTGTGTGCGTGTTGTGTGTGCATCTAAGTATGTATGTGCGCGCGCGCTTCTCAGTGAGAGGTGTGTATGTGTGTGCGCACTTCTCGTTGAGAGGTGTGTATGTGTGCTTCTCAGTGAGGGTGTGTATATGTGTATGCGTGTCTGAGTGAGAGGTGTGTATGTGTGTGTGCGTGACTGAGTGAGAAGTGTGTATGTGTGTGCGTTCGTCTGTGTGAGAGGTGTGTATGTGTGAGTCTGAGTGAGAGGTGTGTATGTGTACGCACGCATTTATGAGAGGTGTGTTTTTGTGTGCATGTGTCTGAGTTAAAAAAGTGTGCATCTGACTAAAAGGCATGTATATGTGTGCGTTTAAGTGAGTATGTGTATACAGTATGTATGCATCTGAGTGATAGAGGTGTATGTGTGCATTGAAGTGGAAGATGCGTATGTGTTTATACATAGATATGCAGGCCCACCAACAGGAGTCTGGAGTCCCGGGCCCTCACAGAAAAGGGGGCCCGGACCTGGTCCTACAACTACTAACATCAAATAGTTCCTTACCAGCTATCTATCTGCCCTGTCCCCGTGGTGTGTCCATCGGCTCTGCTGCAGCCAGACTCTGCTCTGGGCTCGGACAGCAGGGGAAGCTGGGACATGTAGTTTTTTTTAAGTGTCTGGCTGCAAGGCAATTAAAAAAAAAACTACATGTCCCAGTAGCCCCTGCTGTCCGGGACCAGAGTAGACCAGACTAATGGATGGCTGAAGGAGCTCTTGGTAAGAGCTGCTGCTGAGGAGGTACAGAGTGCTGCATGGAGATCATGGTGCACTGCCTGTGCGGATGAGGGAAGTAGGAGGACCCAGCCAGCAAGTCACAGGAATCCGAAGAAAACAGTGCAGCAAGGATCTCCCTGTCAGCCCCCACCGCAGTGAGTACTTGTATTATGTAGTCTTATTCAGGCTCTCTGTTGCTCCCCCCCCTCTCTCTCTCTCTCTCTCTCTCCCACTTTCTCATTTCCCTCTCTCTTCTGTTTCTCACTATGTCACACACTCATCAATTCCCCCTATTCATTCTCTCTCACCCTCCTTCTTCCATTTCCACCTATTCCCTTCTCTATCTATCTCTCTCTCTCACACACACACACACACACACACACACATACATATATATATATCTATACAGGGACCTCTGCCTTTTTTGACAGTCCTGGGCCCCATCATTTCTGATGGCAGTCCTGTATATATGTGTGTGTGTATATATATATATATATATATATATATATATATATATACATACACATACAAAACATATAACAGACACTCACCGGACTTGCTTGTAGCTTTTTTTTAATAAGACATCACCTTAAGTGCATAACAGTGGGTACAGGTCGACCTTTCGGTCCCATGCTGGACCTTTCTCAAGACCCCCTTCCTGCTTTCTCCAGCGTGTGGAGCAGGAAGGGGGTCTTGAGAAAGGTCCAGCAAGCATAAAGAGTGATATTCAAAGTTTTAGCAGTTGTAGCAATTGTGATATTCTGGATGAATAGCCAGATTAAGCAACCAGGAGTAGTATGTTGTGAGTATGAAGTGCGCTCACTCAAAGCAGTCTCTTGGTTTTCTGAGTTGCTGTTGTTTTCTGTCTTTCTGTGTCACTTTGATACCAAGATGTCAAGTTGGTTGGCCGCCGCTCTAATTCTGCCACTCCCCTTCAACAAAATCTGCACTGGCTTCCATTCCCCTACAGAATCTTCTTCAAACACCTCACACTCACATACAGGGCCATCTCTAATTCCATTGCTCCATATATCTCTAACCTCATCTCCATTCATACACCCTCCCGCCCTCTACGGTCGGCTGACGACTGTCGTCTCTCCTCCACCCTGATCACTGCTTCCCATGCTAGAGTACAGGACTTTGCCTGTGCTGCACCCCTTCAGTGGAACGCACTCCCTCGCTCCATTAGACTCTCCCCGACCTTCCAAAGCTTCAAACGGGCACTGAAAACTCACCTATTCATCAAAGCATACCCTTCCACTGCATAAACCAGCTGGTTCTCCGACCCCTTGCCTTTTTTCATCCTGCTATCTAACCACCACCCACTCTGCGTCCAGAGAAAGCAACATAAGATCAGTTCCTAGATTTTTGTCACTGTCCAACACATCAAATTCTCTTCTGGTGTTATCTGACACCTGTCTGCCAGATATAAACCCTACTTGGTGTATATGAATCAATGAGGACATTAAAGGGGCTAGGTGTGAAGCTATTAACTTCGTATATATTGTCACATCTCCATTTAGGAATGACATAGGTCTGTAGTTGTTACAAAGTGTTGGATTTTTCCCGGTTTAGGGATTGTCACTATCTGTGATTCTAACATTTCATTAGGGAGAATACCTTGATCAGATACTGAACTATACAGTTCAAGTAGTTTTGGTGACAATAGGTCCTTAAATGTCACATAAAAATCATTAATCAATCCATCTGGTCCTGGTGCCTTCCCTTTTGGGAGATATTGCACTATCCCATTTATTTCAGCTAGCACCCATGTCCATTAGAACATCGATCTGGGTGTTTTTTACTTTATTTTTTGTTCCATTTATTAATCTTAACTTGTCTTATATGTATCATTTAGATCAGGGTTCCTCAAACTATTATGCTCTGGGACCCCATCAGACAATAAAAATAATGACAGGACCCCAGCAAGTTACTGCAGAAGGTTATCACATCACATGTGTAGTCAGCCAGGGGTGGATCCAGGATAAAATGACAGGGGGGGCACCATGATAAAAAAGGGTTTGGGTGGGGGAGGGGCGGTGTTAGTGGTGCCAGTGTACATGCTAAGAGAGCGGCAGGAGAGGGTGGGAATGGAATTAAAAATAGGCCCTGGCATTTAAAGTATGCAGGCCCACCATGGCGACAAAAGTGAAGGATGTAGTTGTGCGCGCGCCAAAGGCACGCTCCGGAAAAGGGTGTGTGGCCACTCAACAGGGGGTGTGTCAACACCATATACAACTTCTACACATTATGGATCAAAATACTAGACCCCATTATACTTGCCCCTTACACATGATGCCAAATGGAATGAGCCAAAATTGACATAATGCCACATGGACTGAGACAAAATTCAAATAATGCCACATGGATTGTGTCAATATTCACATAATGCCACATGGATTGAGCCAAAATTTACATAATAACACACACGGATTAAGCCAAAATTCACATAATGCTAAATGGATTGTGTCAAAATTCACATAATGCCACACGGATTGAGCCAAAATTCACATAATGCCACATGGATTGAGCCAAAATTCACATAATGCCACATGGATTGGGAAAAAATTCACATAATGCCACACGGATTGAGCCAAAATTCCCATAATGCCACATGGATTGAGCCAAAATTCACATAATGCCACACGGATTGAGACAAAATTCACATAATGCCACATGGATTGAGCCAGAATTCACAATACACTTCATAAACAGGGACATTGTCCACCAAAGCCTCGCATAAAACATTTACGCCATAATGTCCATTGCACGTTAAGTTACAAGCCATTATGTCCATTATGTGTTATGCCAAACACCATAATGCCTATTAAAAATTATGCTACATAAGTGCTGCTTCTCTACATGCTCATTGCCAAGGGTTCCATGCTCATTGCCAGAGGTTCCATGCTCATTGCCATGTGGGATTACATGCTCATTGCCAAGGGGGAATACATGCTCGTGGTAAATGGGGGACAGCCGCCGCCAGGCAGAAGTGATAGCCACTGACAGTGGCAGAGCCTGGCTGTATTCAGAGCACTGCAGGTCCTGGCTATTTGAAATAATACCCCTTTCACACCAGAAAATGCATTCCCAGGTTGGCCCCTTTTACACCAGCCTAGTCCCTGCATTTTCTGGTGTGAGGGGGAGAGAAAACCACCCCTCCCCCCTTTAACCAGTTATCTAATTTAACCGGCTATATCTTCGGAACCAACTGACCCATTTACATGAGACAAGTATTATATTGAAGAACTTTTGAGTGGGCTTTGAATGATTTTGGTCCAGTGAAACTGGAACGTTTGGTTTCAGAGTAATCTGTCCTCAAAGAACATGAACAGCCATGAAATTACATTTCAAAAATAAAAAAATTGGTTTACACGCAATATCTCTGGAACCAATTGACCGATTTGGACCAGCCTGGTATCATATTGAAGGCCCAGCGATTTGGAATTGAAATCAACCACAAGCTTCTGTGATGCCAGGGCGGGAACTGGTAGCCGTCGGAATCGGGTGGGGGTCGGAATTGAAGGGTCCCATATTATCCTATGGGGAAAAAACGTTACAGGTTTGCCAGGCGATATCTCCGGTTCCCGGGGGGCAAGAGACACGGGGCTGGGCTCATTGGAAAGCCCTGGTCCTCAGCTACAAAATAAATGACGGGGGCACGTGCCCGGGTGCCCCCCCTGAATCCGCCACTGTAGTCAGCAGACATCACATACATAGCAGCAATATGGAGGCACAAAATGATGGGATGAGTTCAATCTAACAGACCATTCAACTGATTTTTCAGACTCCTTAAATCACTGACTGAGTCTAGAAAAGTCATCAGCCTGATGGTCAGCAACATGGAGTCACGACCCCATGCTGAGAAGGTCAGGACCCACTTTGGGATCAGGATCCACAGTCTAAGAAACGCTGATTTAGATGATCTGATTTATTACAGACAAGAATATTTCAATGATTATGTAACAATTATGTAACAATTCCCTGTGTTCCTCTACTTTTGTTTGCAGTTTTCAGTTACACATGTGCATATACATATGTGTGTATGTTTTGTGAAGTTTTAATTTCTCTCATTCACAGTTCAACTGCCTGACGAAGCTGCAAATTATGTCATAATTTAAGTGAGATTTTAATGTACCTTTTATTTTATGCTTAATTATTAGGTGTATAAATGATTACATTGTGTGTTACTTTTAACCAAGTATTGTTCATCTCTTTAATAATTACATATAAAGAATGTGTTTTTAAATTATGAATTTGTTTATTTTTATGACAGATGTTTTGAGGCCATTGATAAATAAAATGTAATATATTATTTACAATTCCACTTGGTAACTCTTTGTTATGCTGTGTACACATGGTGAGATTTGACATTAGATTTTGTCTATATAGTCAAAATCGCATGCAGATTGTATGCAGATCGCACAGTTTTTTTTACCTTGCGATCCCGTGGGGTGTTTCCCGGGACAGCACAAATTGAAACCCAGATAGACAGGGCAGCAATGACTATATAGTGCAAATCGAATGTAGATTGCATGAATTGTATGTAAATAGTACAGAATTAGCAAAGATTGTATAGCAACCGAATCTTAAGTCAAATAGCAAGGGAATCTCACTGTGTGTACACACCATAAGTCATTCGTATTTTATATTCTAACTTTCTGCAATGAGTAAAAGGTTAATCATTTTATTGGTTGAAGATGAGACATTCAGTGGGTTATTCTACTTAATATCTCATCTTCCAGAAGAGTAACGGACAGTCTAGTTACAGACACATCTTAATATTTGGTTATTATAACCAAGATTATTGTTACACCATCCTCCAGTGCCGGCAATACATATTTATACTACTGCGCATCTGCCATTAATGAAGTAGTCGACATCCTTTTACGAAGATTGGTTATTTCCTTAAATTACTTATCTGGAAATGTATAATACATGATTTTATGTTAGAGAGTTTACTGTGTATTTTGATTTTGTTTACACCTATAATGTTTTCGCACTGGTTTACACTTTGTAAATTACATTTAAAAATGTATGGTTTTATGTTTACAGATGTTCCTGCTACCTTTTTAATGTAGCATTGTAAATAATAAAATTGTCATTTTAAAGGAAATCTCTTACTTACTGGAACCAACTTAGTATGACTCTTTTATGGAATATATTTTCTTTATTTTGGTTTATTTCCATGATCTGTGGCTAGAACCTTTCTAAGAGGGGTATTTATCATTCCCTACTTTTTTTCCCCCAGAAAATAATAACTTCTTATCAACACATATCATGGCAATAATAAATGTTTTATTCTGAACAGTGGTACAGATCAGGGCCCGTCCCAGTGAAGAATGATAGCTAAGTGATACATTAGTTTATGTTATCACTTTACTGCTGCCTTTTTTTGACTGACTTAACTTATGTGAATGTGAACATTGTGAAGATTAAGTCTATAGGCTATAATAACTACAGTATCACAATCTTAATATGGAGTTAGCTTTTGGGGCCAAGGTGTGCAAACTGGGAATTTGTGTCAATCCCATTAAAAATCTATGCTGATTTCTTTTGCTACTGAAAATGGAAGGATCATCACAAACCCCCTTGTGAAATAGGCCCAATATTAGTGTCAATCCTCTAAGCATATATATACCTTAAAACAGTGGTCACCAACAGTTGCTTGCAAGCTACTGGTAGCTCGCGGTAGCGATCTGGGTGTCTTTACCACTGTGCAGCCACCCGCCCATACCTCCAGCACCTGCCTGTCTGTCTGTCCGTCCGTCCCTCCAGCGCCTGCTGCCAACTTCCCCTGAGACAGAAGCTAGAGGTAATATTTCACCTCTAGCGTCTGATAGGGAGGTCAGCGATAAGCGCTCCTTGCACTTCTGGGTAACACTGCAGCACTGTGTACCCTGTTAGATGCTAGAGGTGAAATATGACCTCTAGCAACAGAAGAGTGCAGTGAGGGAAGGATGAAGTGAGTGGTCAGGAAGGTGGGCGGAGATCATTAACCCCTGGCAACAAGCATTAACCGCGGCAACAAGCATTAATCCCTGGCAATAAGTATTGAGCCCTGGCAACAAACAGGTAATTTAAAATTAATTAGAAGCCTTATGGGACAGTGTGTGCAATACCTCCCAACTGTCCTGATTTTTACAGGCGAGTGTCCTAGGGTTGGGCAGTGGTGAATATACGGTGAGCACATGCGCACAGCATCTATTCAGAGAGGCTGGGGACATGTCCTGTAGCTCTCAGAGAACTGGCTATGCCCGCGGAAAAAATGTAGGACGTGGCTTTGCAGGAGTACCACGACAGTAGGTCATGCTCCCTGCATGCGCATATGTCCCTTCTCCTCTGCCTCTAGTGTTGGGAGGTATGTATGCGGCATGTTGGACATTGCAGTGTGTGGCATATTGTGTGTGGGGCATTGAGGTGTGTAGCATAATGTATCAGGGGCATTATAGTGTGTGGCATAATGTGTAAAGGACATTTGTCTTTGTTATTAGGTAGATTTAAAAAAATATATATTTTAGTAGCTCTTCAGGCAGTTTATTTTGCTTGGAGTAGCTCACGCCCCAAAAAAGGTTACAGACCACTACTTTAAAAAATAGTCTCCTTATTCTTCATTTATTACAAACAGCAATTGATAGAGTCCTGAATTAATGAAAAAAAAAACAAGATGCGCTAATATCCACTTTTAAGGTTTACATGGGATAAGCTCCTGTAGACTTTGGGAAACTACACATTTTCTATGATTGGTGAACAATAATTACATGGATCAATAATTTTACTCAGTTCTTGCTGATATATGTTTTTCACAGTGGGAAATGCATTTTAACAAGGAAGAAGTCAATAATTCATACTGGGCGGTTTATTTCTAAAAATCCACTTTTTAGCATGGCCTTGTTTTGACCTTCATTCAATCAATAATAGTGCAGGAATATTAGAAATAATAATTACACATGCAGAGCAACACTGCAGACTAAAATAAAATATATTTTTTTCTATTACATTGTTTGTAAAGTCCTCTTTGGACTCTATCCTTAAGTCTGGTCACTGCTTATGTAGTCACAGAGGGCAGTTCTGAATGAAGCTGCCCAAATGGGGTAAAATTGTAGGAGTGTAGTATAACTGTTAATAGTAGGACGTTACAAGTAGGAAGCTTGGTTCAATGGTTTATTGTTTTGTTTCTAAGGGGCAAATTTATTAAGCTCGGCGATGTGATAAAGTGTCTGGTCTTTATCAACAGGATATCAGCTCCTAACTGTGAAGTTACAGGCTTGGTTTGAAAAATGACAGGTAGGAGCTGAGGTGATAAAAACCAGACACTTTATCACTTCACCGAGCTTAATAAATATACCCCTCAGATAGGTAAAACTCTTAGCTTTTGTGACAGGAGCTCTTTTAGCCACCTTGCAAACACTACCATTTAAAATGGAGATGGCATGTAGAAGAAGGTGTTCTTTACAGTAACAATTATCTTAAAACTTTTTTTTATGTTATGATCTAGGTATCATAGCAACAATGTTATTTTAAATGTCTAATCTATTTATTGACATATTGGGGGAAATTTACTAAAGGAAATTTGTAAACAAAAAAGGTGTATTTATATCCAGAAATACACTTATTTTTGACATTTACTATCCCGAAAATACGGCAATTCGTAGTCGTATTGATGTGCTATCAATACGAATACCCGTATTTTCGGAATAGTAAATGTCAAAAATATGTGTATTTCTGGATACAAATACACCTATTTTTTACAAATTTCCTTTAGTAAATTTCCCCCATTTTGTGGATACAATAAATATATCTGTTTCACTTTTGTAGAAATAACAATACCTTCTTCCACTGCCTCTTCAATTTTAAGGAACTTTATGGTACATGGTACAGTAGCAGAAGGAACTTTAAAACCCCATTCACACTAGATGAAATAGTATCTAGTGAGTATGCTCAATATTGCTAATGATGTCCTGTGCCATCTGTATGTGTAGCTCAGTCTTGACTATATCAAGACTGCCAATGGCAGGATTTGGACAGGAGCCTATTGCTTCATGTCACTAAAATGGCTTTAAAGGGAGAGGTCATAATCATGGGAGACTTTAATCTACCAGATGTGAATTGGGAGAAGTCTTTTGCAAGATCAACTACAAGTGGCAAATACCTAAATTTTTTGCAGGGAGCATCTCTCAAGCAATAGTGAGGGAGCCTACTCGCAAAGACTCAATATTAGATTTAATACTCACAAATGGTGACAGGATGTCAGACATATACATTATGTGGGTGAGAACCTAGGATCCAGTGATTATCAAGCAGTATGGTTTAGTATGAAGGCAGGGTCCAACTCTAGTCACACATAAACTAAGGTGTTGGATTTTAGGAAGGCTAACTTTGCAAAAATGGGGAGATGTTTAAGCGATTCATTAGTGGATTGGTGGAAATTGAAAGGAGTGCAGGAGAGGTGGAAAAAATTAAAAAGTGCAATAATAAAGGCAACGGACCTTTGTATCAAAAAGGTTAAGAAAAGCACCAGGAAAAGGAAGCCAGTGTGGTTTACAAAAGATGAATCAACTAGTGTAAAAGCAAAAAAGATGGCCTTTAGGACATACAAGCAGACTCAAAATAATAATGACAAAGAAGTGTATCTTGCCAGACGCAAGATGGCTAAGAAAGTGATCAGGCGTGCAAAGGCACAAGCTGAGGAGTCAGCATATAAAGGAAGCAAAACTTTTTTTAAGTATATAAGTGAAAGGAGAAAATCAAATGGAGGAATAATAAGACTTCGGACAGACACTGAGAATTTAGTGGAGGGAGACAAGGCAATTGCAGATAATCTAAATAATTATTTTTGCTCCGCATTCACTATAGAAGGAGAAGGGAAAGGACCACAGTTAAGTTGCAAGGACATTCATAAAAATAAGGTAGTTGGAAGTACATTTACTAAGGAGAAATTCCTAACAGGACTCTCAAGACTGAAAGTGGATAAATCAATGGGGCCAGACGGAATACATCCAAGGATACTACAAGAACTAAAAGATGTGCTGGTAGTGCCATTAACAGATTTATTCAACCAGTCACTAGATACAGGTGCAGTTCCAGAGGACTGGAAAAGAGCAAATGTAGTTCTACTGCACAAAAGTGGAAACAAAGAAGAAGCAAGTAACTACAGACCAGTGCGCCTTACATCAGTAGTAGGGAAATTAACAGAAACACTATTAAAAGAAAGAATAGTGGAATATCTTAAATAAAACAAATTACAGGATCCAAAACAGCATGGTTTTACTGCAGGGAGATCATGACAAACAAATCTTATTGACTTTTTTGACTCCATGTCCAAAATAATAGATGAAGGGGGGGCCATAGATGTGGCATATCTAGACTTTAGTGAGGCATTTGACACTGTCCCACATCGCAGACTGCTAAACAAACTTGAGAGTGTGGGATTGGATTATAAAAAAAAAAAATGGATAAGACCCTTGTTGCAGGATAGGAAACAGACAGTAAATGGAGTGCATTCTATGGAGGGACATGTTACCAGTGGAGTACCCCAGGGATCTGTACTTGGACCAGTGCTCTTTAATATCTTTGTTAGTGACATTGCAAATGGTATTGAAGCAAAAGTATGCCTTTTTGCAGATGACACAAAGATATGCAACAGAGTAGACACACCAGGAGGGGTAAATCAAATGACTAATGATCTAGGTAAACTTGAGAATTGGTCAAGAGCATGGCAACTACAGTTAAATGCTAAAAATTATGCACTTGGGACTCAAAAACCCAAAGGTTCAATAGAGTATCAAAGGTTCGATAATGGAAACTACTGAGGAGGAAAGGGATCTAGGAGTCACTATTTCAAGTGCCTTAAAGGCAGAAAAGCAATGTAGCAAAGCAATGAGGAAGGCTAGTCAGATGCTTGGTGCATAGGGAGAGGAATCTGTAGCAGAAAAAAAAGAAGTAATAATGCCACTTTATAGGTCATTGGTACGGCCTCATCTGGAATACTGTGTCCAGTTCTGGAGACCTTATCTTCAGAAGGATATAAATACATTAGGGAGTGTACAATAATAAGAAGGGCAACTAAAATGGTGCATTGCCTACATCACAAAACTTACCTGGAAAGACTAAAAGATCTTAACATGTATAGTTTGGAGCAGAGAAGGGAAAGGGGGGACATGATAGAAATCTTCAAATATATCAAGGGTTTTAACATAGTACATGAGGGCAATTTTCTAAATAAGGAAAATAAGTAATAGAACATGAGGACATGCAGAGGTGATAGAGGCTAAGACAGTAGAACAATATAAACATGCTTGGGATAGGCATATGAATAACCTTACAAAGAAATAAGTATCAAAAAGGGCTGAGATTACCTGAAGGATAAAAAAAAGGGGCAGACTAGATGGGCCAAATGGTTCTTATCTGCCGTCAAATTCTTTTTTTTCTATGTCCTAACTACTGCAAGTAGGACCTGATGAGGTCACTGAACAGTTTTGTAAAAAAAATATTGTTCAGTGTGTGTGCGCTATAATGTTTGTCTTTTAATTGGCAGGAATTGTTCACGATATCGCACATGGAGCAATATGATCTAGTCTCTATGAGACTTCAGAAAGTGAGCAAACCTGGCCAATAAAGTTGATTCTGATATCACAGTGTCCCCAGTACATAGCATGCCACATGACTGTGCCTCCAATACATAGTATGCCACACCACAGTTCCTCTATTATATACTATGCCATACCACTGTGCCCTCAATACATATTATTCCACACCACACTGCATTTCAGTAGTTCTCTAAATATTTAATGATCTTGATTTATGTTTCCAGTATATATAAATGAATTAGACCAGCATCAATTCTGTAGCCTCAGTTCTATAACATTCTAGGGATGGACATCAGCCTTACTGTTTAACAACCATCAATGGTTTGTCATCGCTGACTGAAGATTGCTCCCCGCAATTTATGGCAGAGTAGAGAGACCAGTGATATTTCATTATTTCTGTCACTGACGGCATTAAGTTAGATCCACCCCCCAAAGTATCCCACAAATCCTGCCTAATTTCCTGATTGGCCAGCTGATTCATGCCTCCAGCTTCTACACTGATAAACTTTAAGGTGTGTAAGCCATGGTTTACTGCCCATTGTTTCATGACCTCTAAACCAGACCATCGCTACTGTATGTAAGCCATTGACAGTGACTGATTAACCAAGGGTGGGGCCTTGAAGTTGAAAGCCAATTAATACAATTAAACCTAATTTAATCCATGCTTGTTAGCTATCACCTGTCCTGATGTACTGTGGAAGGGGGGTGAAATTCTTAAGGTCCCGTAAGGAATCCCCAGGAGGCAATCTCTTAACAGCCTTGGCAGCATCTTACTTACCTGTTTTTGCCTGGTGCTGGGATTTCTTCTGCGCGGTTCTGTTGTAAGTGGCAGTAGTTGAACTGGTGTGTGAGGTTGTCATGTGTTCAAGGGGGTTGATTGAAGGCACAATGTCTTCCTTGTCACGCTAGCAGTAGCACCAGCTGGAGTGTAACGGAGTAAGGTTTTTGCATAGACGACAGAAGGGAGGGATGCAATTGGATGATTGAATGAAAGATTGGATGATTGAATGGTTGAACAATTGGATGATTGGATGGTTGGACGATTGGGTGATTGGAAGATTGGATGGTTGATAGGATGAATCCAGGAAGTATAGCAGCAGGCCTGAGTAGCTGTGACCAGGGAGAGTTGCAGTGGAAGTAACCGTCAGGTGAGGAAAGGGTGATCCCCTTTGGGGGCTAACCTTGTCCGGACCGTAGAGGCAGCAGCAGGGTTGTGCAGGTGGATGGTCTTCACAGCAGGCGAGCAGGAGTGGATTCAGTCTGGAGATAGCTGACAGGCAGCAGCGCTTTCAGCAGGAGAGGGAGTCAGATGCCTAGGGAAAGGACATCATTGTACTGACTGACTGTTTGGCCCAGCTGGTCAGTATTTAAAAGAAGAGCTGCACTGTAATTGGCTGAAGGTAATTGGTAGTGCAGCCTGGTTGGAGAAACCAACAAGATGGCCACCGCCAGGGAAGGCGACAGGTTTCAGAACCAGGAAGTGTGTGAAGTGCACTCCAGGCAGCGTGTCCAGCAAGGCCCAGGCAGAGTTCACAGCATCATGGCGCCTCAGTGTGGGAGGCATGGGTGGCAGACATGGTGGTCGTGACATTCCTCTTGTTATGCTGGTAATTCCTCCAATGCGTTTCAGCCGGTTTAGGTTGCATCTACACATTGCATTTTATCAGAATGCAGTAAACAGCATCCTAATCAGCAGAATTCAGCTTGTGTCTACACATTGTGTTTTTAGCAGAATGCATATTTTGTCAGGAATAAAATGAGTAGTGTCTACCGTATTTTCAGAACCAGCACTGGGCTTTTGGAGCTGGCCATGGTTACCCAAAATAGGGTGGACAAAATGAGTGTAGGTCCCCCATATTTTAGGGGGATGCAGTTACAATCCCGGTGGTCGGAATCCTGGCATTCAAAATCCCGATGCCGGATTCCTGACCGCCGAAATCTTGACATTTTCTCCCTCTTTGGGTGTCACCAACACCCATAGAGGGAGAATAAATTAGTGTGCCGAGCGTAGTGAGGCATCGGGCCTGCTGCGTGGCGAGTGCAGGGAGCCCGCAAGGGGGGTGATCCACATCAACCCCTTGTTGGCATTTCGTCGGTCGGGATTTTGAATGCCGGGATTCCGACCGCCGGGATTTAGAACCAATACCATTTTAGGAACCAGCACTGTGCTTCACTAGCAGGGGCATAATGCCATAGCCAGGAGACGTGATTGATGGTGTCCTAAGATTAAGCATTACCCACTCTAACTCTTTAGCAAAGGCCAGGAGTACTTGGGGAGGTGTGGACCTTCCCAAATAAAGGGGTTCCCCTTTCCATGGCATCCCAGGCCTGGGCTGAAGCATGGAGCTATTCCCTGCACCCCTCGACAGTGTGTGCGGGGTTGATAGCTGGTTTATAAAGTAATATTGCCCTTTAGAGTGGTAATGCAGGTCCCAGCAAGCCTGCCCCACATGCTGGTACTTGGAGAACCACAGGTACCAGCATGTCCACTGGTACCTATAGCCCCTTTGCAAAGGAAATACTAAAATAAAAACACAAACACGGATTTAAAAATATTTTATTAAACTGCTTCTTTCTTCACCCAGGGAGAACCCTGCCTCTCCAGGGCTTCTGCTGCTTCTTCACTTGGAGGGTAATGGCCTTTAAGCTATTTTGCATGGCTGCTGCCTCCCATGGGCTTTGCCATCTTCATCTGTGTTCTTCACCTGAGGGTGGCAACCTTTTAAGCTCTTTTGGCCGCCACCTCTCAGGACTTCATCGTCTTCAGGAGAACTTTCTGCCCCATCTCCGCTGTTGGACTGCATGAACCCTGTCTCATGCTAGCCAGCTGAAGGGGGCGGGGTGATGACGTTGCGAGCTGTTATTGGCTGGCCGTGGCCATTTTGAAATTACAATTTTAATATTTTTTCTTTTCCTGCTGCCGCCGCGTATGTGTTTAACTCGAGATCCAGTCATCCTGCCATCCAGTCCTACAGCAGCATGCTGCGGTAGGATCCGGCAGCTGCAGCACCACCGCATAGGTGTAGACTGTGGAGCTCTGTGGTATAGCCTAACAGGAGCTTTATATCATACCATGACAGGAGTTTAATGTTCTACACTGTATGCTACTGTATGTGCAAGCTAAAAAAATTACTTGAGCTCCAGCTTCAATAAGCAGAGATACCATGGCACTCAATTTATACTTAAATAATTACTATGGGCACATAAGCAATTTGATGATAATTATATTAATAATTAAATGTATTAGCCCTCTAGGCTAGAAATGAAACGGGATTCTCAATTATGTCACTACTTATCCTGTAAAATGTGAATAATGAGGGGTTGCTACAGAATATAGCTTATCTGCAATGCCCTCATTTATAATATGTCCCAGAATATCTTTAAACAGTAAAAATGTGGCTGCAGGTAAAGGTTAAAACAATCACCCACTTATCTATGTCTTAATATGAACTGAGTGTTTTATTGCATTATGAGTGTTTTTATGGAAGATGAATGACTGGATACCTACAGTATTTCCAGCTACTTATGTTCCTTTTCCGAAGCTAACAGATCCTGCAGTTTTCCTACAATATACTATAATGTAACTTGGACTACTGTATCTGTAATGGCAATAACAGAAAAATGTAAATAAATTGCTTCTAATAGTCTTAATTTTCTAATGGTCATGCTTGAAATCATATTAACTAATCAGTTTCACCTGGTTAAAGCACAATATGATTTCTGCACAAATGACAACTCAATCTTTCCTTTCCTTGTTTTTTTCAAAGTAGGATACGGGGCGAGATGTGACAGAGGGTGATTTTTTAGACTTTGCTATTTTTTTTTTGTGTGTGTGTGTGTGGGGGGGGGGGGGGGGGGGGGGGGTGTCAAAAGCTGCAAATCCCACGTGTAATAGTGTACTATTTGTGGTAAAAATCGCATGTTTTGACGTGATCAAAAAATCGCACATTCAAAATCGTATCCAGATGTTTTCTCATAGAAAACATCAAAATCACAAATGTAATAGGGTATGATTTTTCAAAAATTGCCAGAAAAGACTTGGCAGGCAAGTTTGACAGAACCATGCACAGATCAGTGAGATCTGTGTATGGTCTCTCTGTAAAAGTGATTAAAACTAAATATTTTTTTAAAAACGTTGGGTCTATCCCCTTTAGCATAACCAGACAGGAATCTTTGAGCAGGTCCTAGTTTCGCTAATACAGAGGAACAAAGTGTTGGGGTCCCCCCATATTTAAGAATCCAGCGACGGGCTCTTGGAGTGGTCCTGGTTGCAAAAATATGGGGTACAAAAAGACTAGGGATCCCCCGTATTTTGGAACCAGCACCGAGCTCCAGCAGCCAGCAGGGTGATGCCACAGCTGGGGGGAGCCTGTTTATATAAACTCCCCGGCCAAAACATCACCTCCTAGCTGGTCAGCCCTTGAAGGGGTCCCTGAGGGAGTTGGAACTCCCAATAAAGGGGGCCCCCAGGCTTCACCTGTATAGGGCTGAAGCCCAGGGCTGTCTCTGGTACCCCTGGGCTGTGGGTGCCGGGCTGTTTTTTTTGTGTAAAAAAATCAATAACATTGGGTTGTACTGTGGAAGTACATCACAGCAAGCCTCTCCAGCATGCAGGTACTTGGAGAATCACAAGTTCTAGCATGCGGGGCATTAACTTGTAGTCCCACAGCATGACCAATGTTATAATAAATATGCTTAAGTGTAAACCTTTGTTATAATATATGCATACACACATTCACGAACAACATACATATACTCACTTCCCTCAGGACACCTGCAGATCGGTCCTCTTCTCCGGTGGGGCATTCCAGGGGTTTAAAAAAGTGGGCCGCGCATCACCGGACTTGAGGAGGTGCATATGCGCCCCCCCCCCCCCCTGATACTGATGGAAATACCAGTCTCTGGGACTCCTCTCAACCAATCAGCCCTGAGGTCCAGAGGAGACAGCTACATCCAATCAAGGCTGATCTCAGTCCTGATTGGTTGAGGGGAATTCCATGACATTACTGGCATTTCACACAGTATCAGAGTGGAGCTGCATATACGGCTTCTTAAGTTGAGTGGTGCATGGTCCAGTGTGGGCCCACTGGCCTTACTCCTCCTTTAGCGTACTAGGAAATGTCACTCTATGGTCAATAATTGCAATTGAATGAAAATCTTCAGGAAGAATTAACATTACTATATATGACTTTTTATATGTTACGGATTCTAGTATGCAATTATGACACAAAATAAGAAAATCTTACCAGATTTTTAAAGTTATTTCAGTACAAATATATATATATGTCTAGTGAACTGTTTTATGTACTGCAGTAGGCTTATCAGATCAGCCATTTATTAGCAAATACATTTGAAATGCACATGCTGCATGACTATATTACCATTACATGACACTCCCAGGAACAGGCTATGTACTGTATACATTGCTCTTTGTAAATAATCTAGGAAGTTTGCGGCAGGTGAAGTATAGCAATTTGTTGTGTATAGTAACATGGTGCAAGGGGCTGCAAGGTTATAGGTACATATGAGCATTCATCCATTCTGTGTTTCCTCTGTTCCTCTTTTGCCTCACAAACTAAAGACTGAGAGAAATATGCAGAGATCACTGGTTTCTATAAAGCTTACTTGCTTCCTCTCATGTAATATTCAGGAAACGCCAGAGAATTTTCCACAAGAGCAGACCAGTCTTCCTGCTTAGTTTGTCTTGGGGGTATGATGACAAAGGATATAGCAGTGTCACCATGACTCCACCCTCTGATGCACAATGCAGTCAATTGCGTCTTTGTACAGAGATATGGCAAAGCATTGGAATAAAAAAGGACTATTTAAAAAATAAAAATTACTATCAAGTGTGTTAGCAGTTTGAATGGAGTTGGAACTGTTGCTGGCATTGTCCGTTATATCCATCCAAACCCCTATATAAAACACGATTAGGTGATTATGGAGTTAGTTAAATTAGCTACAAGTTAGCTGTAAATTGCATATCATAGGTTAAAACTGGAAACCGGAATGACCAGAACTTAAGGGTTCTGGGCAAGGGAACAAAAAGTTTCATCAAGAACTACTATGGGGGTAGTCGCTTTTGGTATCTCCTTTTACAACAGTTAAAATAGTTACTATATAGATATACAGGGACTCCCAATCCATTTTCAGTAGTGTTTCCAAAGTTGTCCAGAATTATCATTTCATCTCGATCTTCATTTAATTAATCACCATTTGCTTTTGTTTAGAAGTTAATGGGGGTTTATATGTCCCAGGCTCTGAGTCATAACAACCAGTGCTTGGTTCTTTCTGTAGATTTCTGATAAAATATGAGGCAAGACAACATGGGGTAGATATATGATCGTGGCGCTTATTGTACAGCTATAACACTTCCTGCTTTGCCAACAAAATGTATTAACATCTTGTCCGCTGAAGTGGGGGAGCGCAACCCCCCCCCCCCCCCCGGCGAATGCAATAAGGTGCTTCCACAAGATATTGCTACTCATCTGCTCAGCTCAGAGCTGGCAGCAGAGACAGCGCTGTCCATACTGTGGGATAGGCATGCCCATCCTGCAGCTGTCCAAGCTGATAGCTACAGGAGGTGGAATAGTCAGCGCTGCTAACCGTTCATACATTTGCCCTCCATATATTTTTTAGATAGCAGCGTTAATATAAACATGGGTGCATTCCCTGTCATTTACTGAACAGAAGTGCTTTCATACATGAGGGAGAAGTGGTACCAGTGTAAATAACGTGTGCTAATACCCCTTCTCCCCCATAATGTTCGTTCATACATCTGCCCCCATATTCCTGGTGTTGGATCTTGTGTTTTGTAGTAAATATCAAAGTCCCTTCCTCGTTTTTTTTGCACCATCTGGGCCATTATACTGTACACAGAAGATCTGAGGGAGAGAGTGTGTTTGCACTGTGTTCCAACTTAGGAGGAAGACGTACTAACTTAGGGGTATTGTGTAATTTGGGACTGTGGGCTGCAATTCTAAATGCTAAAGCAGAGGATTAGTAAGACTTGTGCTGGAGCACTGTGCTCTGGTGTGTACACATGGTGAGATTCCCTTGCTATTCAACTTAAGATTTGACTGCTATACAATCTTTGCTAACTCTGTACTATGTACATAAAATTCATGCTATCTACATTTGATTTGTACTATATAGTCATTGCTGCCCTGTCTACCTGGGTTTCGATTTGTGCTGTCCCGGGAGCGCGCATCGGGATCGCAAGGTAAAAAACCTGTGCGATCTGCATACAATCTGCATGTGATTTTGACTATGTAGTAAAATCTAATGCTGGATTGTACTGTGTGTACACAGCATTACAGTTATTGTGTGTTTGTGTAACTTAAAGCCAGAGCTGTCATTTAAAAACATGACATTATGGGGAGAAGGGGTATTAGCACTCTTTTTCTTAAAGGAGCATTGCCATTTAAAAATGCCATTAGGAGCATTGTGTTCTTAAAGGGACACTTTGTGATTTAAAGAAGGGGCACAGTGCTCATTTAAGTAGTATTGTGTTATTAAAAGGGCATTTTGTGGTACTAATTTGCAACACATTTTAAAATGTTTACAAACTTGTATACTCAAACATAAATGTCAGGAAAAAACACTTTTTATACCTTTATAAAAGCAATTAAACCATAAAGAGTGAGCTGACTCAGCCTATCAACACTCTGTTTCTATAGCAGCAGTCGATGATTGGCTGAGAGTAGCTGAAGTGCTGAGAACCTACATGGGTTTGGTAATTCTCTTGAAAGTACTGTAATGTACAGTGTATACACTGTGCTTCTTTATGTCCGCTGGGCCCGATAAGTCATTTTTTTATTTTGCTAAGCCCTATGTACTGTATGCTGACTTGAGAAAGGCGATCTGAGGAAGCTGCTGATACCGGAGAGGAGGCGGGGAAACGCATCATGACATTCGCAAAAGGTGGATAAAGGTTAAAATCCCCTGAACACACTTTTATTGGGGGTCCCCAATTCCCAAATAATATGTGGCCTTTGTGGACTAGCTGGGAGATAATGTTTTAACTGACAAACCCCATAAATCATGAGCCC
This sequence comes from Crinia signifera, assembly GCF_055691185.1. Classification (NCBI taxonomy): domain Eukaryota; kingdom Metazoa; phylum Chordata; class Amphibia; order Anura; family Myobatrachidae; genus Crinia; species Crinia signifera. The sequence continues at coordinate 210,126,725 of NC_139219.1, forward strand.
TGGCTATGGCAATATCCCCTGCTGGTTGTGCCCAGTGCTTTTTCATGGAAATATGGGGTCTCCCATGCATTTTTTTTACAGAATTTGCAGAACCAGGAAAATTCTGAGGTGGTGGCACATATTTAGAGGCTTGGCTAACCATTAGTGCATTGTCTGTGACCTTTGATAAATATATGGCAATGTACCATATTGATAACTACAATAGTCTTGTGCACTAATATGTAGCATGTGCATAATGTATATTTCAAGTACAGAGCCTGAAACTTGATACCTAGTGGAGGGGTGGCGCTCACTGAGGGTTTTCCATGTACCCCTGTGGGCCAGTCTGGCCCTGGTTACAAAAACAGGTTTGTGAGCCATTATTTATCAACCATTCCTTTTCCGCATCAGAAAGAATTCTAGCCATGTACTAAAATCCCCTTGGACTCTTTCCAACACCTATTTTGAGCAAAAAATTAGAAATACATATTTGTCTCCCCAATAAAAAGGATAGAAATCAATGGCTATTATGCAAGTAGGGTAAAATAGGTACATATGGGAATACGGACACTATTGCACAATTTTAATTTAATAAATATTTGTTCCACCATTTTATCATAGAATAAAATATAATTCTTGATATGCTGTAATCTAGCAGGAATTATTACTTTTTAAAATCTTTTTGTGTTGTGGTCTCTAGAGCAGGGGTTCTCATCCCTAATCCTCGAGTTCTACCAACATGTCCTGTTTTTGGATCTATTTTAATTTTCCGGGGTTTGCTCCAAGGCACAGACAAAAATTCTCAAAATTCTCAGGAGTGCCACTGCCTAAACTCCCCCTTGCTGGGCAGCGCCACTGAGCTGAGTACTGAGCTCCTGCTGCCCTACCCTGCCTCCATCCCCCTGCTGTGTGCGGCGTGATCTTGTAACGTTGCGCCGCACATAGCCGGGCTGCCTGGGGCAGGGCTGTACAGCGGCTATTACACAGATCAGCGCCGCCGTCCGGACCCGTGGAGACAGTGGTGTTTTTTTTTTTAGGGAGCGCTCCCCAGAAAAACTCACCCAGTGGGCAGCGCTCCCTAAAAAAAAAACACCACTGAAGGGGTTAAGGCAGGGGTGTCAAACTCAAATTCATCGGGGGCCACATCAGCAGTTTGGTCACCCTCAAAGGGCCGGTTGTATCTGTAGGTCCCCCTGTATAATTATAATGCCATGACACCACAGGCTGCTCCCCCTGTATAATATTATAAAAGTAACGCCATGACACATAAATGATTATACAGGAGGAGCAGCCTGTGGTGTCATGGCATTATTATTATTATTATACACGGGGACACCTCAGGAAACAGCAGATATATATTTTTTTTATTGTGAGTGTGATCCTCATCCTCACTTACTGTTTCTCCGTCTGTCGTGCAGCTGCTGCGGCTTCCAGCTTTTCTTCACTGCTTGCTGCGGCCACACTTTCCCCGACTCCCGGTCCAGCTTCCCTGCTTGCTCCTACTTCTCTACAGACGCATGGGCGGGCGGCTTCATTGTCATGACGTCCCCACCCAGTGTCTGTCACTGCCGGGCATCAGAGGGAACAGGCGGCCAGGCCCTCCTCCACGTAGCCGTGGAGGCCGGCGGCCATGTTTCTGTAGCCGCATACATATGTGCCTACAGGAACATGGCCGCCGACAGTGGAGGAACAGGTAAGGCGGCCGCGGTGGGGTGGGTGAGAGGAGGTGGCCTAGGCAGGAGCTGGGACACACTGCCCTGCGTGCTATCTCCTCGCGCGGGCCACATGACGAGGTCTGGCGGGCCGGATTTGGCCTGCGGGCCTTGTGTTTGACACCCGTCGGTAAAGGTAATCTATTTTTCTGTGTCAGTAATTATCCCACGTTCTTTCACAGACAGAAATCTTCAAAGCTTGTCCTGTTAGTAAGAACTCCTGACATATAAACTTTTTGATTTTATAACTTTTTTTTTTTTTGACTGTGACCGCTACACATGTGCATACCCCTAGGCTGACCCTATAAAGTGGCACATTAATAATTATAAGTCAGGTCAGTATTTCCAGGGATTAGCAGCCGTGTCTTTACGTTCGGGAAATCATGAGTGGATGGAATTTGTTTTAGCGCCTTATCACTGATGGAGAGCCTGCTGATAAACAGGCCCCCTTGAATCAGAATTGCATTATAAAAAGTACAGTGTGTATTCTCATTTATAAATATTTCAGATAGAACACTGACGTGAAGAGGAAATATGTGAGATCTTAACAATGGTTTATAATACAAAGTCTGATCAATTCTTTTATGGTTAGAGATTTACAGAAATCCAGCATCTGGCATGGACTGCATTTCCTTCTGTTTGTCTATTGCATAAAAGATGCAGGGAGGAAGAAGGGACATCTGTTCATTGCTGCAGCCTCTTCCAACTTAATACATCTCAATTGACTGGGATCTTCACTAAAATTAATTTGAAAGTGCTTCGGTAGTTTTAGGTTTATATCTGTCTTTTTAACAGCCCAAGTTGTCTCACCTATTCTTTGTCTCATTTGTCTAGTTCTCTCTTATTCATGTATATTAAACTCAACCGTGTGGACAGTTAAGTAAGTATGTAGCGAAAGATGTACGACATTCTATAAAACATCCGTATTGGGATATCTGTAAAACGGTAGAATGCACAAGTTCTCTTACGGAAAATCCCTGGTGTAATCCTTCAGAGAAAACTCTTCATTGCTAAAAGTTAATTGGGATAAACGTACAGGTTTATCCTGTGTATCCACATTGGTACTCCATTAGTTTTCAACTTTTTAAAATGTAATTTTCTGAAATAGCGTTACTTGCAGATTTATTGAGATAAATAGTTAATGTCCTGGATAGCAGTGCACTGTAAAGTACGCCAGATCTCAGTGTAATCTTTACCCTGCAATTCCCTGTTAGTTTCAGCTTTCTTAGCCTAGGGCAAAGGCTGGAGATGTCTACTAGTGCTAGCATCAATTCAAGCATGCCTTTTTCTGCAAATAGCACAGCAGCAACTGGTGCCTTTAGAGGAGAGCAGCTGTTCAGTAGCAAAAAGCTGTGTGCTAGTTAGAAGCTGACATGCTAATGAGTGACTAGCTTCATTAACTTTGCAGGGTATAATGAATCAGACCATGTGGTATGGTTTTCTAAACCAATGCACTCAAAATTATCTTCTGTATCTGCTATTTATTTGATCAACTATATCATTTTTATTTTTACAATATTTTAATTGCTATTATTTGCATTTCTTTACTACGTGACACTTTTTCAAGCTACTGTACATTATATGCAATATTCTACTACTTGCCTAGATATAACTTATCATACATGTTGTGCTTTGCTATATTTGTTTCATTTTCTCTTTCAAGTACTGTACGTATTTTAATGTTCCATGCATCCCTCCTTTTAGTTTATGTGTATTGAGTTTTAAAAAAATTAATCCCTCCTTATTTACATAATCCTCTAAATACCGGTTTGCATGTAGGTGTACGGTAATAAGTAACATTAAAAAAAAAAGTGTGTGTGTGTGTACAATTTTTTTTTAAATAGTTATTTAAATAACATGCATATAACTACTTCAATTAAAATAAAAAGCACTTAGTTGGAATATCATGCCCTGTGTTAGAGGAGCCCGTAGAAATTAACCCTTTGAGTGGCAAGTGAATTTGTCAAAATATGCGTGAAAAATTGCCAAGCAAACATTTTTATTCATCATAATGACCTGTAATGTTTAACTCATATAGGAAATATAATCTATTTTTACAAAACATTTGTAATTTGAATTTATATAACAAATGTGACGATGCTGGCCTTTTTTAGCAGCGGCATATACACGTGGGCATTATACACACGGGCAGCGGTATATAAATGTGGGCATTATACACACGGGCAGCGGTATATAAATGTGGGCATTATACACATGGGCAGCGACATATACATGTGGGCATTATACACACGGGCAGCGACATATACATGTGGGTATTATACACACAGGCAGTGGTATATAAATGTGGGCATTATACACACGGGCAGCAGTATATAAATGTGGGCATTATACACATGGGCAGCGACATATACATGTGGGCATTATACACACGGGCAGCGACATATACATGTGGGTATTATACACACAGGCAGTGGTATATAAATGTGGGCATTATACACATGGGCAGCGGTATATAAATGTGGGCATTATACACACGGGCAGCGACATATAAATATGGGCATTATACACACGGGCAGCGACATATACATGTGGGCATTATACACACGGGCAGCGGTATATAAATGTGGGCATTATACACACGGGCAGCGACATATACATGTGGGCATTATACACACGGGCAGCGGTATATAAATGTGGGCATTATACACACAGGGCAGCGGTATATAAATGTGGGCATTATACACATGGGCAGCGACATATACATGTGGGCATTATACACACGGGCAGCGGTATATAAATGTGGGCATTATACACACGGGCAGCGACATATAAATGTGGGCATTATACACACAGGCAGTGACATATACATGTGGGCATTATACACACGGGCAGCGGTATATAAATGTGGGCATTATACACACGGGCAGCGACATATACATGTGGGCAGAGACACCAGGGCTGGCTAATTAATGTCCAGCATTGTGAGGGTGATATGGATGACTTACAGATCCAGGGGTTGTCATTTATTCATAAAAAGTGACAGTGTGGAGGAAGGGGGGGTGTCACCCCCAAACAGGTTAATGTGATTATGTCTGATTATGATAATGGGGGTGAATCCAGGGGTAAATGACAACCCCTGGATCTGTCAGTCACTGGGGAAGGGAGGGCGTGAGGAGCGGCATTTACCTTTTCAAGTTTATACTGATTTAGCTGCGGCAGCACAGCGTGATGGCTGCTGCGGCCGCTGTACAGTCTCTGACAGACTTTGAACTCTTATGCTCCCGCCCATGCAGTGCATGGCGGGCGCATCCCAAACCTCGCGAGTCCCCCTCCCTACAGCCCGCATCACGCCCGCCAATCACTGTCGGCGCATAACTTCCACAACCACTGTGATTGGCGGGCGCGTCCTCCTCACGTCTCCCCGGCGGCAGCAGCAGCAGCCATCCAGATTATCCGTGCAGGCGGCTGGTACAGTATGTGATATAGGCAGGCGGGCGGGCGGCTGATAAATTAGTGCGGGTGGCTGTACTTTACAGTAATATAGACGGGCGGGCTGGCGGGCCGGACATACTGGGTGCGGGGGCCGTATCCGGCCCGCGGGCCGGAGGTTCCCCACCCCTGATTTACATGATAAAATTATTATCGTTTCATTGCATTAAGGCAGCAGTGCCCAACCAGGTGCTCTTGAGCCACATTTGGCTCTTTCTTTGTTGTGATGTACCTCCGGCACTGTCAGCCTGGCTTCTCTGACAGGTGCAGAGCTGTTCAGAGGAGGCTTCACTATCTTGGAGGAGCATAACCCACTCTGCTCCGTGTACAAAGTGATATCATGATGTCACATTGCATGACGAAAGGAGTCGCTCAAGGTGGCCACATGGATGATACCGTTGCGGATGCAATTTCAAGGTGAGAACTGTGTGGTGGTGGTGGTGGTGGGGGGAGCTGGGGCAGGCTGATTGGCTGAGATAGAGAGGACTCTCAGCCAATCAGCGACCGGCCTATCTTTTGAACTTTCTAATTCTGCCGCCGCTGTCCGCAGTGTCTGCTCACTCAGCACTTCCTTGGACACTGCCGACTACCCGCTCCACCGCTGCACCAACAGACCCCGGGAACTTCACACTGCCCAGTTACCACCTCACCTCCCCTTGTATCCGTCCTCCAGCTCCTGGGACCCTGCTCCCCTATGGAGCCTGCTCCCCCCTGCACTGTTGGGCTGTGGAGCCCTAGTTACACCAGTGCACAGAGCCAATCAGTGGATCTCTTTGACTTATGACACATTTTGTGACTTTTGCGTAATTTTGCCCAACTACTGTTCCATTAGCATGCAACTCTGAATAAGCGTCAATTACATTTTTTGTTAACCAAATAAATTTACAATACAATGTAAAGCTTTTCTCCAACATTAATTTCTATATTACAACAGAAATACCATACAGCATGACGGGCAATATTTAAAAACTATGTTTGGCATTAAACAGCTAAAGACAGTGTAGATTAAATATATAATGAACCATAGCTATTATGTAGATAAAAATTCAAATAAATATTTTATCAGACCATACAACATTAAACAGCGTGCTGCAGGATATCAGATTGAATGTCTCAGTTAAGGAATTCATGATAATTACAGATAATGCACTTATTATAAATTCTGCTGTGTTCAGGGGAAATGAAATGTTCGTTGCTGGAGAAACAGCAATGTTTACTAAACCATTCCTTAAGGATATCTGTTGATTATGTTCTAAGTATGCAATAAAGCACAGGAACATTCTTTACTGGGTGCTAAAGTCTTGATATACAACTAGGTGGTGCTGTTCTGCTACAGATGCTGCAGAGGAGTAGGGATTTGTATGACAGTAGAGGAAAATAGACTGCTTAGGAAGAATTGTGTAATCAGCACATTCTCCCAGCTCCATCTCTACAGCATAGTAACACATCAATACTATTTGCAGAATGTTACATTGTAATTTTTGAATTATAGTTCCGATGTTATGCAAAATATTGCTGCAAGAGATTTGGCATGATTTGCACATTTTACTATAAATAAAAATCCATTTCCAGACTCTCTTATTTTTGCTCACTCTTATTATTCATACTGATTTAATGCTTAAATGTGGCCTTTCTGCATTTGTTATAGTCGGGTATGATTACACATTGTGGACAGACTGCAGGGAGAAGTCTTTTATATCATGTCTCATAGGCTCAGTAGAGTCCAGCCTGAAATAACCAGGGGCATAATTTAGCAAGCAGTGCTGTGTGGGCCAGTAATTGCCTGGCAGCTTTATATAGCTCTGCTATTACGGCGAGAGTATCTTATTCCTTACAAGTGTAAGTGCACTTGCAAAAATATCGTTACAATTTGAAGGTACAGACAGTCACTAGATATTTGTTCCTTATGCCCTCTGGTTAATATGTATTTTACTAGCATTTTTATTCCTGGTACAATGCGTATAACTGAAACTGAACATGTAAACCATGCACATTTCACCTTTCCAAATCCCTGTTAGCAATTGTGTGCTCTGCAACTCTTAGGAAGACTTCATTCTCTATCCATGGGTCTAATTCAGCTTGGATCGCTTTGAGAAAACTCAATCCGGATGACTATTGAAGGACTGTGCATGCACAGCGTCTGCATTGGGCATGCATGCCCGCAATTTGCACATTATTCTGCCTATGCATTCTGCTTTAATGCAGTCGCATTTTGATTGACAAGAAGCCAGCGTTTAGGGGTGTTTCGTGGGTGTGTTTGTCCAAAAGCAGGTGTTCCAAGGTGGTTTTTTGGTGGGTCTATGACATCGGGGATGACCACTTCCAGCCTCTTGCTTCAGCAAAATTGTGGCTGCCTTTGACTGGCGCAGATGGAAAGTACTCTTTGATGCATTCAAAACAATGGGTAATCTACAATAGCAAAACTGCAACTGCAGTTGGGGGCTGCCCAGCACAGGGCAAAGCTGCTGAGCGTGAAAAGACCTGCCCTGCCCTGCCTTGCATTCGCAATATAATCTTGATCGTATTGGAGTAAACACCATGATTGCATAGCTGCCCTAAAAACAGTCCGAAAACGTTGACCAGACCACATCCCCCTAAATGCAGTGTCTTATTATTTTATTAAGAAACTTTATGCATGTGCACTGCGGCCGCTGCGCTTACGCAAAAGTCTCAAAATCATAGAACTTCTGCACTCGATCTTGAATGTGGCCAGTAGCATGTGGCTTTATTCACAGTCAAAGTATTCCATGATTTAAGCTGCACCCATTTGCAGTGTGTGTTTGCACGCACTGGTTGCGAATGGATGTTTAACATAAATCTCCATTCGCAGGCTACAGGGTAACACCCATATCTTTCGATGGTTGCCGACCATCGAAAGATGTGGTGCGTGCATGCATTTAAAGTGACTCTTAGGTCACTTATATATGCGTGCACTTTCGGACTGAAATGGGCAGGCAGCTGACATCTGGTGATGTCAGCTGCCTTCCCCCGGCACCCATGTCACCCGGTGATTACCATGAGAACACCCAGCGTTTTTATGGGAGTGACCATGAAATGATTGGCAGTCCCATGGGCGAGTGCCCCGGCTGCCACCCCAAGCCAGCCCAACGTTCGCAATGTTGGGTGCGTGCATCCGGGAAACAGTTTGTTTGCCGTGGCTGCACGCACACAGCATATGCACATGCACAGAAATGCGGCTGCACATGCAAAACATCGAGCTCACATTTGCATACCTGAAAAACGTCCATTCTCTGGCAACAGAAAGTCATCTGAGGTACAGTATTAAAAAATCATATAATGTATGCACATTTGCTTCTAATTGCTGCTGATATACATTCTAATCTGTGGTGCTTGAAGTTGTTCCTGACTGTGCATAGTAAATGCGTCTGCGAGGAAAATCACACCACATCGGCATTAGTCTGATGCGCTGATAATCTCTAGGCAGGAAGCCTGTGGTCATGTACTGATAAATAACATGGTTAACTTAGAGGCTTGGTTTTGAATACCACTGTTTGCTTGTTCAACAATAAAGCAGTCAGTGGCTGCTCCTATCTGAGGCGACAGCAGTGGCGTAACTATAGCCCTGCAGCCCCCGCGGTGGTGGGAGGCACTGAGAAGGTGTGGTCGCAGGGGGTCTGCGGGGCTATGGTTACCCGCTGTCATCTGCGGATCTCAGCTCCTGCTGCCCCCCCCCCCCTGCGGTTGGTACCTCCTGATGCCGGCGTTTCTGACGGGTCGTCCTGGCTCCAGCTGCTACGGTAATAAAAAGTAACACTCAGAAAATGGCTGCCCCTATACAGCAGACCATTTTTAAACGTTGCTAGAGGAGGCCGTTCCTCTAGCATCCTCAAAAACTGTCTGCATTACAGTATGTGGGCAGCCATTTTCTGAGTGTTACATTTTATTAGCAGCAGGAGACGGGAGACCCGAGTCCCGAAAGAAGCGCCGGCGGCAGGAGGTACTGGCTGCATGGGGGGGGGGGGGGGGGAGAGATGCTGGCACTTTGTTAGGGCTGCCACAATTTGCGGCAGGGGAGCGCAAATTAATTAGTTACGCCACTGGGCGACAGCTCCATCTTGTCTTGCAGTTCTGGAAGGAGGAGACACCACCCAATGGGAGGTGAATGACAGGTAGGACCAATAGGAATTCACTGCCAATGCAGTCTAATTATTAAAAGGTGTGTTATGATTTTAGTGTGAGCACTTCATGTCTCCGGTGGGTACTGCTGGCTTTTCTAAGTCTTTGGAGTAAATCAATTATATGCAGAGGGTCATTTCAACACTAGCAATCGCGGCCTGCTGTGCCCCTTTCACCCAGCTGGATAAGTGCCAGATTCTCCTAATGTTTTTGCTGCCTTTTGTTCAGCGCTTTTCTCAGAGGATTTAGGGCAACATAGATTGTACAACTTAGTATAATAAGCAAAGCAGCTGTAATAGTGCAATGAAAAAGTGTGCACAGTCCTTAATAATGGCAATGAACCAGCACTGCTCTGATAGTAAAATAATATATTCTATAATATAACACTGTTTCTTTCAATTCAAAAATATTTAATGGACAATTATCCGGATATAATAAAAATTAAATAATATAAATACAACATTAGCCTATGACACAATATTTAGAAGTTAATTGTGCTTTACAATTGGATATCAGGGATACACTTATAATAGACTGGAATGGAAGTCTCCACTATTAAAGCAGCATCATTTTTTTTACCAGGTGGCCATGATACTTCCAAGTGTGGAAGGCTGTTACCACAATTTTTTTTGATGGGATGCTCGGTAAACCTGGGTGGCTGATGATGATGTCACTAAACTTGTCTTCTGTATATGTTAGATTAGAGTAAGACCATAGGAGAGATGGTGTGTCCTTTATCCAGTATAGATGATTGCAAAGTGGTGATCCGCAGGAGTAACAGGTGTCAAAGATAAGAAGGCTTAGCTCTAAACCATTTTCTTGGAAGTGCCTCCCAGCTTCATCAGGAGCAGAAGGACACTCTACTGGATGCCAGAGCTGCCAGCTAAAGATTTAATTAAAAGAGAAAAATACAAACTAATAAACATATATTTTAATTTAATTTCATTGTCTTATTAAAAATGTTTTATTGTTTAATAATAATAATTTATTTTCTAACCTGACCCTGGAAAGACTTCACTATAGAGCTCCAGAGATAGCTACGTGACCATAATCATCAATAGCTACCACTGGCACTAGCCTATAATAAATAGGAAAACATTATCTCCAGTCAAAACATTTGTTATTGCTATATATAAGGGGCCTAATTCAGCATGCATCGCTAAACTTCTAAAATGCAGTTGCTGCAATCAAAAAGTTGCCCCCCCCCCCCCCCCCCCCCCCGGAATGAAGGAAAAAACGCCAATAGCAGAAATTGCAAATGCTTTGCAAAACTCGATGCATATGTACTGTACATACATTTATGAAAACCGGAACATCAGAGAGCACTTTCCATCTGCACCAGTCAAAGAATGGTGCAGACCCCATTGAATCCTGGAATCAGAACCCCTCTACCCACTTTTGATTGGGATCCATCCGAACCAGCCCTCCAGCCGAACTCTCCACCAACCTCAGCACAGGAGCTGATAAGCTCACAGCGCCTACCACCCTCCAAGGTAACTGGACATCCACCTGAACCAGCATTCAAACCTGTTGAGGAGGCCGCCAATAGCGCAGGACTGTGCCCCAGGAGTGGACGGTAAAACAGACATCCCCTTATTTCATTTGGGAGTGTTTCTTAAGGGCATAATAGGAACGGACAAATCTCTTTTTCCCACCATCATTTCAATATACCAGGAGTCATGGGACTTAAGTCTAGTGCACTAGCACCTTTTTAGTGTCTTAACACACAGACAGCATTTACTACTTGCTCAGCAATATAAGAAATACAGTACTACATCATTTTAAATATTTTATGTTTACTTTTAACTTTCACATCATGTGCAATAAATTGTGCTTTTCACTGTAAAACCAGTCCAATTGGTCCAAACATTCTAAATTAGCGCTGCTATTTGTTCTCTTTTTTTGCTTTTTGCTCATCAACTCTTAGGGACTAACTATCCCTACTTAGCAGCAGCTTTGTGTCACATACTTAGTCAAGCTCTACGGGTATCACCCCCAGGGGGTGATCCTTTTTCACCAGTCAAAGGCTTCCACATTTCTACTAAAGCAACAGGCTATGGTCATATTTGCAACAATTATGTGTGGTCTTAATTTAACCCCAGCCCCAACTGTGCAATCCCTGGCAGTGGACGTCTTCAGCAAGTTATACACTCGCTGGGTCCCTTGCTGCGGAAGGGAGTGCCGGGGGCAGTCACCGGGCCCGAGCAGGAGAACACCCAGCACTTTATGGGCGTCCCTAGAGCCGCCGAGAGGCAGGGGGGGCGGGTACATGTTACCTGGGCCCGGGCCTGCCAGGGGGGCCCGGGTCCAGACACACACTTTAAAAAAAAATATTTGTTGGGGCTGCGGGAGGACTAGTGTCCGCCCGCCCGACCACCCGCCCATGTGTCCGGCCACCCACTTGTCATCTGCGGCTGCCCCTGCCTTCCCCTTCCCCTGCATATAGGGCACAGTCACACAGAGTGAGAGACAGACGCTAGAAGTCATAGTTCACCTCTAGCGTCTGACAGGAAGCACAGCTCTGCACTTCCTGGTAATGCTGCCGGGCTGTGCTCCCTGTCAGAAGTTGGAAGTGAAAAATGACTAGCGTCTGATCAGCAGAAGCAGGGGAGAGTGAGACTGACAGCCAGGGCTCTGCACTGCGGGGCTGGCCCCTCCCACCACACTCGGGGCAGCAGCAGCGCAGCTCCGTGTGTCAGGGACAAGCCCTGCTCCTGCCTCTTCCTGCTCCTATATGTCTGCCTTTAGTTGCCTGCTCCTACACTGCCGGGTCCCTGCACCACAGGAGGGAGAACACAGCCAGGTGAGAGCTGTATCTCCTGGGGCAGTGGGGGCTGCAGAAAATGTGTATGTATGTGGGGTGGGGGTGGGAGGAGTTGGCTGGGTGTAATTTAAAACAGAGGTTTTAAAGGCTTTAACATGATTTTTTTTTTTTGGGGGGGGGGGATGTGTATAATGTAATACTGTATAATGGTGTGTGTGTGTAATGTAACAGCAGTGTGTGTGTACTGGCTGTAAGATGGCATGCTGTGTATAATTTAATATAATGGTGTGTGTGTAATGTAACAGCAGTGTGTGTGTGTGTGTGTGTGTGTGTGTACTGGTTGTAATATGGAGTACTGTGTATAATTTAATATTATGTGTGTTATGTGGCAGTGTGTGTATGGGGGAGCTGTGCGTAATGCAGGGCTCGACAAACCCCAGGGCCAGGTCGCCATGGGGACCAGAACCTGCGGGTGACCAGATTTGCCAGGTATCAGATCACACTGGGCAGAGTCGTGGTTTCTGTCAATGCAACAGCCGGGCAGAGTGGGGGACAATCCCCCTGGCTTCGGGTGTGTCAGATCAAGTCCGCAGTGTGGAGATGGCTTGCGACCAATCGGAGCTCGCACTTCGGGAGCCAAGCAGGAGCAACAGTGGTGGCTCCTGATTGCCTGTCAGACCACAAGCTCCAATTGGCCCTAAAACTACCTTGAGTTTTGAAATAGCCACGCCGTGGACCTGATCTGATACAGCCGGAGCCAGGTGGATTGTCCCCCATAGCGTTTGTCATTACCGCGCATTGTAGCGGTGGGGAGGGAGAGAGAGGAAAGAGGAGGAGGGGTAATCCCTTATGGCAAATAGCATGTTACCCCTGGCAAAGAGTATGCAACCCCTGGCAAAGAGTATGTTACCCCTGGCATCAAGCAAGTGGTATAATATGTAATGGGTGTGTAGCATGTATAATAGGCATTGCAGTTCCCACATTTTCATCCTGGCTCCTACATTTTTAAACATTTGCCAAGCCCTGGTGTAATGTAATAGCATGTATGTACTGGGTGTAATGTGGGGGAATGTGTGTAATGTAATATAGTGGTGTGTACTGACTGCAATATGAGGGGAGGGTTGTGGGGTAGATGTGTGTAATGCATACTTATATATGCATAGGCAGCAAAAGAGGCAGAAGTTTTCTTTCACATGTTTAGTGCAGTGTTACAGGAAACAACATCCGTAACTGAATCAGGCCCAAAGTGTTCCAGAGTTTTCTTCTGCCACTGCAGGAAAACCCTATAGTGGCCATAGGTGCGCCCATAGGTGAAGTTAGACACGCCCTCTGGGCAGAGCATGACACACCCTCTCAGTGACACATTGCGTTCTTTTAGCAGCTCAAATCTCCCTGAAATTAGTTTTCAAAAGTAGGCAAGTATGATTAACCCCTTGGCAACAAGCTAGAACCACTGGCAATGGAAAATAACCCCCCTTGGCAACGAGCATTTCCCCCTGGCAAAAAATAACCCCTTGGCAACATCTAATAACCCCTGGCAACGCATATTAACCCCTTGGCAATGAGCAAGAACCCCTGGCAACAGACATTAACCCCCCTTGGCAACGAGCAAGAACCCTTGGCAACAGACATTAACTCCTCTTGACAACAAGCAATAACCCCTGGCAATGCATATTAACCCCTTGGTAACTGACATTAGCCACCTTGGCAACGGACATTAACCCCCTTGGCAACGGACATTAACCCCCTTGGCAACAAGCAGGTAATTTATAATTTATTAGAAGCCTTACTGTGGGGGGCAACGTGGTGTGGCATAGTCAGTGTGTATCGATTTTTGTGTAACATCCCAATTTTTGGGGAAGGTTCTGCGGGAATTAAACACTGCATGCGTCTAATAAGGCGGGGAGGCTGAGAGCATGGCCAGCAGTTCACACAGCACTGGCCATGCCCTCACAGCGACAAAACAGCGCCCAAAATTTTTTGGCGTGTGCCTGCGGCACGCACATATATTCCTTTGTCCGCTGCCAAAGTTGGGAGGTATGCACCTCTTTTCTGTAGCTCGCCACTCCAGGGGGGCCCCGTGACACTGTTGTACCGGGGCCCAGGATTTCTCTTGGCAGCCCTGGGCGTCCCAATGAAACGCTGGTCGCTCCCCTGGGAACGCAGGCGGGCCAATGCCTGCTCGGGGCATGCAGCTGCCGTTTGGTGGGGTGGCATTAAGGTGCACACTAAGCATGACCGCTGCTTAGCGAGCCAACCTGAATTAGGCTCCTAGTTATGAAGTGGATTACCACTTTACAACAAATCTATTTTGATAATGTGGTATAATGTCATTTTATGTCTCTTTTATATCTATGTATCTTTTATTTCTGATAGTAATAAATTATACTGGTGTGATTAGGGTGTTGTGAACAATGCAAAAATGAAGCCATTCTGCCAATAAAAAAATGTATTCTCAAAGAATGTTGGAGAAGTCATATCCTACTAATTATTCTAGATAGAACACTATAGGTAACCTGTGGACTTACCAGATTGCTCTTTGTATTCTCCGGTGTTGTCCTCGCTCCTCTATGCTTTGCAATGGCTTTCACTTTTATCTTTTTATTTAGTGAAATTGATTTTTGTCTAGGTGCAGTGAGGAAGCAGCTGTAAAAGCACCTGAGCTTATAACACAGCGAGACAAATGTAGCAAATAAACTAAGGAGTAAATCTTTACAAGTGCTAATAAGTGCCACATGCACTTAGCAATATGTACTTAGAGATCAAATCACAGTAATCCGGTGACTGCAACATTAAACATAAACATAAATACCTTGTGTCTGATAGGCCTTTTCCATTGACCCTTTATTAAAACTTTTTTTAATCTATTTATTTGAATTGAATAATACATGAAAAAATCTTCAGTGTGTGCACTACTTGTGCCTATAATGCTATTCATTAATCTATATGGCACAAACAGTGGGAGCAGGTCGATATCGTTAAAGGATAATTAGCAATTGATCAGCACCTGTGAATTCAAATGAAAAGTCACATTTCTTCCTCCAAGTGACTGGAGTTCTTGGATTGCTGTAACAAGAAGTTCTTTTCTAAGTGTGATCTATAACACCGCTCAGATCAGTGTTGTGTTATTGCCTCCTATTACTGCATTAAGTATGGATGTATTATATTATTTGGGATGCGTTCATTTGGTCTACTGCATTATGGTCGACAGTCATTAGGTCGAATCCATTAGGTCGACATGCTAAAAGGTCGACATGACTCTAGGTCGACATGGGAAAAGGTCGACATGATTCTAGTTCGAAAGGTCATTAGTTCGACAGGTCATTAGTTCGACAAGGTCATTAGTTCGACATTGTCTATGTCGACATTCACAAGGTCGACATGGAGTTTTTCACTGTTTTTTGAGCCAACATGTGCCGACAGGCGGTATTTCATGCCCTACCATCCACTAGGGCGTGGTGGGAGAATAAAATAGTGTGCCGAGCGTAGCGAGGCACCGTGCCCGACGCATCGCGAGCGCAGCGAGCGATGCGAGGGGATGCAGTGCACTTTAAACTGTGTCCATGTCGACTGTGTTGACATTCAGGTAAAAAAACAGTGAAAAACCCCATGTCGACCTTGTGAATGTCGACATAGACAATGTCGAACTAATGACCTTGTCGAACTAATGACCTGTCGAACTAATGACCTTTAGACCTAGAATCATGTCGACCTTTTCCCATGTCGACCTAGAATCATGTCGACCTTTTAGCATGTCGACCTAATGGATTCGACCTAATGACTTTCTACCATAATGCAATAGACCAAATGATCCCAACCCATATTATTTCTATGCTTCTCTCTACATACCTTCTACTTCTACACTGATTTTATCCCAACTTTATAGTAATCTAATCATGTGACCTGGCAGGGTTGCCATCAGAAATGATGGGGCCTCGGACTGACAAAGTACGCAGCCCCTCCAAAACCACCACACACATTGCCCCATAGCCACTATATACTGCCCCATAGACACACACACTGCCCCATAGTCACTATACCAGTGGTTCTCAAACTTGGTCCTCAGGACCCCACACAGTTCACTTTTTCCAGGTGCACTCATTACTGACTGACACATTTCAAAAGATCCACGTGGAGCTAACTATTTCACTGAATTCTGTCAGGAGACCAGCAAAACATGCACTGTGTGGGGTCCCGAGGACCGAGTTTGAGAAACTGTGCACTTTACCATAATGTACTTGCCTAACTTTTTGAAAACTAGTTTTAGAAAGATTATAGTTGGCAGTAAAATGTTGCATGGCACTCAGTTGAGGGAACCTGTTATGCTCCATCCAAAGGCCGTGTCTGTTTCCATATTTTGGTGTATACATGCCTAAATACTTGTAGCAGAATATTTCTAGATAACATTATAACATTATTAACTATATATTTTGTGAAATTTAGCAAGTATTCATATTAACATTGCTGCCTGCACTATTGGATTTGCCCATATTTGTTGTGGTATATATTTTCATATAACGCTGCATAATCCACTTGATAATAAATGTGATGAGTAAGCTATCAATTCCAAATGCAATTTACCTCATAGGTACCAATCAGATTATATAATTGTTGTTCTAGAAGGTGCTAAATTAATAAGATACAGTATATAATCTTATTGGTTGCTATGGGCAACATCCCATCTTCAATAAAACTCCCATGTTAGTTAAATTACCCCTTGACAAATATCAGATTTGACCATTGGGATCCTGGGCGATGGGAACATCCAGACCTCATCTTCACAGGTTATTTGGGTCTTTGGGTTTGGCTGCATGCTAGGCCACTTGCTATTTAGTTATGCTTTCAACACTCAGGCCCTGCCGGTTATAATTCTCAGTGTAGTTTGTCACGGTCCCAGCACCTTGTATCCAGCATCCCGTGGGCCAGCTTTGTTTGTGTCTCAGTCAACATGTTCCTGGTTCCAGCCACTGCTTTCCAGCCTGCCTGTCAGTTTGCGGTGCTCCCTCCTGAACTAGTCTGCTTCATTCCATCTCTCAGATAAGTCAGGAGCTGTTAGCTTTGGTTGACTTTTACTGGTGTCATCTTCTTGCAATGTTGCATTTATTATTGTCTGATTACCTAGGTACCATATTATTGCATTGTTGCATTCATTATCTTTTTGCACCCAATAACCACGTTTTCACCTTGTGTATTGTTATATCCAGTATTTATATTTACTGGTATCATCTTCCTGCATTGTTGCATTTATTTCTGGGTATTGAAGGTGCGTGTACTTCAGCCAGTTACTCTTGCTGTACCTTGCCTCCTGTAGCAGCCTTGTCATCTGTAAGACCAGGCGGCACTGGGGTTGGGGTGGAATTAATCTACCCCTTGGAACGTGGCTGTTATTGGCGAAGCCTTAATTTGTAGGAGGCAATCAGGACAGCTAGGGGTCCGCAACAGAGGGCTTGTACATAACCTTCCTAACAGTCAGCAGACGGTGCATACATTGAAGTATTGTGAAGGCACAAAACGATGTGGTGAGTCTGGAGTAACAGTCAATTCAACAGATTTTTTCAAACTCTTGAATCAATGACTGAGATTAGAAAAGTCATCAGCAGTTGTTGGTCTGCAACATGGAGTCGCGACCCCATGCTGAGAAGGTCAGGGCACTTTGGGGTCAGGATCCACAGTTTGAGAACCTCTGCTGTAAGCTATGTAGCTTACTTACATTACAAGTAAGACTTCCTTTCTGCTTTCCCTCTGAGCCCACTCATTGGCATTTAGGCAGAGTGGGGCACACTAGCCGACAACAGTAGCTCTCTGTTTCTGTCAGTATCAAGACACGCTGAATACTCTCATTCCCCTCCTGCTGTAGAGACCACAGAAAGGGGAACAGCACATATGTGGCTGATCCTGGCTGCATCTTTTCCCATCGTATTACCTACTCTGTCCTCATTCTATTATATATGCTATACTGGATTGTGGAACGTATTCATGTGGTATTCAATGTGGACATGGTATAATGTCGCACAGCAGTAATTTCTCATCCACATGTATATATTTTCATTCGCTTTCCTGCAGCTGAATTCATTACGTTGCAATTGTAATAGGCTGACTGTGACATATACTATCCGATTATTACAGTGATCAATATTATCATCCTGAATTGGCATTAGGAGTAGATCTTTTAGTTAATACATTTTAGGTTTTTAACAGCACTAATATTTTTTTTTTAGATTTGGAGTTTTAGTTAAGGGTTCCAGAGTTCCCCTCAACAGTAGTTTGTCAAAGTACAAGTGGAGTTTTTAATAAGATAGATCCAATTAGTGTCTAATTTGTGTGTTTGGGTTGATTGTTAACAGCTCTTTTCTATCTGTTGCCTAGGAGTAATGTCACACAATGATACAATACACTGATGTGTTTAAGCTAATTTTAATCTCTACCTTTCAATCCTCCATGTTTTTAAATTGAGCTGAAAAATACTCGCATGACAGTAACCCAGCCAGAATAGACAGGAAGGGAAAAGAATAGAAAGAACGCAGGCTCCAACCTACAGTAGTATAAGTCATAATATATTGAAGTAATTATGAATTAAACACTTTTTTTTTTTTTTTTTTTTTTATAGCATTTTTATTTAACTTTTTCAGTAACAAATACAAACAAGACACTTCCCAGACCAAAAGCAAAAACATACCACAGTAAAAATAAATAACACATAAAATCACAAAAAGTCACATCTTCTTAGCCACATTATGTAGTCATCCATAGCTTTACCATCGGCCTCCTATAGTCTGATACAACTAGATTATCCTTTCCGAGTTATTCACCGGGTCTCTATTTTCCTCTCCTTCCCTCCTCCTTTCTCCTCCTCCCACTTCTATCACCACCTCCCGTGGTTATCCCGCCTCTTTTAATATCAGAGGCCACCTTTTATGCGGCAGGAGGCGTGCCGGAGAGGGGGGTGACAACCAGGGAGAGGAGGGGAGGGAAAAGGGGAGAGAGAAAGAAAAAAAAAAAAAAAAAAAAAAAAGGAAGAAAACTTTCCTCTAGTGCTCACGATAAAGAGGGTGTCTTGTGTATCCCTATTACTGATTCCTCTCTATCAGATAAGGGAAATCGTGTCTGTTATCCATGTGTTTTGAATTATGTGACATCCTCCCCCCTACTAACCAACCCCCCCCCCTTCTAACGGGATATAACCAATTTCTTACCCTCTATATTAACATATAACTATACCCCCCTTGACTGTGTCCCTGTGCTGAACCTGCATGCTAATCCTGCGAGTCTTATTGCCAACTGGCTATACATACTATTACATCCTTCAGGGCTCGTTTCCTAGCTGCGGTACCACTAGTGTGACCGTGCACCCTATGTGTATATATGCTTGTGTTATATTTTATTTATAATGGGGCGGTACCTCAGAGCTCTATACTGGTCTGCAGGTCCCCCCGTGCCCTTAGCCTACCCTCTGCTGGACTGTCCGCCCAGCCACGCTACCAAAAAAAAAAAAATTTCTCCCCCTCCCCACCCCCACCCCCCCCTACCGATCCACCCCCTCCGTGTTACTTGCTTTGTAGAATCCTGACCTATTCCAGGGGCCCCAAATTCCCTGATACTTTACCAACGTACCTCTTGAGGCGTGTAAGTATTTCTCATGTTCGTTGGTCTGGTTTACCAGGTTAACCCAATCTCCGTGACACGGAGCCAATGGTGACATCCATCTTCTGGCTATAACCACCTTAGCAAGGGCCACTAGGTTTCTAACCAATTGCCTCATTTCCCCGTTTATTGCGACCTCCTTCCAGATCCCTAAGACCATATTAATTTTAATTAATGCCGCTCTCGGAACCCCTAATTGAGCAAGGGTTTCCCTTACCTCCCCCCAGAACCTACTAGTATCCCTACAGCTCCAGAGTAGATGATCAAACGTAGCCGGCCTACCCCTGCATTTCGGACAGCTATCTGATGCAGACCCCGAGAATTTTTTCATTTTAACCGGGGTAATATAGGTCCTGTGGAGAATATTAAATTGGACCTGTTGTGTCCGCATTGAATTAGTGGAGTGCCGGGGATTTGCCACAGCCACCCTCCATCCCGTCTCATCCAGCTGAGGAATATCCTCAGTCCATTTGGCCCGAAGGGCCCCCATTTCCTCTGGTTGAGAAAAAGACTGAAGGTACTGATACATCTTGGACATCCGCTTCCCTTTGGGGAGTTGTTTGATAAAAATTTTACAAGGGGCCTCCTCCACAACCCAGGATTCGAGCCTCCCCCCCTGCGTCATCGCACTTCTTATTTGCAGATATCTAAAAAATACTTCCTTGGGTAAGCTAAACTCTGATTGTAACTGGGAAAAGGATTTTATTATCCCGTCTTGGCACCATTGACCCACATTCGTGATTCCATAGAGCCTCCAGACTGTCCCCCCTAATTGTTCTTTGAGTGCCCTCATTCCTGGCAGGGATAAGATAGGGGTGTCCGGGTCCAAACCCACCGTTTTCGTTAAATTACAGGTCCACCTCCATACCTTAACCGATTGGCTAATTAATGGGGGCAGATCCCGGCGAAGCCCTCTTACAAACAATCTTTGGAGAGGCGAGAAGTCCGGATCCACCCGCTCCACCAGACTGCGTAATTCATCGGATGCTTCCTCTGGTTTGACCCATGCACAGATTTGTACCAACTGCGCGGCCATATAGTACAATTTAAAATCCGGGAGGGCCAGACCACCCCTCTCCCTACTTTTTTTTTTAATTGAGTGTTTTTTATTGGATTTTCAAAACATACAAACAATCTTACAAAAACCCCGACAGAGACATAAGAAACAAATATCGCATAGTGATAAGTAATATCGCAAACATACATTTGGTGGCATACGAATAAGGACAAAGTGGACATTCACTTCTAAGGAAATAACGTAGTAGCCCGAAGGCGCCATCCGGGCACACTCGTCTATATATGTGGATAGGTCATAATCCCAATGTATTGTCATAAGTGGTACTGCAACACTATAGTTAAGGAACACATCAGAATGGTAGTCTACTGTCGGGAAACCTATACCCGCTATCTCTAGTAACATAAATCCCTCATAAACCCAAATTAAACCACCCATAGAACCCCCCACCCTGTACAACCCTCCCCCAACTAAGGCGTACTTGGATCCCATAATTACCCTTCTAACTTCCCAAGCTATGCTAAACTACCTAACACTCCCCCCCCCCCCCCCCATAAGTTACAGGATATTATATTATGGATGCAACGGGGGTAGTGGTCTCAGACCTAATATTGAGACAGGACAAGATGTGGCTCCCATATCACCTCAATCAGTGACAGAGTCCTCAAGCCTATGTAGTAAAGAATACATAGCAGTGTAGGGAGGAGTTCACACATGAGAAATATGGTGTTTTAGCAGACAGCGAATTTTAAATAATACATAAGAAAATAGAAGAGAAAAAAAAGGATAACAAACAGGATATAGAAGTATGGTGCGATGAGTTATAGAACAGGGCATAATAGACATTTCCAACTGCATTATTGTGAAAGATACTGCATCCCTAGTCCGGCCAGGCCTCAGCTTCCAAGAATGACAGAGAGGAGCATATAGTCATGGTCCAGGTCTTTCGGAGATAAAGGTGACGGTCAGGATATGTACTCAAGAAGTGGCAAAAAAACGTAACCTGAAGCAGATCAAGGGTCTGTGCAAAAGTCACATCGCAGGTTAGGCAGTCAGGTGCAGAAAGGTATAAATTCACCGGCTTGGTCAGGATCACAGGAATGTCAAGGGCATGAACATACTTAGCCACCTCAGCTTCACCGCTCTGCCGGACAGTTGTAGTAGAGAGAGACAGGGCGTCCCTCTGGGGATCAGCATTATTAGGATCAGGCCCAGGTATTGGCAGGGTTTTCAAAGGGAGATGCAGTATCCTCTGGTGCACTAGTAAACAGATTGAGAAGCCTCCGCTCGGAGGCAGAGATGGCCTGAAGGATTAGCGATATTTCCATAGTGCAGGGAGATGCACAGAGCGGCAGAGAATCCAAGCCAGCCGCCGCGGAGGAGCACCAAGGGAGAATGGCGGTGGCTAGCACACCGCTAAGAAGTGTCAATAAATAGAGCGTTAGATGTAAAGCCCCTAACAGAAATCTTCCGATGCACAGATAACATCAAAGAGGCACTGTATGTCCACTAGTATATAGTCCATCCAGTAGCTAGTGTCTGCAGCGGGAATCAGCAGCTTACTACAATACCTACCCCACCTCACCAGCTCCAATCCTATCAGGGGCGCCTATGGGTCTCCGCTTATGCAGGAGTAAGTCGGCACTAGCGTCTCAGTCCAGAGGTCAGGCAAACAAGATGGCGCCGGCACCTCCGGCAGGCCAAGCAGCGCGCCCAACAGAGACAGCTCCTGCTTCACACCGACAATCCACCGGAGGGTCACCAGTCGCCCCCACCCGCCGAGACACCGGACAGGGCACCAGCGCACTCAAGTCTTTGGGCCGCGCTCCAGTGACACCGGAGCTTAGCCAGCGCTGTCGGAGGAACCAAGATGGCGCCCGCGCACGGAGGAGAGGACATGCAGATTCCAGCAGGCCCAGGCAGTCGCCCAACTCTCCGCTCACCGCACCGGAGAATCACAGATGGTGAAGGAGACACAGGAGCAGCTCCGGAGCCAGTGGAGGTAAGAATGCGGTGTCCAGGGGTCCCGGGGAAGGATATATAAAAAGGATCTTGTCGGAGCTCTTACTCCCCGCACCCGCTCACGTTGACAGCCAGGCCACGCCCCCATGAATTAAACACTTAAATATGAAATAAATATAAATAAGAAAATAAATAGTAATTACATATATTACATTCCCAATAGCTGCTAACATTACAACAGAAGCTAGGAAATAAACTTTTGCTGCTTCCACCATAGAAATTGCCGGAATATCCCTTAATAAAAGGAAGCACATACTTTTATTCATATATATTTTAATAGTTATAATATAACAAATACATACAGATGCATCCGTACAGTATCGGTCGGTACACAGGGTGCATGAGAAAGTCATCTTCTGTACATCTTGGTCAGTGAAAGACTTTTCCCAAAAATTTGCATCGCTATGCGAAAAAAGACACACAAGCAGCCTACACTGATTACAATGATATGCAGCATGTGATTATTCTATGCAGTGCAGTAGAAAACACTGTAATGTAGCATTTAGTATGCAGATACAGATGTGTACCACTACATTGTTTATGTGTATAAATTCTTTCTGTAGCGTGACCGCGATCACATCACTGCCAAGTACCATTGTGGTGTATGGGAAGTGGCAGCATGTGCATGTCAGCTCCCATTAATACAATGGCATAGCAGGCTCACTCCCTGCTATGCTGCAACATCCTTGGTTGGAGCTATCCAGCAATCAGAGTGCTGACAGCCATTCACCGGCTGTCAGCCATATGGAGAGATGGTGCAAGATCCCAGGATGGGTAACGTACATTTATAAATGTATTCCCATTAATGGGTGGTAAAGGGGTCCCAGGACATTGCTTTGCAAATGATCTTCAATGCTATTAAAAAAGGCCTTTATGTAGTAGAAGATCAAACACTTAATAGACCACACGTGGCTGATGGATCAAATATGATGACGATTAATTTCATAAAGAAGAGGAATCTGGAAGTCATATTATGAACTGACCATATTGGGCTCATTGGTGTTATGGAATTAAGCTGATTAGGTTATGGTATATATAGGGTGTCTATGTCGACAGCCAATGGGTCATCACCAAAATGTAATATCATGGATATGGTCAACACGGACAAAAGGTTGACAGAAACAAAAGGTCAACATGTCAATCGTCTACACACGAAAAGGTCGCCATGCGTTTTTCATGTTTTTATACTGTCAGTTTGTAGATTTCATTAAATGGCAGGGGTGGAACTATAGGCAGTGCAGGTGGTGCACTGCACCGGGCCACATGGAGTTAAAGGAGCCCACTGCCTGCTGGGTATCAGCATTTAAAAAAATATATTAAAGTGGTGCACCGCATGCATACACCTGACAGCTGGGAATGATTCTCTGCCTGCCTTCCAGCTTTCAGGGTCTGACTGCTGTGTCCTGCATGGGGGTAGGGATTAGCAGGAAGCCCAGCGGGATGATGGGGGGGGGGGAACGGTGTTTGGGGCTGAAGTGCCCAGCATGTGTTGGTCAGTGTCTTTCTGGCTGTTGGGTGCTCACTTCCCATCCTCTTCCTATAAGTTAATTAAGTCATAATGCACAGATAAGCTCCTGCCCTAAACAACAAGGATCTGATGCTGTACCCATGCAACCAGAGCCATTACTACTGGTGTGCAAGCAGTGTCTTGGCAACAGCTTATATGTACTGTAGATGCAGCACCCAGGCTCAGGCCTCTACTGTAAACCCCCCACCCCAAGTCAACCGCCATCTGCCCGCCACATTAATATTGGATTCAGTGCTGGCTTCGGGTAGAAGTGGCAGCGCTCCATGGCTAGGCACAGAGGCTACCTCTCACAGCATCCTAAGGGATGTGGTGCTGCACTAAGTGTGTCCACTGAGCACTGACTCCACTGCTTCTCCTGTAGCAGCATATCTCGGCAGCACTGCCCCCGCAGCTTCTGCCCGTCCTCTTTGGTTGCAGTCTGAGTCAGACTCAGGAGGAGAGACATCTTCTGATCAGCAGCCCACAGGGCCTTGCGAGGAGTGGCATTGTTTTCTAGGAGAGACTCCCAGCAGTCCCCCAACCAACCTCAAGGTGGCCAGGACTCAGTGAAGTGAGAAAACTGCAGGGAATTATGTGTAAGTGGCATTAGAGTGTGTAGCATTATGTGTAACAGACATTATGGTGTGTAGCATTTTGTGTAACGGGCATTATGATGTGTGGCATTATGATGTGTGGCATTAAGTGTAAGTAGCATTACGGTGTGTGGCATTATGTGTAATGGGCATTATGGTGTGTAGCATTGTGCAAGTGGCATTACGATGTGTAATGGGCATTATAGTATGTGACATTATGTGTAAGTGGCATTATGTGTAATGAACATTATGGTGTGTACACTTCTGGTGCAGGGGCTCTACCTGGTGTAATGTGACCACTTCCATTTGCTCTCAATAGTGGAATATAGTGTAGTGTGAATTGGTTGATTATGTGGTAGGGATGCCAATCCCAGGGCATTTTTTCAGTCACTTTGTAGTGGATATGGGCGACCTGCACAGCAAGGCGGTCAGAGGTCATGCTGCGCAGGCCGCACTGCCCATACCCGCTCTAGACTGCAGGCCAGGGATCAGGAACACTTGGGCAGTGTCTGAGCAGGTGCTCAGGTGCTGCCCGGTATTAGATATGCGCATGCACAGCTAATACCGGAATCCCGGCATTGGAAGGTCCAATCCCGGGATTCATATCCTGGTGGTTATTGGGCCAAATCCGGGGATCCCGCTGATCCCAAGATTGGCCACCCTATTATGTGGCCACGGACCTTCCCCATAAAGTCTCAGCCCTAAAGTTTTGATGAGCATCTTCGGCACACAATGGCTCTGTTTTGGGTGTGAAGGTGGGGTTTCTCCTTCCTGGCAGCCTGGGCTTACCTCGTGTCTTCTCCTTCCTTTGTGTATGGTGTATAGCATTATGTGTAATGGGCAATATGGAGTTTGTCATAATGTGCAATGGACACTTACGGTGGTTGACATTTAATAGAATGCGATTTTTAGTAAGGTTTCGAAGTCTCAACTTATCTCATTTTCTGAAAACGCTATTTTTTTAAAAAAAATTGTCAATTTAATGCGAATTCCCAGCTAAAATCCAATATGCTATCGCTTGATGTCGTGCAATATTATAACCTGGTCATGTGCGAATTTCTGACCAACCTGAATGCGATTTATAACACTACCTTACTAAACCAATCAACACACACACACCTATTGGCCCACCTAAGTCCCCTAAAATATGAATCACACACCCTATATAAAGGGGTCTGGTGCCATTTTGACCTTTAAAAGTTAGTGTGGAGAGTAGCATGGACAGGAGAGGAGGTAAAAGAGCAAGAGAGACCAGCAGTGACAGAGGCAGCATGGTGCCAAGGAGGGTAGTGCCAGGGAGAAGTCAGAAGGCGCGCCCACAACAGGAGGAGTAGGAGGATGCTGTTGCTGTCTACAGCAGCACACAAGAGGACCTGTTTGCCACACACTATTAGGAGAAGCAAGAGGAGGCAGACATGTCTGAGTTAGACTGACGGGAGGAGGAGGGTGATGGTGGCCAGGATGATGATGAGGAGGAGGGTGAGGAGATGGACTGGGACACAGGCTCCACCACAGGATGCACTCCTAGTAGGCACCATGTGCACTTTTCATATGAAGAAATTTCTGCCCTTATCCGTGCCATGGTGCCCCTTTTTTACTGCCTTTTTGGCAAAGATAATGCATGCACCAATATGCTGCGCAAGTGGCAAATGTGGGAGGAGATTACTGGGGCTGTGAATGCTGTAAGCAACCATAAATGCAAAGTGCGCAATGTGAAGAAGCGCTTCAATAATATCAAGCGGCTCCTCAAAACTAAAATGGCCACTGAAAAGAAGCAGGCCAGTCGCACAGGGGGTGGAACCAGTGTGAAAGTTACCTTCACATCCAATGCGGAAAAGTTAAAAAGAATCATACCACCAGAGGTACATATTGCTGTCAACGAAAGACTGGTATCACCACCACAACCGGATAAGTGTTGTCATATTTAGACAAACAAATAAGCATTGTAATGTAAAATACATGTGTCACGTTCCCTGAATCTGGTGAAGGACCAGCTGGAGTGTAGCGGAGGCTGGGTGCTTTGATATAGGGTGATTGCATGGACAAGAGATCAGGATGAAACCAGTTATTAAAGTTAAAATTTTTAATGGAAAGGGTCTGGCACAAAATAATGATGATGAAACAATGATGATATGAATAAAGATAATGATGAAGAAACTGAAGATGATGAAGCCAATGAGAATGAAGGTACTGCTGAATGAGGTCGTGGCTGCAGAGGACCAGGGATACTGGGCCACGGATGATAGCTGTCAGGACATGACGAGGGAGGATCACACCTTTGGGGTGTTAGCCTTAATGTCCATTCTGATCCCTATAGGCGGCAATGGAGAGTCCGTGGTATTACTTGGAAATATTTGCAGTGGACGACCAGCAAGAGTAGCGAGGTAGAGCAGCTTCACACGAAGAACGGGGATTCAGGCTGTAGCTGGGAGGAGCTACAGAATTGTCAGGAGATGCGCAGAGAGCTGCTATCTATCGGACAACATTGTACTGACTGCCGGTCTGGCCCGGCTTGTCAGTATTTATGCACTGAGCTGTGCAATGATTGGCCGGGTGGATGACATCAATGCTAAGGCAGTGAGGAATAGGTTCTAGGAACCAACAAGATGGCCACCGCCTGTAGGGCGACACTATTCAGCCAGCAAGGAATAATACGCTGAGGCACTGCAGCCGGCGCTTCCTAACCTGAGGCCTAGAAAGACGCGGACGCCATCATGGAGGATCCCACCACACGCCGCCCAGAGCCAGGACGCCAGAACACTGCAGGCCAGAACCGACACTCGGAGAAGGAACAGGCGCCATGGTGGATGATAGAGCGCCAGAGCACTTCAGGTCAGGGACAGCACTGGGAGCGAAGGTAACTGCCATGGTGTTTGTGAAAACATGTAATGCTGTGTTGGTATGTTTTCTGCAATATATAGATAAAGCCCCTGTCGTCTTTGTCCGGCGCCCGCCAGAACATCCCCTCTGCTGAGCACCGGTGGACAGGGACTTCATTGAATTGGGACGCGAGTGCATCTCATGCGCACGCACGTCCCAGTCTCTCAGTGGATGGCCAGCGGCACCCTGCCCATCTCCACTTCCGCAGGAGACGGGCAGGGTAAGGGGGGGGGTGGGGTTTGGGAGGCGAGGGAGACCATTGGCGGGGGAGGTGGCGTTGTCGGCAGGGAGCTCTGTTGTCATGGGCACACATCCTGGCGGCTGGTGGGGCTGCCGATAGTGGTCACTAGTGTTTTTTAGTATAGTAATATTTTTTTAGTGACAAAACAATAACAGAAATGATGGTTTTCCATGATTTTTTAGCTTATAAAGTTTTGAGGAATAAGCAAAATGCATGTTCGGGCATGTAGTCAATTAGTACACATCAGTTGACACATCTGTTCATACATGCTGGTTCCAAAGTTCCTTATTGCAAATCATTAAATAAGTGTTATCCAATGTTTTTCACTTCAATGACACAATCATACAGATGGTACAGTGGTAAAATATCCGCCTAGCCATTGGAAAAGACATCAGCATAATCCATATAACTGCCCGGAACTCCCTCAAACGACACAGCTGCCACTTGATGAAGGTTGTCTCAAAAAACGACACAAAACTAAATGAATGGCTGGACAACTAGTGAAATAAAAAGCAATGGACTCACAATGAAAAATACCAAAATAATGGAGGGGTCTGATGGGAAATGAATCCACTGGTGAGATGTTTTCCATCCAAACCCCACATAACAATAACTTTATGAAGTTGAAGTTGGGGAATCATGAACCTCTGGGCAAGGGAAATGTCCAAAAAATACCCGGCGGCCCCACTTTCAATAAAGGCCAAAATTGAGGTATCTACAGTACCTCATTACACCAAATCTTAGCTGGGACAAGCAAAGAATTATGGTAGGAAATCAGCTGTAGACTGAAGTGAACTTCCTCACCATTCACTTGGTCCAAGCATTTCACAGTTTATTAGGACAGTTGCGCAGGACATGACCCTTACCACTACAGTATAGACACAGACCAGAACTGATCCTGTGAGCCCTCTCTTCAAAGGAGAAGTGACACTGAACAGTGCCATTTAGGGCAAACAGCCCAAATGGTATAAAAAAATAAAGAAGAGGCGTAATACTGGGGAATCTCTAGAGAATCTAGAGAAAACAGACCGTTAAAGATGGAAATGACAGTTCAAATAATAACAGATGGTAACCAAACCAGACCTGAGCTGGGAGGACACTCCAGGAACTAATAACCAAAGCAAGCAGGAGCAAGAATAAAGCTGTAGAAAGGCAGGAGGATAGCTCTGACTGAAGCTATCACTGGCAGGGCTGTGCTGGGCTTACTCTCCTAAGTAGACCAGTATAACCAATCCCCAAGGGAGCAGCTCACCCAGCCCCCAACCCTGGTTGCCAGCTGCAGACGGGCGCGCTGGCCCAGCGTCTCTGCGTTGCAACTACCCAGCAAGGGAAGTGACGGTGCTGCTGTCACCTGGCATTCCCATTTGTCGGACAACTGCAGGAGCCTCTGGCAAAAGCAGCACCCCACTTCAATTAAAGCCATGTACATTAATTTTACTTGCTTTCTTGAGGATTATTAGCTTAATCATAAAACTTCCATTCAGTATCATAAGCGGTTGTGAAAAGTGCATTAATGAGATCACACTTTTAACACCTATGTGCACAAGACTTTCTCATACAGCAGCAATGCAATGCCATAGCAAGATCACAATATAGACAAGGCAAAACTTATGTTCAGTGCCAGGAGTTGTCGATCTTTGGATATTAAATAAATAAAATAACAATATACTACAGAGAAGATTTACAGACATCACAGCTAGTGGTCATTGATGAATAATAGATTATTTATTTGTGCTACCACTAGTTCAATCCTCATTGCAATATAGTCTAACTGGCAGGAAAATACTTAAAACAGGAATGGAAAATTGTATACCTCTTGCCTCTGTGTTACACATTTTAATATGATAAAGAGAAAGATGCACTGGCCGGATGTGAAGCTGCGTTTTGTAGCATATAATGTAGTGAATATTGCCTTGCTAGTAGACATGGTATCTTACAGACAGTGGTGGGTAGGCCACTTTATCGCCAAGTGCTGTGGGCCACAATGTAGAGCAAAAGGGCCCTGGTGGTCCAGTGTATACTCCTGATGTGCAGCGCTCAGATTTGACTGTCAGCGGTAGCCACGGTCATGTGATTTACTCACCAGCAGAATTTGGGCCAGCTGCACTAAGCTTCAAATGTGATAAAATGGATAGTGATAAACAACCAACCAATCAGCTCCGACCTGACATTTTTTAAACAGTCTTTGACACAGTTTGCCTCAAGAAATATTTAAACCTGACGTGTCCAATAGCGCTGCAGTTGCATTGCTTTCTCTCCCAGTGTGGCCAGCCATGGGAGAGGAGAAGACGGAGGAGCACTGTGCAGCCAACAGCTTAGAATGCTGCAGCAGTGCT
Source organism: Crinia signifera (assembly GCF_055691185.1). Taxonomy (NCBI): domain Eukaryota; kingdom Metazoa; phylum Chordata; class Amphibia; order Anura; family Myobatrachidae; genus Crinia; species Crinia signifera. The sequence continues at coordinate 210,157,002 of NC_139219.1, forward strand.
TCCTCCCATAGTGAGCCCCAGAGGAGAGAGATCAGCCAGCTGCTACTTTGTGTCAGTCCAAGGGGACTTTTGCCATTTGTGCTGTCAGCTGAGCCTGCTGAGAAAATGTTGAGGCCAATGGGAAGGAGAGGATTTGGACTGTCAGTGTTTGGGGAGATATGCATGTGAGGGGGAGGGGGGTTATTTATTATTTATTTACAATTTCTTACATAGTGCAGCATATTCCGTTGCACTTTACAATTGAAAACAACAGTGATGAAACAAACTGGGTAGAAACAAAGAGGAAGGAAAGCCATGCTTGTAAGCTTGTGAAGTTGTTGTCACTGGTGTCAGGGGGAGGGGAGGAGGAGGTGTGAGGTATCTCTGAAGGAGTTGTCAGTAGGGGAAATGGGTATGTTAAATTTGTTACTTAATGTGAGGCTATTCCATTTGGCAGCAAGTCTTAAAAGCAATATATGTTGGAAAATGTAGTTCTGCTGGTAAAACACTTAAATACAGTGTTCAACCCACTGACGCACCAGAGTGTTCCGCCTTGGCATGAGATGCTCGCGTGTCCCCTTCTCGATGAATGGTGCACCGGATGTGGTATTTTTAACATACAATAAAATGCATGCGACGTAAAAGGACACCCAGAGAGCTGCTGGGGAGTTCAAAGGAAATCGGATGCGATTCGCAGGTGCTAAAAAATCATCCATGATGTTCTTCTGATAAAAAAATCATCCATGATGTTCTGCTGATAGGTCCGATTCCAACTTATCCTATGTTCTTCAGGTCCGACCTCCGACTACGATCCGATGCACATGGGAATGCACTTTGGATCTGATCAGATGTCAAACACCTGCGATTTGGCTACTTTTTATCAAACTTCTTAAGCCAATCCCTTTGGTATCAGATGAAAACTCTAGTGTGTGGTCGTCTTTAAATATTCATGCTGTTCCGACCAAGATTCAGTGTATAAAAAGACCAATGTTTACATCACTAGGTTCTTTTAGTGATGTGTAATGTTTGGTGGGTTTTGTGGAACTGTCAGGAGAGGAGGAGCTGAGTAAGTGGTGATGGGAGTGTGGTGGAAGATTGGCCATATGTAATACCTTCTCATGTAAGTGGAATTGGAGAATTCTGGATGAAGACTGAGGAGAGCTGGATAGGTTTTGAAGATTTAATTAAAGATTGTCATGATACAGTTCAATAATAAAGATTGCAAACATAACATAAAAAGTATATGATGTTCACTTGTCTGTTTATTTGTGTTAAATTTTTATCTTTTGCTTGCTTTTATATATAATAATAAGGTACTTGTTTCCTAGAACGGCGCCCACGATTTCCATCATATGGGCTCCTAAAAATCTCATCGCATCGCATCCCCCTGGAATATTGCAGCATGCGATGCAATTCAATTTTTAATTTACAAGCACCCATGCCATGAGATTTGATGGGTGCTTACAATGAGATGTAACCCCCAGTATCCACGCCATCCCGAAGCGTAGGGAGCGGCGGTACGCGTCCTCCGACCTTTTCATACTCCCACTATCCACGTCGGCGTGGAGTTGATTTCAGATAGTGTGGCGAGACACTGAGCCCGAAGCATGGCGAGCACAGCGAGCCCCTTGAGGGGATGCAGAATACGAGCCTAAAGCGTGGCGAGCGCAGCGAGCCCCTTGAAGGGACGCGGAATACGAGCCCGAAGCGTGGCGAGCGGACACGGATTACTTTGCGGGGCTCGCCGCGCTTCAGGCTCGTATTCCGCATCCCCTCGCGGGGCTCGATGCGCTCACCACGCTTCGGGCTCGCTGCGCTCGCCACAATATCTAGAATCAACTCCACACCGACGTGGATAGTTGGGGTATGAAAAGGACGCATACCGCAGCCGCTCGCCAACGCTTCGGGATGGCGTGGATACTGGGGTTTCTCATTGTAAGCACCCATCACATCTCATGGCATGGGTGCTTGTACAATTAAAAATCGCATCGCAACCCATTTGCTGGCATGCGATGCTATGCGATATTTAATTGTACAAGCATCGCATTGCACACCACTAAATAAGGTACACGACAGAGCCGAATTTCCCATTAGGCACGTGCCTAGGGGCGGCACATGTTTAAGGGCGGCACTTGGATGCCTGTGATAGTACTCTCAGCCCAAAATGTACCAATAACTGCAAAATATCCACTGTACTGTACTATATTCCATCTTAAATAGAGTGTAAATCAATAAATAAACAATAATCAATCAAAATAATACAATTAGGCAGGGGGGGGGGCGCGAACATTATTGTTGTGCCTAGGGGCGCCCTCATCCCTAAATCCGCCCCTGGTACACGATGCCATGCGATGGGCGCCGTGCTAGGAAACAAGTACCAATAATAATATAAGGTATATTTTAGGACTCAATTATTTGTTGGTGCACCACAATAGGACAAACCTTGCTTTTCCTCCTCCTTCCTGATACATATGTATTTTGTCAGTGGTAGCACACCCCTGTAATAAATGTACCTATATGGTCTCTATTACTACACACAGGGGGCCTCTTTTTGTAAATAATTATTCACAATAAATACAAAGTCTTGTGCGATTGAACCAAACCAACCCTACTTCTCATTACAAGTTCTTTTTATCCCAAAATTCACTAATTAACGCTGGTGAATAATGACAGGGTTGTCAGATTCTCATATGTCATAAAACCTTCTTGCTCTGTCCTAAGGTGCCAAGTCTAATCAGTCTTTAAGATCATAAAGTTTGGTATTTCTTTACTTCATTAAATATTTCCCTAGGATTAATGGATTTTTTTTAGAAGCGTTAAAATAAAGAATTACATATATAATAAGCCAAACTTTATTTCCTGCCCAAAAAAAGTTAGCTTAAAGTTATATTTTTTTAAAATGTTTAAACTCTTTTCAGCGAATGAGTTTTGGGTGCAGTGTGGATTCAAGTACAGTAGCATTATGAATTGCTACTGGGTTCACTTACCCTAACTTTCCCTACCTGGGTCCAGGCGTGAGTAAGGTGGGTTGTAATGAGCTCCTCCCCTGTGTTTGGGAGACTTCTGATGTTAGCTGCTTGTCCCAGAATGACCTTTCATTAATAATGGTATTAAACAATATCTCTGGTAACATTCTATTTTATATAAAACAATTACCTATGTGGTAACCATAGGCAAATGCAGGGGGGTTTCTGGTTGCCCAGAAACCCCCCTCCTCTTGGCAAGTGCCTTAAATTATGACAACAATAGCACTGGTATTGAATATGATCAGTAGGGCTGCCACCACATCATGCAGAGCTGCTGCACATGCCCAGGGAACCAGCTTATACTACCACGTTTACTGTGTATGTGGATCTGAGCCCTCAAACATCGCAATGAACCAGAGAGTGACCCCCCCCCCCCCCTTTTTTTTCATGAACCAGAGAGTAGCTGCCAGGAGGAAGAGACAGGAGCCTTACCATGAAGTGGGAGATTGTGAGGTTAGAAAGTGCAGTACTGGTTCTATTATGTTTGTTTATTTATTTATTATATGTTTAAGCTTTTCCTGAACACTTATTTTATTTATTTTATTTAAATGTTTGAAACAGCCTATATTATAGACCATCTATACTGTTTAGTATCAATACTGTATTCCATACAGTATCCAGTGTATAAAAAGACCAATTTCCGGTGCTGTTAATGCTCCCCCAGACTCGCGTACTTACTGCAATGCCCTTCAGAGTGGGAGATTTTGTATTACATTTGGAATCCCCCCTCTAGAAATCCTGCGTTTGCCACTGGTAACATATAAACTGATTGGCTGGCTGTTTATCACTCCACATGTCATCACTTTTTGAAGCTTGATACTTTTGGCCCATATTGTTCTAAATGTTCTAGATGATGCTAGTTTGTGGAAATACAAGCATTGTAGTCTTTCAATTATTAAATACCATCCAGCATTCTCCTTGGTAGTTATACCTATAAAGCCTTTGTTGTATGTTGTATCCCAAACTTTTCTTACTAAATGTGCTCCCATATATCTACCAGGCCAATTTGTAAGGTCCAAAGCTTCTGGCAGATTATTATTCTGTTAATTACCAAGTTGCAATACAGGAGGCAATACCTGCAATACCATAGGTCAAAGGTGATGGCAGAACTAATTAACACAAATATTGGTTAACTCATTTCTCCATATCTCTAACTCTAGAAGCCATCAAAGAGGTCACAGATTAGTGATTAGTTCATTAAGGTAGAGATTTGAGTTTAGATTTAAAATTGATTTGCTAAAGTAAAACTTGCTTATATTATGTTATAACAATTTACTTGTGTGATTGTATTTGTTCATACTAAGTACAAGAAACGATCAGGATGAAAGAAAATACATTGAAAAACATTGACTTTAACGATTTCAAATATAATGTTAAAGCATCCTTGTGCACAACTGCATTTACCAAGATAAACTTGTTTGGTCCAATTACCCATATACTGTACATTGCAGAATATCAGAAAACACATAGTAAAAGAACTAAAAACCAATAACACTTAACAATGAATATAAATCCTACTAGGAATTGGGATGTAGCAGTCACTCAGGCAACAAGTCACTGTAAAGCCTAAAATGTCTTCGGAGAGGTTGCGGATTAGTGGCAGGATAAAATTGGATTAGGTTTAAAGAGGCTCCACCTCAGAGAAGTTTAATGATAAAAAACAACTTGCTAAACATAAATATTAAGTTGTGGTATTTGGTAGAATAAGAAATCATTCACTGATAGCGGGGGGATCACATACTTGGTCTCTTTTCTCAAAGGAAGTCATCTGTTGAACAGAGTTGTGACAGATGATTGCTACTGCACCTGGGTTACAAGGGATATGGTCACTAGGTCTACAATCATTAGGTCAACATGACTGAAGGTCGACATGCAGGAAGATTGACATGGGTTTGGTTGACAGAGTCAATAGGTCAACATGCATTAGGTCGACATGTGGAAGGTTGGTCGACATGAGGAATGTCAACATGTGGAATGTAGGTCAACATGAGGAAGGTCAACAGTCAAAGGTTGACATGGGTTTTTTCACATTTTATTTTGAGCCTACATGTGCCAATGAATGGTATTTCATGCCCTACCATCCACTAGGGCAGGGCTGGGCAATTGCAGCCCTCCAGATGTTGATGAACTACACATCCCAGTATGCCTTGCATCAGTTTCAGCATGGCCACATAGCAAAACTAATGCAAAGCATCCTGGGATGTGTAGTTCATCAACATCTGGAGGGCCGCAATTGCCTAGCCCTGCACTAGGGTGTGGTGGGAGAATAAAATAGTGAGCCAAACATAGCAAGGCACCGGTCCCTGAAGCATGGTGAGCGCAGCTCTACGTTTCACTGTCCATGTCGACTGTGTCGATGTTCGGGCCAAAAAAGTGAAAACCCCATGTCGACATTTTGACTGTCGACCTTCCATATGTCGACATAATGCATGTTGACCTAATGACCCTGTCGACCTTCCTGCATGTCGACCTTCATGCATCTCAACCTAGTGATGTCGACCTAATGCTTGTCTACCCAGTTGCTGTCTACTCAATGATCCAAACCCAGTTACAATGACATGCAATCTGAATTGTATTAGAACACTGGAAATGGCAATTTGAAACACAAACGTTAAACATAAAATAGTATTTTCCAAAGTGAAGTTGGTTACACCTCACATTGCCCAGTTTGTATTCTTTACATGTATAAAATCCGGTTGTCATATCAGAACTTGCATTTTAAAGTTTTTGGCTTGATGTTCGATTTAGTAAGTTTTACAATTTACTAATCATAAAAAGCACCCCAATTCACACAGTTTTGCAAAATTGTACTTACCGGTAATTAATTTCTCCTTTTGAGGAAATGTAATAATCTATGACCTTGTAAAATTCATGAATTTCTGCTAATTTTCATACAAATTGCTGTATGTAATATACACCAGAAAACTGCTGTTTTCAAACAGAACCACAAGTAGCCATCACTATTTTCATTAGCCCCAATGCAACTTGCTTAGAACCAATTATAGGCTTGGAAGGTTCTGATTGGCTGTGTCTTATCTAAGAGATAAAACATTTTGGAAAAAAGGGAAACTTGGATTGCACACCATAATTTTAAACATAATGAGAGTGTTCCCATGCTGATTCTTCAACTACCATACAGGAAAAAGCACTTAGAATACTAATAGTCAAAATAATTTAGGTTAACTCTTACAATTAACATTGAGTATAAGTGAAGTTTTTACCACTTCTGGCCAAAAATGTGGGCCCGTAACCCATGTCCAGGTGAACTTCATTTCTAGAAATGTGTGGCAAAATTAGTGCTCCTTTACAATTTCTGCTTAATAAGCTCAGTTGAGTAGAACAGTGATAAATGGGGAGGGGGAGGTTGGGGAAACCTATATGAGTGTCAGGTCCATACTAACTCCTTCTGAACACTGGCTCACCCTGTCAGGAGGCCATTACTGGGAGAGGACTCATGAACACCTAGGATAGTTGGGAAGTATGGGCAGCAACCTCTGTGAGCAGTCATGCATGTAAACTTATTTATTTTTTAAAGAATATTTTTTTAAATAAAGATACAAATGAATGAAAACAAACAGAGGGGTATGCAAGCCACTATCAAAACACTAGATCATATGGTGTGTACACACGGTACAATTTAACATTCGATTTTGACTATATACTGTAGTCAAAATTGACTCAAGTTTGCATATACATCGAACTGAGATCAAACAGGCTTGTAAACTTCCACTCCCGATTCGATGCCGATGCACGCTCCTTTTCAGCAGAAATCAAATAGACAGTGCAGCCAAGGCTATAGAGCAGAGAACAGTACAAATTAAACAAGATATTTGTAATGAAATGTTAATATGTATCTTTAGCCCATCAAATAAGTAAATATATAAATACCTTTTTGTTACACTTGCCATTAAGACTCTGAGGATTAACCTACAGTACATATATGAATACTGACACCTGAACCTTTGAATCGGTGAATATAAAAAAATCATGTGTGCACTGTGCAGATAAGTTACTTTATTCACATAACAGCCTGACATGTACAAGTCAGCAGTAAAATAATTGACAGCTATCCCTGCTAGCAGTATTATATTAAGCTGCTATTTTTTGTGAGCAAACATATTGCTGATGTTGTTAACATTGACCTTGGCCCAGCTGATATAGGAAACGATTGGCTCCTGATGTTGCAACTCTTTATGAAAGTGGCAGATTACAGCTGCAGACAGTGGGCATCTCTGTACAAAAGGCAGATGTTGTTGAATTAGTATAATTTTTCAGCCGCTTAATAATAAGCCGTCGCAATGTGATTCGCATCCACTTTTAATTAGGCCCTCAACCACTGATACCGTAGTATTTCAAACAGTGCATATACAATACTGTATATCACACTGTCCGCAAACCCAGATCTTCAACTGAGTCTCTTGCATATGTTAGTGTATTTAGATTACTTTTAATGTTTTTCCAAATATACAGTACTTTTAATATCTCTCATATCTCTCAGTATGCATTCAGTGAGCCTCAATTACTCTCAATAACTCCTAATGTTTTCAGTAGAACCCAGAAGCTCTCAAAAGGGACATCTCCCTTTATCTGAATTTAATCTCACAACCCCTATGATTTCAGCTGTGGCTCACAGTGCAGAAACCACTATCTCTGGATTTCAGGCTTACTCTGCTGGAGATTCTATAGTGTTCCCCAGTAGATAGTCAATACCACATGGTATACAGTAACTTGGGATTTGTTTCCTGCACAGTCTCTCTCCTCAGTCCTGTGGTTCTTCACCCCACTCTCTTACTCTAATCATTGATGCCTCTGCAACTCAATTGTGCATGTGCAACTACCAAATCCTTTTTATGTGGCAGGCTTGACCCTTTTTGGAATGTTTAGCTCCACTTATGCTGGGTGCACAACAGAACGATGCAGATCGTGAGCAGGTCATAAGACGATCGTGTGACCCACTCACGATCTGCTGCAGGTAGGATCTGAGAAACGACCCGTGGGGCCGCACATCTGAACGGGATCGGATCAGTAATGACCCAAAACATGCCTAATTTACAATCGGTCGAGATTGTATCTAAATTGGGTAATTTTGGGCCAAATTGTTCTGGTGTGTCCCCCTATTAGAAGTAGCCTTATAAACCACAATGTGCATTTTTTCCTATAGAGCCACTGGTATTACACAAGTTGTCCTCTTGTATCTCTTTCCAAACTTTGATATGTCACTCATCCAGTAATGGAGTTTTAATGGATCCAGCTGATTTTTGGGAATAGCAGTTTTATATTTTTCTTGTTGTCTTCTTCACCCTTTCTGCCCTGTTTTTATTTGTGTACGATTTGGTAACTATTGGTGTTTTGGTGGCAAAGAACAACAGGTCATCCATCCAGATGCAATGCCTTAAGTTTACAGTGTGCTCACTTTTTACTAACTGGTTTGGCCAGCCTGTCAGAGGCAGCATCATCACCCTTCTGGGTATGCGGGTAAGGTAGAAGGTTGAGTTGATACATCTGTGTTTTATTTGTGTTTGTGCACCTTGGGTGGTATTTAACTACAAAGGAACTTGTTAGTTAGTCATGCATTGTTGGATTGCTCTATATCTAGACATCCTTACTCTGCCAACTTACAGATATAGTTTTATTAAAGTAAAATAATTGAATACATGGTACTTGTTTCCTAGAACGGTGCCCATCGCGGGCATCGCATGTACATCGCATTCCATTATAATGGCATGCGATGCGACCGATGCGATGTCCGCGATTTTACATAGAAATGCATGGTAAAATGTAAATCGCGTCGGTCGCATCGCATGCGGCCAAAAAATCGCATGCGATGCGACCGACGCGATTACCGATTTTACATAGGGAACAATGTTAAATGGCCCAATTGACCCGATTTTACATAGGGAACAATGTTAAATGGCCCACAGACCCCAAATAGCCACCCTGAAGTGTGAAACGGCCCCCCCAATTGTTAACGCCACCCCACGATCAACGTCAACCCAAAGCATGGCGAGCGGCGGCGGTGGTACGCGTCCTCCGACCTTTTTATACCCCCACTATCCACGTCGGCGTGGAGTTGAGAATAGAAAGTGTGGCGAGCGCAGAGAGCCACCGAGCCCGAAGCGTGGCGAGCGGACGCGGAATACGAGCCCGAAGCGCGGCGAGCGCACGCGGAATACATGTTAAGTAATCCGTGTCCCCTTGCGGGGCTCGCTGCGCTCGCCACGCTTCGGGAGCATGTTCCGCGTCCCCTTGTGGGGCTCGCTACGCTCGATTTCCACTTGCACCTTGACAAAGGGGTGATTAAGACCCCGAAACGTTGGTCCTTTCTTTTGCCACAATACACTTTTGAAAAATCCCATTTGAGTGCAGCCTCTTCCATTCCTATATATATATATATATATATATATATATATATATATATATATGTATGTATACAAAAGTGGATCAATAAGTAACTGTGTTTGAAAACAGGTGGCATTGCTGAGGAAAGTTGGTATTACTCTTGTTTATTACCATCTTTCAAACAACGCCATACCAAATTTCAGATTGATTCATAGGTTAGTTTTTTTTCCCACCACGACAATGCACCAGCTCCCTCATCCAGAATTGTTGCGGCCAAATTTCATGACTTGCGCTATGAAGTGTTGCAGCATCCACCGTACTCACCCGACATGCCTCCCTTTGACTTGTTTATGTTCCCTAACCTGAAAACGTGGCTCGCGGGGGAAAAAAATCAGTTCAAACAAGGAGGTCATTGTCCAGAAAGAAGCCTATGTGAACTTGACATATATTTTTTAGAGGGTTTAACCCCTTCCCTGATACTCCCGAGAATTTTCCGGGCTCTGCTCCAGGCAGCGCGCAGACTGTCAAACCCAGAAAATTCTCAGGACTGCCACTGCCTGCGCTCCCTCTTGCCTAGCAGCACCGCTGAGCTAGGCACTTAGATAAGCGCTGAACTCAGCTTCAGCCGCTGCTCAGTCTTGCCTGCTTCCCCCAGCTGTGTGCCCTTGCTAACATCACGCCACACACAGCAGGGTTGCCGGGGGCAGGGCCGGGCAGTAGCTGATGGAGTGCTCAGCTGCACTGCCGGGCCCCAGGAAACACAGTGGGGTTTTTATTTTAGGGAGCTCTTCTAAAAAAACCTTGCCCAGTGGGGAGTACTCCCTAAAAAAAAAAAACACCACTAAAGAGGTTAAAGAAATGGCAGGGACATTGGGAAAAGTGTGTTGCCGTGAAAGGAGATTATGTTGAAAAATAAATAAAAAATCTAGGGACATCTTTTCATCTTCAGTCTTAACACAAGTACTTATTGATCCACCCTTGCATATCTATCTACCTATCTATCGGGCAGATTTGTTATGCTCGGTGAAGTGATAATGTGTCTGGTACTTTATCACTTGCCAATCAGCTTCTAACTGTGAAGTTACAGGCTTGGTTTGAAAAATGATAGGTTGGAGCTGATTGGCCGGTGATAAAAACCAGACACTTTTTCACTTCACAGAGCTTAATAAATCTGCCCCTATGTGTTTAAATGCCTCAGAGAGCATGGTTTCATGCAGTGTGACCTCACCCTTGTCTTTTTCTACCCATGCTACCTTTCCTGCTGTCAAGATCACTAATGTTGTGAGATATGCAAACATATTTTATGTTACTTTCTAAACATGTTTAACTAATTTTTGCTGTCTATTTTGTCAGCCTCCGGTCCTAGAAATTCTAATTGCAGCCAGGGCTGAGTGAATGAGTGATGTACAGTTATGCTGCAGTAGACTGATGTGTTTTCATCTGAATTACTGAGCAGATTACACACCCACACAGACCGCGCTTGCAATAGCAGCTGTAAATTAAGATTTCCATTATGATTTTAGTACTGACCAAAACTCACATTGAAGACCAGGTTCTCAGAAATGAAAAATGTCACTGCCATGACATCAAATATATTGCCAATTTTGGGCTAAATTACTCTGAGACATGCTTTAGTCATAAGAACAATGTGATGTACTATAGTATTTTCAATATACTGTAAATCTTGCTTTAAAAAATACACCTGTGGTAACTACTGTAGTTACATGACAATGCCTAATGTTTGCTTCCGGCTCTGTATTTTCCCTGTTGCTAATTTAAAGTAAGAAGTGACATGTTGCCTTTGGTTTGGGGCATCTGCTTTACTGAAATATTTAATTGTTCCAGGAAAGGGGAAGGGTTCACTTAGAATACGTTTTCTTGTGTAAGGTTCAACAGAACCAAAGCAGCAGAGCAGCAACACATCTGCCTGACCCATTCTGACATTCACCTGTAGAGTGTTATCTCTGATGCTCTGAAATCTCTTGCCAAGCAGTGGTCATTCGCTTCTTAGTGAGTGAGTAAACGCCACTCACCGCCCGGCCGAATGCCCACCCAGGGCCAGTGTAAGGCTTCTCAGCACCCTAGGCAAAACTTCAACCAACTCCCCCCCCCCCCCATACTGCTACCAATATCCACTTTCCGGAATGGCAGGTCCACCCAGCCTGGGAAGGTGGGCAAGTCCCATGCTTTCCCTGGAGGCCTCCCTTTGCCATACACAATAAAGTACAAAGAGGAGGGGGCAGAAATGTAGGGAAGTATAGCTCAAGGGAAAGTATGGAGGTGAGGTCTTAGAAGTTCCACAGCAGCCATCTGCATTAAGTACAACAAAGATCCTCAAGGACATCCTTGATATTTTTGATAGGTAGACTTGGTGGCGCCCCACCGATCCTGGCGCCCTAGGCAGCTGCCTAATGGTAGAGCTGGCCCTGTGCCCACCCCCACCACCAAATCCCCTCGGTACCATTTGAGGGTATGTGTACATGAACACATCCCCTCGCATGTGGCCGAAGCAGAGAGAAATCATTTGATGGTCACTGTCCATGTAATCATTTCTCTCCGCTTCGGTAATAAAAGTTATTATATATTCAAAGACGGGGCGGGTTGTCAGCCGCTTGCCCCAAGCAGGCATCACCATGACTGCTTCTACAGGGGATGCCCATAAAATGCTGTGCATTCTTCTGTTGCCGCCCCCTGCACACCCGCAGTCCTCCCTCCATGCAGCGAACAGCCCGGCCAGCGTGAAACCCGTCGAAGCCACACATTGCCAGGGTTTGCACATGTACAGAAATATGCATGCACAAACCCTTACCAACATGGCTGGGGCTGAATTTGGATCGTATTGAGCAATCCTGAATCAGCCCCTTTATCACAAGCTCTGTCCCTGCATGCAATAATTAATACATCAGTGCAATGTAGGCAGTGTAGTTTACCTCAGCCCAACTCGCTATTCGATAATTATCACAGCACATTTAAGACCGCGCAGGGTCATTTCTGCACATGTGCATACGCAGGATACGTGTGCCCAGGGCAAACAAACTGTTTGCTGATTGCATATGCTCCTTTTATTGAAGATTACGGGTGAGATTTAATAGGATGAGATATTCAGAAAGTGAGAGATTTTGGAAGAAATCTCCAGTTTTTTTAAAGCGGCAATCATTCACACTGCAAAATCAAACTGGTGTAAATGATTGGCACTTTAAAAAAACTGGAGATTTCTTCCCAAATCTCTCACTTTCTGAATATCTCATCCTATTAAATCTCACCCAATATCTTTATAAAAAAATATATATCATAAAAACAAATTCAACATAATTTTATAAAGCTTAACAATGCATAGACCTCGGTTTAGAAACCCCAAAAAGGAGAATTGACCTTATTCCCTATTTGCTGATTGCATGCATCCATCCTTGCTGGCGGAGGGGGGGGGGGGGGGTGGCGTGGGGCGGTGGTTTCATGGTTGCTCCCATGACAATGCTGGGCTATTCTCCAGCTAATGGATCGATGATGCGGGTGTGGAGTCACGGTAGCTGACATCACCGGATGTCAGCTGCCCACCCACTTCCCGAAGAGTGCACACGCACTGAGCAACACATCTAGTGCACACGCACTGAGCAACACATCTAGTGTGTGTGCCTTCCACATCATTCGATGGTTGGTGACCAGTACAGTTTAACACACAGAGAACACGTGCCCGCCGAACTGCACAACGCCTAAGCAGCCATCAGCAGCGCCACTGGTCATTGCAGCAGCCAGGTAGGTGACAATATAAGCAGGGACAGTATAGTTATCACATAGAGAACACATACCCGCCGAGTTGTGCAGCACCTAGGCAGCCATTAGCGGCACCATTGGTCATTTCAGCAGCCAGGTAGGAGACAATATAAGCAGGGACAGTACAGTTTATCACAAAGAGAACACGTGCCTGCTGAACTGCGCAGCACCTAGGCAGCCATCAGCGGCGTCACTGGTCATTGTAGCAGCCAGGTAGGTAACAGTATGAGCAAGGACAGCACAGATTATAGCTGAGACAGTACAGTTATCACACGAGAGACACGGGGTTACATAAGGCTGAGTGCACAGTATTCCTAGGCAGACATTTGCGGCGTCATCTTCCTGTAGGGGTTGGGGGTCAATGAGGCCAGGGGGTGCCGCTGCCGCTGTGCTGGTGCGGCCCACTGGGGGGTGTGTGTGTGTGTGCACATGGCCAATGCGCCTCCCGACCAGGCCGGGTGATAGCTGGTGTGATGCAGGTCCTGCCAGGATCCACAGGCTGTTCCACCTCTGCTGCCACATTGCCTCCAGGACAGGCAATGATATCACTGGGATCCCCAGGCTGAGCCGCTGCCCCATCCCATCAGCACTGCTGCCGGGCCATTCAGTGTGACCCACAGCTGCCGATGCACCATCACTCCATGACCGCCGGGACTTCCGGGATCACTGGCCGCCGATGGAGTCTCACCGCTGGACCCCACTGACGTCTTTCCGGCCACCGCTACTCCACCTACGATGGGCACACTCTCAAGGCTGCCAGCAGGACCTCCAGGCTGACCAGCAGCAGCCGATGCTCACCCACACCGGGCTGATGGTGTCTCTGCATCTGGGGGGCTGTGGCGTCTCCGTCTCCAACTGAGGGACGCCTCACCTGGCGCCAGGGACTCTCCGTCTCTGTCTCCCCCTGAATCTTCCCCGTCCATGCCACACTGAGCTCCCCTACTATGGAGGCCAGGGGATGAGAGCTCCTAGGATGGAGGATGGAGCTCTCCTGCATGCCACCACCCCCATGCCCCACTGGAAGCAAACACACCAAACTTAGGGGATTCCATTGTGTCCAAGTCCTGGGTTGGATCCCAGAATGAGATGGGTGCTGAGAGGGATCTGATTGGATATCTCTCATGTCAAAGTACAAAAACAAGCGCCTAGGCTTCTATTGGATAACTGCACCTAAAGATAGCTTTATCTGTCTGTTTTTTGTAAAATACACAGTAAAGACAACAGTTGTCCTTCCATTCCCTATCTCACTGTATATTAACTTGATGTAGTGACAGTTAAGTTCAACCACAGTATCTACAGTAGCTTTACTCATGTTCTTTTAAAAATAAAACCAATCATGGGTCAGTTGGTAGAAGAGCAGCAGCAACCCAGGACATGTTGTGGCTGCTGCCAGTTATAAACATGAAACAAAGTTAGTGTACTGAATTTGAATGCTAAGCAATAATATCTTGCACATACAGTTTTTAAGTGCTAGTTGCATATCATTTCCTCAGTAGTGCTATTACAGATGTCTCCAGTAGTGCTGTTACAGATGTATCCAGTAGTGCTTTTAGCAAGAAAAAAGTTTATTTTCACTTTCTGGAATGTATGGATTTCAGAATAATTTGGATAATTTGAGAGCAGAAGCAGAGTCCCAGGTGTGTAATCAGAAGCTCCTGGGGTTTCCTGATATAAGGATTTCCAGGGCAGAGTCAGCTTGCTCTTGATGGTGGCTTACCCACCCAAGCGATTAGCCAGGGTGGGCTTATTTTAGGGACCATTGGAGCCTTTCAAGAGTATGTTATGCTGAGGTTGCCTGTATGCGACTGCTTGTTATTATGACATATGGAATTAACATGGTATGCTGTGACCTGCTATTCAAAATAAACAACAGTCTTCATCTGAGTACCCATGTTTGTGATCCTTGTCACAATACACACAATACACAAACATACACACACACACACAAACACACACACATACTGTATATATATTGATGAGGACTTTTGCTATAATTATATTTACATTGTAACCAACACATGCCCTAACTAAAGGTTAATCCTTTGAACCTGCCAGTTGGGATTTCTTTTTTGAACAAGCGGTACAAAGAAGCTACTATAATTGATGAGTGATGATGTTACAAAGTGACAGTTCTTACATTGATGTTTTTGCCTCTTGCATATGCAATATACTGTATAATTATCATAAGAGCTGCAGCTTCAGGTCTCAGATGCATGTGTACAAATGAATTTGTTCTGGAACTGCCCTCTTCCATGTCCTATAAATAAATGAGATGACCCAGATTGCCAGACATTGTGTATGCCAATGATAAAGATGGTGTAGGAAAATACAAGTGAATGGTTTAACTATCAACCTGAGGAAATGATCATCTGTAAAATGCATATTCTTTATATGGTATTTAATGGTCACTCTTAATTCCAGTACTATCTTTAGTATTGATGTTCACAATGTCTGCTAGTCATCACATTTAATTATATGACATTATTTGGTAAAAGCTGCCAACACCCTCATCTGCTACTTGCTGCTTTGCAGTTAAGCAGTTAATCTTACCTCATCTTCTAAAGAAACTGCTATACCTGGACAGCATAGAAAAGGACATTTATACTGTAAGTGTAACTATTCCCTTGGGACATTTACAGCTGGAATGGCTTATTGTTACGCTTCAAGTTTACTGCAACATTTCCCCTTCCCTGACAGTGCTGGTCACCAGAGCTGGCCCTAGCCTAAATGATGCCCTAGGCAAGATTTTGGCTGGAGCCCCCTAGCACTACCACTAGTTCCGCCTCTGACCCTGCTCCCCTTTCCCAGCACCATCAACCCTCATCATAGCAGTCATCATTTTGATGCTCCTAACCTCAATATTTTAAATAGAAACAGTGCACACATTCAGAGCGCAGCCCAAACAGGGATGTGTTCTTGCTGGGAAGAGGCATGGCCACACAATAGTACCCCCAATTCAAATGATGCCACACATGCAATGCGGTCCCTTATTCATGTTACATCACACAGTAGTACCACTTTACCTTATAAACATTACTCCTCACATTATTCACATTATAGCCTTAGAAAAAAATCCTGAGAAAATATTGTATTTTTAAGCACCTCCATGGCCACACTGCAACCCAGCACAAAGCAGTGTGTGCTGGGCAGAGGAGAAGAGCCGCAGCTACTGCTGTCACTTAAGGGGAGGGGGCCTGGGGCCCCCACTGGGCCCTTCCATCAGACTTTGGCCTGGGTATTTTGTACCCCCTACCCCTTTCTCTCAGCACCCCTGATAATACCACACACCAATGCCCCTTATACATGACACACATTATTAATGTCTTTATAAATATAATGCCCCTTACACATTATGACAACCTTTATTAATGCCCTTCATAATGACACACATAATGCCCCTTACACATATGTTGCACATTATTAATACCCTTATACCAGTGGTTCCCAAACTGTGTGCCGTGGCTCCCTGGGGTGCCTCGGGACACTTGCAGGGGTGCCCCAGTTTGGTGGTCCAGGACCAATTCAAATTATTTATGATCAATTATTTATGGACAAAACCAGTGCTGGTGGCTGCCAATCATAAAATGTGTATAAAAAAGCAAATCATGCCCTTTTCCACATAACAGAATCTAAGAAGCACATATAAACACAATCTACTTGTCACACGCAGCCGCGGCGGTCATACTACTCACCCGTTCGCGCCCGCCGTCGGCTAGCGTGTAGTGGTCTCCAGGTCAGCGGCAGTCTGGTGGGCAGCAGGCAGCGTGGGACGCCGGCAGGTGCAGCGGTGTGTGCTGTAGGGGCCACCATCTTGGTTAAGGGCAAAATAGCAGATTGGTCCATGTCTGAGGTTTCCACCCATACTGACCTGACAGCCAATGGCAGCCGCCCTCTAGGGATATAGGGGATCTGCCTAGGCCTGTTCAGTGTCAGTACAAAGAGTCTCCAGAGGCGTTCCCAGCTGACTCCGGCTCTCTGACTCACCTCTCCTGACTTTGGTACCTTGCTTCCTATGCTCTGTGGTTGGTCTCGGTTCTGCTTCACCCCATCGCTGCCAGTTCTCTCCACAGTCTGGTCTCTGCCTGCTTCCCTGAGCTTTCTGGTCTAAGCTCTCCAAGTCTTCTGCTTCCAAGCAATTCCTCATTCTTCAGTCATCATCCATCTTCTTTCAGTCTTCAAGGATCCTTCATTACCATCAAGTACATTCTCTTTCCGGATCCTCTCATTCTTCAAGACCCCAGTCTGCCGGCCTCAGTGCCTGAACTGTCATTATTTACATTAACTTTTTCTTCTTCCAAAGTGCCGTGCTGGCGCAATTATTATTACCACTAACTGCCACTTAAAGAAAGTATTCAAGTGTGTATTGTTCCCATTTATGAATTCTGTTATTAAACCTGCACGATTTAATCCTTCCTCCTCTGGTCCGTCTCCGGTTGCTACACACCACACGACTTCATCCAGCCCTTCAGTTGTGACACTACTTAATTTTATATATATTTTGGGGGCCTAGGGGTGCTGTGGGAAAATTCTGATACTCTAGGGTGCCATGATTCGAAAAAGATTGGGAACCTCTGCCTTATACACATGACACACATAATGCCCATTGCACATATGTTGCACATTATTAATGCCCTTATACACATGACACACATAATGCCCCTTACACATATGTTGCACATTATAAATGCATTTATACATGACACACATAATTCCCCTTACACATATACCGAACACTATTGCACAACCCACCCGCTAACGCTGTGACCTCGGCCTCTGCTTGGATACTAAATGCTAGATTTTATACACTTATGTCAATTGGTGTGGCCAAATACTTTTGTAATTATAGTGTCTCTTGCTGCTCACTCACTCTGCCTAACACTATGAGGGAAATTTACTAAAAATTGTATTCGTATTCTTACTACGAATGAATAGGACTGCATACGGCTGTTTCAGCCATATGCAAAGTCGTGTTCCGGAGGGGAATTTACAAAGCAGTCAGATACGACTGCTTTGTAACCCTCCGATGTCGTATTAATTCGTATTAGCGGCCATATATACGGCCACTAATACGAATTCGTACAGGCAGTGTGCAGGCTGCAGTGTGTAAAAAAAAATTAGAAAAATAAATAAATAAAAAAACAGCGTGGGTTCCCCCCCACGGCGGTAACCAGCACCAGGCTGAAAGAGCCGGGGCCGGTAATAAAAACCGGGGCTGATTACCAAAATACGGGGGACAAAATTACTAGGGGTTCCCCGTATTTTAGGAACAAACCCCAGGCCAAACCAGCCAGCAGGGTAATGTCACAGCTGGGGGACACTTATTATATAAGGTCCCACGGCCAAAACATCACCCTATTGACCAGTCAGCCTGGCCAGGGGCCCTGGGGGAGTGGGGACCCCCCCTCCAGGACTTACCTGACCAGGCTGAAGCCTGGTGCTGTCCCCGGTGACCCTGTGCAGTGGTCACCGGGCTGATTTCAGTGTAAAAGAAAGATAAAACTATTGTTTAATACTGTGGAACTATGAGTCCCAGCAAGCCTCCCCCGCAAGCTGGGACTTGGAGAACCACAAGTCCCAGCATGCGGGGCATTAAAGGGCCCGCTGGCTCTTGTTGTTCCACAGTAATAAAAATAGTCAAATAAACACACACTGACACACAATAAAAATAAAACTCTAATACATCCAAAGCCCATACTGTACATACTGATACTTACCTATCTTGAGCCTGTAGGTAGGTCCCTGGGTCATGGTTCAGTGTCCTGATCCTGGTCCATGTCGGCATTTGGCTCCATGTCGGTGGCTTCTGTATCTGCATCCGGGTCCAAAGAAATCCATGGTCTTGATCCGACGTAGTCCTGGTCTCCTGTAACATGCCGACGATTCCGGCAAATGTTTCATCTTCTGCGCCTCTCCTCTGAATAATTCTATTGGCCGCCTAGCGGCCAATCAGGAGCGGAGAAAGTCAGCTCCTGAATCGCCGGCATGTGACAGAAGACCAGGACTACATCGGATCAGGAGTACAGATCTTTGCAGGAGGACCTGGGTGAGTTGGATTTCCGTCCACAGGTCCCCCATGGATTTTTTCAAACCCAGACGCCGCCGACATGGAGCCGAATGCCGACCAGGACACCGGACCAAGACCCAGGGACCTACCTACGGGCTCAAGATAGGTAAGTATCAGTATTTTTGGGCTTTGGATGTATTAAAGTTTTATTTTTATTGTGTGTCAGTGTGTGTTTGACTATTTTTATTACTGTGGAATTACAAGTGCCAGCGGGCCCTTTAATGCCCCGCATGCTGGGACTTCTGGTTCTCCAAGTCCCAGCTTGTGGGGGAGGCTTGCTGGGACTCATAGTTCCACAGTATTAAACAATAGTTTTATCTTTCTTTTACACTGAAATCAGCCCGGTGACCACCGCACAGGGTCACCAGGGACAGCACCAGGCTTCAGCCTGGTCAAGTAAGTCCTGGAGGGGTGACCCCTTTATTGGGGGGTGGCTCTGGCCAGGCTGACTGGTCGGTAGGGTTAATGTTTTGGCCACGGGACCTTATATAATAAGTGTCCCCCGGCTGTGACATTACCCTGCTGGCTGGTTTGGCCTGGGGCTGGTTCTTAAATTAATTTATTTCTCTATTTTCTACACTGAAGCCTGCACGGATCTGACTGATCCATGCAGGCTTCTGCCAAATACGACAGGAAAATAAAGTGTATTTTCCTGCTGTATATTCTTTTGAATGATGATTCCTGGAGTATTCGATCGATGGTGTATTCATTCGTATTTGTAAATACAAATACGAATGTCCCATCAATAACAATACGAAAATTCGTATTTTTGGCATAGTAAATGCCAAAAATACGTATACCCCCCCCCCCCCCAAAAAAAACAAATTATCGTATGAAAATACGTTTTTTTTTTACTAATTTTTGTTAGTAAATTTCCCCCTATGTGTCATTAGCAGCGCCCAGTGGCATAACTACCATTGGTGCAAGGGGTGCAGCTGCTAAATGGCCTGAGCTGTCTCCAGGGCCCACAGCCAACTCCCCCTGCACCTAGCCACGCCAATAAAGATATGCTATACTGTCTTCTTAGTGCTCAGGCTCTAGTATGACACACTGGCCGCCACTCAAATAGATGAAGGTGCAGTAGGGAGGGGCTATATACAAATAATTGCCCATATGTCCAAAGCCACTCCCATTTGTATGCTGTAGCCAATGTTCCACCCACCCTTGGCCCATGAAGCCCCGCCCCCATTTATGCTGAAGCCAAACATACACACTGTCCCCATAGCTGCACACTGCCCCCATAGCCAAGCATTCAGGTGTTTCTTTCTGCAGCTGCTACAGATGCATCAAGGAGATACTTAATATTTTGAGGTACCCAGTGAAAACTGATGTTTAATGCCGCAGTGTTGGTTAACCCAGCAGCACGCTTATTTAAGGCCCTTCATAAACTAACTCCAGGCTCATGTGAACCTTATCTGGCACTGCGCCCATCATGGTCAGCTGTTGCTTGGATATTGCAGGTGTAAATCTACTAACAGCAAAGTGACATCATACTGTAGGTCACATTGCCACTTACTGCTCCCATCCAAAGTGATCTAATGACTAATACAGCAGCAGACTTATTTCTTTTTTCATGTGGGGGCAAATGTGTGTTTTTTTTTTTACCTTTCAGTGTGTGTTTGTGTGTGTGTGTATGAGGTTTCAAGATTTTGCTATTGGACCCACAAAGTTCTAGTTACACCCCTGGCAGCACCATCTACCAGATGAGCTTCAGTAGTAAATGATTGCATGACACTGGTTGGTGAGCTTTTATGAGTATTAATAAAGGAGTTTGTTGAGCATGACAGACAGTAGGCAGCTCTATTAATAATCACCACTTTATACAGTTGTTTAGAATTCTAATAAGGACTTTCCACTGGATACGATTGGAGAATTTTATATAACACTTTCACCTTATAGAACAAAACAAGCTTTAGGATATACAGTATAAATGTTAGATTTCCTTTTGTGTGCTCTGATGGCAACCTGCAAGGACAGATCTCTGTCTAGGCATTTCTCCTCACAACCTCTTCCCAGGATGCACATTTCTTATTAAACTTCACACAACTTTTTATAGACAGTTACAGGTCCTCCTTGGGAAGATTTTTAATTTGTTTGTCTGTTATTGTTATTTCTACTTTATCGCGCATTTCAAAAAAGTAGAAGAGCTCCATATTGCCGTAAATAACTAATTTAATTTCTACACCTCGTTTTTCCCAGGATATTAAAATCTCTCAGTTGATCTCTTGTTTGACAACATGCTCAAGGCAAATATTTAACAACATATCCTTGGTTACTGTATATGTTCCAAATGTGAGATGGTGAGCGCTTAAATCCATCAGTTGGCCTTCCTTTATTTATTGTGACAGCATCCTCTCAGCCATTACTTTACAACATCCTCTTTGTGACTGTTGTTTATGTAAACTAAGTGATATGTTACAAATCTTTTTCTAAGAATTACATTTCACTAAAAATCTGTGTTAATAACAGAAACAGATAAATGTAATTAAAGTACATGTACAGTATTTGTATATAACCTGATCAATATCATAACTGCAACCCAGGAGCTCCTGGGCAATATAGATGTTGGCACCCCTCTAACATGGATTTACACTCTAGTAAATACAAATACATGGGGCCCAGCACTCACCATAATAAACTAACTCACCTTAACATACAAATAATCAATTAAATAAATAATTGGGTTTTAGTTCATGAATTGATCAATGCATTTAAGCTTGCAGACCATTTTAATACATCACCAGTGTCAAAAGATTGTCGATGTTTCAAGACAGAAGAAAGACACAACTGTAAAGCATGCCAAAGTCAGGTGTGTGCGGTTGCTGTACAGCATTCTGTACGGTTATGTCTTTCTCCTGTTTTGAAAATTACCCAACAGGGTCGAAACATTGACATTCTTTCAACACTGGTGATGTAATGAAGTTTATTGCATTCATCTGGACTGTTGAGTGCCCTCTCTGGTCTTTGACCAATAATCTCAGATATATGTGGACACATGGTTCTTGTTGGAGCATCCCACTGCTGATAATTTATGGATGTGAGTGTGGACTTTCCTGCGATAAAAAGAAGGTCTCGGGGTGCCCTCCTTGGGAGTACATATAGTCAACAGTGGTTTCCCTTTCTAGGAATCCGGTGGCACTCCATAGACTTGTAAAATGCAATTCTGTGCTATTTATTGTCCTATATCGATGTTGCACGGCCACTCAGGCCGTTTCATCAGTATGTAGAACAAACCTTTGTGTTTGCCAAGCAGAACAGAGAAAGGACAGAGCTCCAGTCACTCCTATATGGTGATATCCATAATTTTAAGTTGCTTATATTTGTGGTGATTCTGACTGCAAATTGCGGTACATGATTTTAAACCAGTGTGTGTGTGTTTTATATACATTTGTAAATAAGCTGTTTTTAATGGATACATGCACTATGAGACGTGCCAATCTTTCTTTGGTGTTCTAGAATATAATCTTTCTGGTGTTCTAGTATATAGCCCTTCTAGTCTTTCAACTACTGGCAAAATTGTGTCTTAATCAGCAATTCCATATTTGTAGTTTACATGATCATCTGCCCTTGTGGGCTGTACTGTGTAGGGATGACAACACATTAATTCAAGGAGAGTGCTTCTTAGAAACCTTAAGATTTTTGTTACTTGTGTATTATCACGGCACCCATCACATCACAGACCATATCGCATGCGATGCGACGCGGTATCGGCCGATGTTGTACAATGGCATACAATTTTAAAATTGTATGCCATTGTATATGGGTGCTTACAATGCTTAAATGCACCCCCACGCCACCCCCCCAGTGTAAACGTGAACCCGAAGCGTGGCGAACGCAGCGAGCCCGCGAGGGGCGGCGGTACGCGTCCTACAACCTTTTCATACCCCCACTATCCACGTCGGCGTGGAGTTGATTTTATAAAGTGTGGCGAGCGCAGCGAGCCACCGTGCCCGAAGCGTGGCGAGGGGACATGGATACCTTCACAGGTATCCGCGTCCCCTCGCGGGCTTCACAGGTATCCGCGTCCCCTCGCGGGCTTCACAGGTATCCGCGTCCCCTCGCGGGGCTCGCTTTGCGTGCGTTGGCTCGCTGCGCTCGCCACACTTTATAAAGTCAACTCCACGCCGACGTGGATAGTGGGGGTATGAAAAGGTCATAGGACACGTACCGCTGCGCTCGCCACGCTTCGGTTCACGTTTATACTGGGGGGGCGGCGTGGGGGTGCATTTAAGCATTGTAAGCACCCACTAGGGTGCTTAAAAGCACACATTAGGGTGCTTATACAATTTAATATCGTATACCCATTAAAATCGTATAAGCATTAAAATCGCATGCCATCGGGTGTATGGCATGCGATTAAAAAATCGGGCGACTAATTATCGGGGCGCCGTGCTAGTACACAAGTACCAGATTTTTTGCCTGAATATAGTGGCTTTCAGAGGTTTGAATGAGCATATTGCCTAGAATTCATTGACATAACTTATGACGGCCCTTATTCAGATCTGATCGCAGTACAAATTTGTCTCAAAATGGGCAAAACCATGAGCACTGCAGGTGGGGCAGATGTAAGATGTGCAGAGATAGTTACATTTGGGTGTGGGGTGTTTTGAAACTAAAATCAAAAATTGCAGTGTAAAAAAAATAGCTCACACAAATCTATCTCTCTTTATACAGGACATGTTACATTTGCCCATTTTAAGAACAAATTTGTACTGCGATCAGATCTGAATAAGGGCCATTATGTGATCTTATAAGATTGGATATTCGCACAGTGTTCTGGCCTGACTAGCAGTTAACTTTATGTTTCACAGTTATGGCTTCATTTGTTTCCCTGTGTTCCATGAATGGTTGTCTTTTTGCACAGTCCCTGTGTTTTTTACAGACTGGGGTCTGTTACTTTTTTTATCCTGAAATTCTACACAGTCGACATGGACACTGAAACGTAGCACTGCGTCCCCTCGCATGGCTGGCTGCGCTCGCCATGCTTCGGGCACACTATTTTATTCTCCCATCTTGCCCTAGTGAATGGTAGGGCATGAAATACCGGCACATGTCGGCTCAAAAAATGTGAAAAAACCCATGTCGACCTTTTGACTGTCAACCTTCCCCGTGTCAACCTAATGCTTGTGTCGACCTAAAGACCCTGTCAACCTACAGTCATGTTGACCTTCCTGCATGTCAACCCTAATGCATGTCGACCTAAATGCATTTCGACCTAATGCTTGTCGACAATCATGCTGTAGACCTAGTGACCGTATCCCGCAGGCAGATACCCTCAGAATCCACCAAAGCAACCATCTGTTAATCACAGAATGGGGAGAGGAACTACAACAACAGGTCCCGACACCAGGCGCTCACCCCACACAGCCACCCCGGCAGGTACAGGGGGATAGTAGGTCGAGGGGTATGGCAGCAGTTAGCGAGCGGCAGCAGTTAGGGAGAGCATTAGAGGCAGCATGTTCGGTTTCTCTCTGGTCCACGTGATGGCCTGATCACGGGTCTGACTTCAGGGAATGGGACTCTCATACAGCTTAACCCTTCCCAAGACAATGCAGCCAAATAGTTGGGCTTAAGTGAATGTATGGCTGTAGATAGAGCCTGGGTGAGTGGAGCTCATGTAAAACTTGGCCATCTTAGATGGGCCACCCACCGGAAAAGAGTATATCCTTTTTAAGGCCAAGGTGGTAGTAGCATGTCTCAGCCACAGTCAGGGCCGGTGCAAGGCTTCTCGGCACCCTAGGCAAATGTTCAACCTACCGCCACCCCGCTCCCCCATATACTGTCAATACCCACTTTCCAACCCCTAAAGGCATACTTGCCTAACATTCTGGAATGCGGTGAGGCTCCCACAAATTGGTACAAACAGAGTACAAGGAGGAGGAGGCAAAAATATAGAAGTGAAGTCTTAGAGGTTCCACAGCCGCAACCTGCATTAAGTACAATAAGGATCCTCATAGACATCATTGACTTTTTGATAGGCAGACTTGGTGGTTCCCCCCCAGATCCCGGCACCCTAGGCAGCTGCCTAAAGCTGCCTAATGGTAGAGCCGGCCCTGGCACAGTCATATCCACATAGACTCTCTCCGCCTCCCCTGTGAAACAGGTAGCCAGTCTATCAGACCATTGCTCTGCAGGCAATTTTAAATGAGAGGCGGTGTGTTCAAACTTGCAAATTATTGCCTCAACGTTATCAGCTAGAGTGAGCTGCTTTCATTTAATCTGAACTTGCTGTGACTCATGCAGCATCTGCATTTGAGTTTGCTTACATTACATGCAGTCCACAGATCTTCCTACAGCGGTTTTATATTCACCATGACACTGAAAACCAACATGCAATTGTGAGGGCATTGGACACAGGATTATAGGAACCCAGCATTCCCTTAGAGGTGAGACCATCTCCAATTTACAGAAAGTGGCGTAGTAGCTGTGGCAGCTACACATTAATAAGAGTTGTCGGGCGTAGCGGCTACTCTAGAAAGCAAGGCCCCTCTCATGAAGCACTTGTGTGATGTGGATAATCAGGGGGTGAGGCCTTACTCCGGTGGCCACTGCTGTGCTACACAGCACATAGAACAGGGGGGTGGGCAGTGACTGACTGAGCAACAACAAATGAGCCATGTGGCACCTGGCTTGTCCGTCTATAAAATCATCCCTGGGTACAAGATTTTAAATAGCCATGGCCCTGAGCGCAGCAGGGGATGCGGGGTGGTATGGCGTACCAGCAACATATTTCTTAAAAGTACGCCATACCACTCCGTACCCCCTTACTTGAACCACTGCGTAGAAGTGAAATCATGGAACTGGCGTCTGTACAATACAGATGACAGGTATCGAGACCAGCACATGAGCAGTATCTAAGTAGGTATGGGCTGCCACGCAGCAGCTCATAGAAAGTTGTCCCAGAGCAATGGGACTGCCTTGGTGACTGGCTGTCAGACTTCCAATAGGAAATCAATGCCACTCACAGTGAAGCCAGCACAGTCTCACAGACTTATTGTTTTCCTTTTGGTAATTAATAACTAACTGTCCATTTACTGTATTGAGATGATCCCTTTCAGCCCAAAATATTGAGTAAATTGTGAACCAGCTTTTGAATTATTGTAGTAATTCAGTAAAAAAAAAAACACAATATAATTGTCACATCAAGTGGGAAAGAGAATACATAAAACATTATACTGTATATTAAAATTATTCATAAAATTAGCAAGTATAAAAGCTTACATTTAATGAATACTGTTTCTTGTTCAGCAGTGCATGGCCCAAGACATTGAATACAATGTTCATTGAGGAAACTGAGGAATTTTGACATAGTTTAGACAATGGCAAAGAAATCTTATAAAATATGTTTTTATGTTCTTTACTGGTTTGTTTGATGTCCTTTTCTGAGAACTAGCAAAAGGCAGTAAATTAAAACAATGCACTTGCCTTTAAAACCTTTTCAATTTATAAGCATACACCAAGTCTGTGACATGCAATATATAAATATAATCGTTTGTTTTCTACTACCTTACATGCTCTGCATTTTCTTTTATTGAAAAACATGTAAGCATATAAATTTATAAAATTATTTATCTTCTTTTTTTTTAGCATTCTATTGTACTCTTAAGCATGTATTATCCATTCCACTTTGCCCATCCGAAAAATAATAGTCAGATGAAACTGGTCAATATTGCAATGTCATTTATAGACTTTCTGCGTCTGCTTAGGAACATTTGATGGAGTTCCTGATAAATATAAATACTGCATATACCATGCACAAATATACCTTCGCACAACAATAATCATTTAGTGTTATCCCAAAGTGTAACCATGTGGTCTAAAACCATCTGTAAAATACATTTTACTAATGCAACATTAAACAAATATATACAGTATGAAGGTGCCCATACACATTACAATATTGTATACAATATCGCAGCTCATCAAATCTCGGTTTTGCGATGAGATGAGATCTAGTACAAAAAGTGGTACTTGTGAGTTATCCGGACGCCCGATTTCAAAATCGGGTCGGATCGGGCACATCGCATCGCATCGCATGCGACCATCGGATGCGATGCGATGCGATGCGATGACCCGATTTTTCCATAGGAATCAATGTTAAAATGGACTGAGTCCATTTTAACATGGAATTCAATGGGAAAAAGGGGTCCTTTTCATACCCCTACTATCCAAGTGGGCATGGAGTTGGATATAAACCTGTGGCGAGCGTAGCGAGCCACCGAGCCCGAAGCGTGGCGAGCGTAGCGAGCCCCGCGAGGGGACACGGAATACCGTCCCCTCGCGGGGCTCGCTTCGCTCGCCACGCTTCGGGCTCGGTGGCTCGCTACGCTCGCCACAGGTTTATATCCAACTCCATGCCCACTTGGATAGTAGGGGTATGAAAAGGACCCCTTTTTCCATAGGAATCATTTTAACATTGATTCCTATGGAAAAATCGGGTCATCGCATCCGATGGTCGCATGCGATGCGATGCGATGCGATATCGCATCGCATCGCATCTGATTGTATGCCTTAACTTAAGGCATACAATCAAAAAATCGGGCGTCCAGATAACTCACAAGTACCCAAAAAGTATGTG
Source organism: Crinia signifera (assembly GCF_055691185.1). NCBI lineage: Eukaryota > Metazoa > Chordata > Amphibia > Anura > Myobatrachidae > Crinia > Crinia signifera. The sequence continues at coordinate 210,184,759 of NC_139219.1, forward strand.
ATCTCATCTCATTGCAAAACCAAGATGCGATGAGATGCGATATTGTATACAATAATTGTAACGTGTATGGGCACCTTAAGGATATTTTGCATCAATATATTTTATACTAATGTATTTGTCAATAACCTACCTCAAATTTTGCTCTATTTTTTATGTCAAATTAATTTTAATATTAAAAGTTAAACTTAATTAAAATTGTCCCGAACATAGAGATTTTTGTCTCACCCTGTTCCATACCAACACCAGTGTATGACTACATATTATAAGTAAGTAAGTACGTTTTTTTTTATATAGCGCACTTTCTCCAACAGGACTCAAGGCACTTTACAGACATTAAAAATAATAATGCACATACTGCAATACAAAGGGTTATCAGTACAAGGAACAGTCAACAATATCAGTACAGATATACATTACACATACAGATATGCACAAGACGCATTCTAATAAGGGACACAAACATGGGGAACATATTTAATGAGCTGTGCAGTACCCAGGCAGCCATTCAGCGGTGCCACATGGTGATTGCACAGCCAGCTAGGTAGCCAGTAACAGTACAGATATATATACTAGATGTACTCTAATGAGGGACACGGACATGGGGAACATATAATTACTGAGCTGTGCAGCACCCAGGCAGGCAATCAGCGGAGCCACATGGCGATTGCACAGCCAGATAGGTAGCCAGTAACAGTACAGATATATATACTAGATGTACTCTAATGAGGGACACGGACATGGGGAACATATAATTATTGAGCTGTGCAGCACCCAGGCAGCCTTTCTGCGGCGCCACATGGTGATTGCACAGCCAGTACTGTACATATAGAACACAAAAGAACAGTACAGGGTACACAGAACTAGACATAACACAAATACAGCACAATTCTTAGTACACAATACAGCTGAGATATAAGGAAGTGAATAAGAATAGATGCAGGTATAGATTGTAGATGAGTAAGAGAGCTGTAGTTTAAATACAAGAAGAGTGCTGTGAGAACAGGAGGGAGGAGGGCGCTGGTCTAAGGAGCTTACAATCTAGAGGGAGGGGGAGACAGACAGGTGACATGAGGTGCAGGTAAGGAGACCTGAGGCAAGAAGTAAGCATGGCAGGGATGGTCAGGCCACGAGGCAGCAGGAAAAGAGAATGGACAAAGTAGTCCTCTCTCTCTTCCTATCTGCCTCTTCCCCCTCCACCTGCACCCTTGACCCCTAACAGCTTTGCCCCATGGGCCATGCCACAACACACCCTGCTTGGGGCAGAAAGCATGCAGAGTGAATAGGGAATGCACAGGATTGAGGAACCATGGTCTGGTACAGATATTGGTTCAGTATGGAGTTCATTGTCCTGGCTGTGCAGACTGTAGGTGATGCTGGGTAGGTGATGCTGTAGTCTGTATCTCATACTGGGGGCGATTCTCTAACACAGAAATGCGGTAAAAACCCCATTATCTGGGTTTTTACCGCATTTATGTATGCTCTAACCCCCCTCCGCAGTGTCACCGCTGCGGAGGGAATCACCAGCAAAATCTGTTGATTCCCTGCAGAAGCCTATGGGCTTCTTACCGCAGCGCTGTGTGAGGGATACGTCACGGATCCCTCACACAGACCCAGAAGTCCAGCACCGCATCGCAGGGGACAGCTCTTATCGCAAGAGCTGTCCCTTGCGTTAATAACCGCATATGTTAGAGCATATGTGGTTATTAATAATGCGATGCCCGGCGATAATGGAAAGCGGATGTTACAACATCCCTCCCACTGTATGTTCTCTTTAGCTACTGGTTATTATGGAATTTAAATGTATCAAGTGCAGGAGCCAGTGCTGGATTAAGGATTCTGGGGACTCCCAGGCACATCATTTAAGGGAGTGCCAACCAATAAATTTTCATAATGCCCCATAATGCTCCCATTATACTACACAGTGTCCCCTTTTATGCCAAAAGATATGCCCTTTTATGCAACACTGTGTCACCTATTATGGCAGGCAGTGTACACTATTATACCCTCGTTTCTCCCCTGTGAGGCCTGAAGGGCTCCTGAAGACTAATGAACAGAACCATGTGCAGTGCAGGTGGGGCAGATGTAACATGTGCAGAGAGAGTTAGATTTGGATGTTATTTTGTAAAAAGTGCCTGCTTTATTTTTACACTGCAATATAGATATCTACCCCACCTGTAGTGCACATGGTTCTGTCCATTAGAGAGAGAATTTGCTTTTGCAAGTGAACCAGAATCAGGCCCTTAAAGTAGGGACCGTGCCCTGCTCTGGAGTCTGAATGCTGCCTTAGTATACAGACAGAGCAGCTGTTGTGATGTAGCACTTTAGGGGCTTGCAAGCAACCCGAGTCTGCTGCTGCTCTGACAATAATGTGTTCTTGAATAGATGCTACTGGTCATCTTTTCTCTCATTCTTTTAAAACCTAATGTGTGTGCCCTGGATGCCCCTTGTTACTTCAGTCATGGCAGCAGCATACAGTTTCCCTAGTTTCTCTGATACAAGTTAATGTTACAGAATGGCTATCCATTAGGGCAGTGGTAGCCAACTCCAGTCCTCGAGAGCTACCAACAGTTCACATTTTCCAGACAACCTAGCTGCTGCAAAGCTGTACTCATTGCTCACTTTACACTTTTTAAAAGATCCACAGGTGGAGCTAATTACTTCACTTGTGATTCTGTGAGGAGATCTGGAAAATGTTAACTGTTGGTAGCTCTCGAGGACTGGAGTTGGCTACCCCAGCATTAGGGTTTTTATTTTCAGATTCCCAAATAAGGGTGTGTTTGACCAATGAGGTCTAATACCCGTGTTCCTTCTTCTTCAGTGACTATTGTTTTTCCATCTATATGGTATGGATGCCTATATCCTTTGTTTTTATATAAATAAACAAGCTAAAAGCCCATCAAATTGGTGTATATCTCTTATTGTATTTCCCATAGTGTCCCATAGTGTATTACTGTGGGGCTATTGTTACCCGCTGTGGCCTGCCGCATCTGTGCGCTGGGACGGGTCCTGCTGCTGCCGCATCTGTCTGTGGTCCCGTCCTGACTCTCCTGGCTCCGAGTCCTGCTAATGAAAAGTGACACACAAAAAATGTCTGCCCCCATATAGCAGACAGTTTTTGAAGATGCTAGAGGAGTCGGCGTCCTCCTCTAGCATCCTCAAAAACGGTCTGCTGTATGGGGGCAGCTATTTTTTGTGTGTCACTTTTCATTAGCAGGACTCGGAGAGCTGGGATGGGACCACAGACAAGACCGGTGGTGGACGCGGGAGTGGTAAGGTTAACTCTACCTGGGGGAAGGGGGAGAGGAAGGGGTAGATGAGGGAGGGGGGGTTAACTCTACCTGGGGAAAGTGTGAGAGGAAGGGGGAGAAAAATTTATTGTTACGCCACTGAGCAGTATATAGTCAAATATTAGCGTATAACAATAGTAGAATGAGCTTCGGTACTTGTTTCCTAGCACGGCCACAACGATCATGATCGTGGGCATCGTGAGGAAAAATCGGGGGCATCGCGGCCATCGCAAGCACTAAAAAATCGGGTGCGATGGTCGCGACGCGATGCCCGCGATTTCCCCATAGGGAACAATGTTAAATGCCTCAATTTAGCCGCGATGCCCCCGATTTCCCATAGGAAACAATGTTAAATGGGTCAATTTACCCAAATCATCATAGGGAACAATGTGAAATGGGCCATAAACCCCCCAAAACACCCCTGAACAGTGAAATGTCCCCCCAAAAGTATTTTACGCCACCCCACTATCAACGCGAACCCGAAGCGTGGCGAGCGCAGCGAGCCCGCGAGGGGCGGCGGTACGCGTCCTCCGACCTTTTCATACCCCCACTATCCACGTCGGCGTGGAGTTGAGAATAGAATAGTGTGGCGAGCGCAGCGAGCCACCGAGCCCGGAGCGTGGCGAGCGCAGCGGATACCTGTGAAGCCCGCGAAGGGACGCATTTACCTGTGAAGGTATCCGCGTCCACTCGTGGAGCTCGCTACGCTCGCCACACTATTCTATTCTCAACTCCACGCCGACATGGATAGTGGGGGTATGAAAAGGTCGGAGGACGCGTACCGCTGCGCTCGCCACGCTTCGGGTTCACGTTGATCGTGGGGTAGCGTAAAGTACTTTTTGGGGGACATTTCACTGTTCTGGGGTGTTTTTGTGGCTTTCTGGCCCATTTACCATTGTTCCCTATGATGATTTGGTGAAATTGAGGTATTTAACATTGTTCCCTATGAGAAATCGGGGGCATCGCGGGCACATTGAGCCATTTAACATTGTTTCCTATGGGGAAATCGTGGGCATCGCGTCTGGACCATTTAAGGCTTTTTTAGCCGCATACGACGCGACCGACGCGATTTAGACTATTTTCAATGCATTTCAATGGGAAAATCGGGGGCATCGCGTCGGTCGCGTCGTATACCACTAAAAATGATACACGATGCCCGCGATTGTGGCTGTGCTAGGAAACAAGTACCTGAGCTTCTTACCAGATAGTGGCTATAGCTGAGGATATGCAATCAAGTAGCATTTTTATAAAAAATGATTTCCTACTGGACATCAGGGGCCAAATGTAATAATCAGAGATTTTGGGAGCAGTTTCCCACCAATTACATGGCAAAATCAACCTGGCTTTTCAGTGGGCTCCAGCCATGACAGGTGAAGCCTGAGAGGGACCCCTTTATTGGGGGTCCCCACTCCCCCAGGGACCCCGTCAAGGGCTGATTAGTCAGGGTGATAATGCTTTGTCTGGGGGACCTTGTATAAAAAGTGTCCCCTTTCTGTGGCATTACACCGCTGGCTATCGGAGCGAGGTGCTGGTTCCAAAATATGAGGGACCCCGAGTGCTTTTGTCCCCCATATTTGTGGAACCAGGACCATGCCCAGTGCTGGTTTCTTAAATACGGGGGTGCCCCCAATACTTTGTTCCTCTATATTTGTGAAACCTGGATGGCTCAAAGAACCCAGGGCTGGTTATGCTTTGGGGGGGAGAAGACACCTCACGCCGTTTTCTTTTTTTAACTTTTATTGACAAATTGCTTACTTACAAAACTCACAAATTTATGTTACTAAAGATTTGCCAGAAATTGCAAGTTATTTCTGTCTTGTTCTATAAAATCACTCCCTATTACAGGTCACCCTTAATCACTTTCAGGTTTTACTCTACTGATTTTTGATTTATAAGAGCGCTATGGTCTAGAGCAGGCATTCCCAACCACGGTCCTCAAGGCACACCAACAGTGCAGGTTTTAGTGATAATTAGGCTTCAGCACAGATGGTTTAATCAGAATCCCTCAGATACTAATTAAGTCACCTATGCTCAAGCCTGGATATCTAGAAAACCTGCACTGTTGGTGTTCCTTGAGGACCGTGGTTGGGAATGCCTGGTCTAGAGATTGTGCAATGTATTTTAAAGAAAATTCAAAGTGATAGAAATTTAAGGAGAAAGATTAAGATGAGTGAACACCTGTAAAATAAACGTATTAATTTACGCTCCTTTTGGAGTCAGTGAAGAAAGTCCCAGTTCTTCTACTTTCCCTATCTTACCCTTACTGAGCGGGATTCCTCAGGCTTGCTGTCCGCTCCAACAGATGAAATTCTGCTGCAAATGCGACGGTGCTGGTAGGATGCGGTCTGATGACATCATCGCGATGTCCGTAATGCGTGAGCAAGGGAGACAGAAAGGAGGTCTTGGTGTAGATGCCGGGAGTTTTCTACAGGACCAACACATTTCGTACCTTAAGGGTACTTTTTCAAGGATGTCTGGCTATTGAGATGGTGTCTTTATTTATACTTTAAAAACGGAAGTGCTTTGATTGCATCATTTCCGGGTTTCCTGAGAAAAGAGGTGGGAACCACATGTTTTCCAGGATTAAGCTAAAATTCATTGAAGTTGGTATTTTTTCTTCTTTGCAGAATTCACTAGGTGACACTCATTATAAGAAATAAGGATAAAATATAGAAAATAGAAATAATAGATGATTAGAAGAGATTACATTGCAAAGTATTGTAATAGTTTATATTTTTATGAATTGATAGAAAGGCATTCAGTTCAATATCTATATTTAAGCCAAAAGGCTCTAAGGTTTTTAACTCAAATATCCATTTTGTTTCTGCTTTTTTTAGTTCCTTTACTTGATCGCCTCATCTCCAGTTCTTCTGTACTTTTTGGATGATAAAACATTTCAAGCCGTTTGGGTTACTGTTGTACCTTTCGAAAAAATGATTTGATACATATATATGTGTTCTTGTAAGGATCCGGGGGCAACCTCGCCTGCCCTAACTCCATTGCCTCAGACTAGGGTTGGCGGGCGCGTGCAGAACTAGGCTTCGCCAATAATAGCTGCGTTCGAAGGAGCCAGTTAGTCTAGCTCCAACCCCAATGCCACCTGGTCTTAAGAGTGACAACGCGCCCACCAAGGCCAGGAGAGAGCAAGGGTACCAGCTACCTTATGCCCACACGAGGCAAGGGGCCCCTGGACCCCAAGGTGGTGACTACACAGGGAGATTGGGAATGCTCCCACAGGTGATGAGACAAGGTAATCTATGGCTGGACGCAACAATGCATGACGGTGGTATATATACACACAATGGCAACAATGCTCAGAAGATGGTATGAATAAACAATAATAAACAATGACAACAATGCTCAGAAGATGGTATGCAATAATAATAAACCTCAACTGTACTATCCTGCACTGCGAGGGACAAGCCCCACAATGCAGACACCCAGGCTGGTATAAGGGAAACCAGGAGACAGGAGGAATACAAGGCAAAAGTCCAATGGACACTTAGCTGCAGCAGGGGAGGATGCAGGAACCAACACTGCGAGACTCTGGAGGACTCCGGAACCAGAAACACCAAGGGATTGCTAAGCAGGGTCCACAAAGCTGGAACAGCACAAGTAGCACACAGGACTGTGGCTGGGAGCTTTGAACCACAGGCTTGCACAGGGCTGACAAGACAGTTTAACTGGCAGGGCTACACAGGTAGAGATCCTTTATCAAGGCTTCTGGTAATTAGCGCAGCTGTGCACTCCAAGCTAGCAGCCTGATAATGACACACCTGTGCCTAACTGACACATTATTGAGTGAGCTGCAATGGCACAGGCCAACCACTGGAGGCCACCAGAGAGCAACAGAAGCTTCAACAGAAGCTGAGAAATCCAGGGAGCAGAATCCAGGGAAAACAAACAAACTCCACACAGAAAATGTGAACAGCACATTCCACCGATCCACTGGAGGCGGATCGTAACAGTTCTGCAAATCTTATCTTTGCTTTGCGTTTGGTCTGTCCAACATATTGAAGTCTGCATGGACATTCAAGTAAATACATTTACTCTATTACTCTACTAACTGTAAAAATTTAAAAAAATTAAATATTTTTGATTCTTACTAAATACAGTACTAAAAAAAACCTTAATCTCAAAATACTGAGAATCAATTGTCATTGCTTTACAAGTAACGTGGAATACTATGAGATAATATATCCCACATTAAAATAATTACACACATGCTGTACAGCAAAAAGGAGGCCTGCTAGATGTGATATCTGTAAAAATGTTTAAAGGACAAGAGGAATATTTTAATCCAGTTATTTAAGGTTTAAAAGAGATGAAGGACTGTTATTTATTTTGGTTACAGGTAATACAATAACAGTGAACATACAACAGGTTGCTACTGTACATAAGAATGTTGATGTTACCGTTTATATATTAGCCACAATAAAATAATACCTATTGCAACTAAATTGTTGCTTGTGTGGGTCGTACTGTTCATATATTTTTAAACAAGGGGGTAGGAGGGAGTCTTTCTTGTTTGGAGGTGCTCATGTGGAAAAGGTCTTGAGAGAAGGTAGGATCTAATATTAGTTACCATCTTTTGTTTAGATCTTACTGGTTTAGACCTGCTCTCAAGCCTCCCTCAGAACACCATACGTTTTTTAAAAATAATTTTAAAAGTTATCATTTATTGTATGTCAAAAAAAATAATTTTATACATATAAGTAGTGTAATATACTTAAGAGGCATTTCCCGAGGAGTTTTATCCCTTCATATCAGGAAAGCGTTGAAAAGATACCTTTTGAGGAGTGTTAACGTCATTTCCATCTTGAGTACGGGTATGCAACCACTTCCTATTTAAAGATACCTTTACATGTGTCAAGTATTTCATTTATGTGTAAGTAAGGTATGCCCCCTTGCTTGTACATTTTGAATTTTTGATTCTGAGTGACCCTGTATGTGGAAATCCCATTACCAATTGATTCCATATTTCATTGCGTGTCCCCCCTTGATGACCGTGATAAAAAAAAAGCACGGGAGGTGGTGAAGTCAGAAACATCAAAAGTCACATGAATAGATAAGTATTGTCCAAACTCCAACTTAATTCAGCACCATTTTTTTTTTTTTTTGGATAGAATCAATAGGGGCTGATCCAAGGGCATTGAAGAAAAGGTGGTAGAATCTTAGGAGCGCCTCATTATTCTCTAAAATCCATAAAAAATCGGTACTGTTCATATATTAGAAGAATTAAAGTAAGAAGGTAGTGAAGGGATGGGTGCAGATGTGAGCTGCATAATTGAGTATAGTATTGTTATTTATTATTTATTTTGATTTTAATTATTTGTATTCATGAACTAGTACAGTACAGGTTGCGTATCCCTTATCCAAATATCCGCTATCCAAATTATTCCGAAATCCATACATTTCAGAAAGTGATTTTTTTTTTGTTGCTTAAAGCACAACTGGAGACATCTATAACAGCACTACTGGGGACATGATATGTAACTGGCACTAAATAAGTTATGTGCAAGAAAATGATTGCTTGGCATTTAAATTCAGTATCCAAGATAGTACACAAACTTTTTTTCATGTATTAAAACCTTGTTGTATGCACAAATAAAATTTGTGTGTATTTCATGTGTTTGATGTGTTTGTACAACATAAATGCAAGATACCTCAAGAAACATCATTGAAATATAAAAATATTCTGAAATATGGAATAATCCGTTATCTAAAATTCCTCTGGTCCCGAGGATTTTGGATAAGAGATACTCAACCTGTACTTAAAAAACTTTGCCTATTTGAATATACCTGTCACTCCTACTTTCCTCTGTCTATTGGTCATTGCTTATTGCATCCTACTTTGTGATCACTGACTTGTTTCCCTTTGCCTTTTGGGCATGTGCAATGCAAAATTACACAACATATGTCCACTCTACATAATCTCTACTATCTCCATCACTGATTTAAACATATAGATACATATTAGATTTCTTTAAGACCTATATAAATAGAATGTTTTTGTTATTTCTGTTTGTATTTTGTCACATAGTTCCTTTTTAAAAAATGTTCCAGTGCCCGCTTTCCAGGGTATCCCATGGGCCTTAATTGCTACAATATGGTTTAAATGGTGCTGAGGTTTTTGGGTGGAAATGTACAGGTGAGTTCTGACAGCTATGTGGCACTTGGCACTTTGTAAAAGTATTTTTTCTGAAGCTCTGCTAATGGCTATTAATAAATTTCAAATAAAAAGAGACTTCTATTGATCTGTCCCACAAACTAAGGGACAAATATAATAGGTTGTGAGAATCAGAAAGTGAGAGATTTGGGGAGTTTTCCCATTTACATGGCCAAACCTAGTTTTTCAATGTAAATGATTGGTGCTTTGAATAAAGGGGAAAACTCTCCCAAAATCTCTCACTTTCTGTTTCTCACACCCTATTACATTTTGGCCCTTAATGTTAGTGTCACGACTCAGGGTTATAGACATACTTACTGTATCTCCACACCAGGTGTCTGGTCAGGCTGACCCAGTGACCATCATTCCCTGTCCTGTGCTCCTGTCCCTGCTGGCGCTGAGTGCACAGGTCCGGTGACGGCCGCAGAAACAAGTGTTCCCCGCAATGCCATCTCCTAGGACAGTCATGGCCTGGCTGGCGTAGTATGGGATACAGGCCTCTCCATTCCTAGGTAGGCCGCAGGTCCCCTGTAGAGTTTGATTTTTGGCATGGGCACCGCCATCTTGGTTTCTGACACATCACTCCTGGGAGCCAACCCAGAGCAACTACTTCTGACATCATTCAGCAACTACCAATCAGCTACAGTATCTGCCTATATATTCATGGAGACTGCATACAATAATCAGTCAGTACAATGTTGTCCTATGAGTCACAGCTCTCCATGCTCTCTTAGAACTTCTGCTAATTCAGCACCTGCACATTCCACTCTGCCTGTATCCTGACTACCTCTAGTGTCCAGACACCACTACCACTATCAGAATACCTGGTTTTCATCTTCTACACCTACTGGTCTATATACCTGCTATTAATATCTGCATTGCTTCATTCTCACTACAGCTGTCAAGTCACCAGTCAGAGAGACAAATATTAATATTTGCACTAAATACCGATACCTGCAGTTATCATCATCTGTGAACCTCTCCTGTGATGACGATAGTGACGCTCAGTGCATACTTACCTGCAGTGACCTTATTCAGCAGTCTTTGTCATTGTTCTATTCAAACTGACCCTATCTATATTTACCAGTTACTCCCTGGCTCATCTAGTCTTCCATAGACTCCATTTTCCCCTGTGAGGGGTCCCTCCACAGACTTTCAGTACTCTCTATGCAGTCTAAGTTTATTAAAGAACCCAGCTTCCATTACACTCCAGCTCCAGTCCAGAGTCACCCCTCAGACGTGACCATTAGATCTATAGTAGGTATGGAGAGTACAGATACTGTAATGGTGCTATTTTCTGAGCCAGGGGATAAATTCAACGAATTTGAAACATACTTCTGTTGTTGCTCCACATTTGTTGCAGGCTACAGTATTTAGAGACTGTAATCTGATTTTATCATTTGTTTGGAAATGTCATGAATAGGTATAAGACTATTTATATTTTTGACATCTTTCTGACCTATCTGGGTTATATAATGATTTTCCTGAAATGATAAATCATGATAAATTATGTTTGGTAAGGTCAAGCATCAGATTTATAACGTTGGCCATAAGTTTTAGTTATATTGACTCTTAGATATTTTATTCACTTTTTTCAGATGCTCGGAATTGTAAAAGGGCAAGGCTTCTTGGTTGTGACTAGATAAGTATTTTCAGAAACATAGCCAAGTTTCATAATTATTTGACAGGGAAAAAGGTGAGAGGCTTACTTATATCCGGTAGGTGTAAGGAACACTTTCAAAACATTTCATAGCACGCATCATTTATTGTCTTTTTAATCTGATGGTTCATTTTAAAGATAATTGTCATAGTTCTTAGGTTGGCTTTCTTCAGAATGTGGTTGTCAATTGTACTCGAAAATGTAAAGCTAATATTGAATTTCTTTAATTTAGTTTAAAAAGTTTTGTATGACTTTCTTAAGTTATGGTATCTGTTGCTAGAATTAGTTGAAGACATCTTGAAAGTAAAAAATTCAGGAAAGAAAAGTACTAAGTTTAGGGTCGAGAGGATATTTCACAGGTTATGAAAAAATGGAATTGGGTGGTTGTGTAAGTTTTTCATCTATTCTAACCATGTAATATAAATCTGCCAGTTCTATGGATTTAGATTTACTCATAAAGGGTGTACAGCATTTTAACCTCAGCTCTTTAATTTCACTGGAATAAACTAATTTATGCTCTCAGCAATCAATGGTATTCCTATTGATTATTTAATGGTACCGAAATGTTGGCATACTCTAGAAATATACATAAATTCAACTTCAGAATGCAAAAAATCAGCATTGCTGCAATGTGCAAATGCAAAAAAATGCTTCCAGATCTAACCTGCTCTTCCAGTTCCATATGTTTGGAGAGGTAAATCAGAGTTGAGTAAGTGCAAGTAGAGTGCAGAAGGCACTCGTACATACTAGGGTGGAGTCAGGAGTTTGTGCAATCCATAGCAACATTGTGAGCATACTGTACCTCCATCTTGATGCTTGTACAGAGGTAACTCTATTCTTCATGTTATGCTCTATAGTAGCGGCCCAGGTTAATTTTAAGACAAACGATAGTCCCCTAGATCACTTTATGCCACAAAGTGCTTCCAGTTGATATTTTTCCTCGCATACAGTGCCCCAGTGCATTTTATGCCACGTTATGTTACAGTTCCTGTCAATTCTATATTTCTATAGCTCAGCTATGAATCTTATTAGTAATGTAAATGTAGTTTGAATTCTGAATTAAGGTATGAAATTTCTTTGACTCAGAGTTGGATAGACTGTCCTCTCACCATTTTTTTGCTTGATTGGTGCCTTTTTTTGGGGAGGAATGGGATTTCTTTGCTGGGTAAGTTCTAGGGACCTGCAGCAAGGCTTCTTCCCTCTCATGCTTGGCTCTTCACATCCTCCATCTCAGCATCTGCCCTGTGCACACCACTCTTTCTCATGGCTCCTCCTGAGTACCTGTACCCCTTCAATGTAATATTCCTGGGACTGGTGGCCCAATGGGTTCTTGCATCCGTGATCTGGCTGAGACATGGTGGCTCTCCACTCCACATCTGCCTGCTAACAGTGTTGAGGGGAGCATAGCTACTAATGAGAGCAAGAGGGCCTGGCCCAGTGGCATACCATTGCAGTGCTCAATCTGCCCATGCTGACCAGCTCTATGGAGCACTGGCATCTTTTAAATTAATAAAAAATAATAATGATCCAGAGGTAATATTGAAACCACTTCAAAATAAAAGTCAATCAATATTGTGTTCTTTTATTTGTATGAAGTAGACAGCATACAGGCGTTACAGTTTGGCAAATCACAAGTCACAGCATTGCAGGTGTTCAGCAGTTAACATACAGGCTTCACAATGTGGATACAACACTCCAGTGTCCCCAGCATAATCCCACACCCCAAAGCATATTGCCCAGCTGCTAACTGGCATTGGGAACCCTGTCCCTCTGCTCTGAACAGACCTTTAACAAGAAAACACAGGTAATGTCAATTAGTCAAACCCTGCTTCCAGAAGATATTTTAGGAAAACATGGACTGGACCCGATCTGCCCCGCAGCTGACGCAGCTCCATGTATTGATTCTTCTGTTCCACATCCACCTCATCCCTTATTCTGGTTCACTCGCAAATGCAAATTCCTTCTCAAATGGACAAAACCATGTGCACTGCAGGTGGGGCAGAAATAACTTGGGCAGAGAGAATTAGATTTGGGTGAGTTATTTTTTTTCTGTGCAGGGAAAATCTAACTCTCTGCACATGTTAAATCTGCCCCCCCCCCCCCCCCCTGCAGTGTCCATTTGAAAAGGAATTTGCCTTTATGAGTGAACCAGAATAAGGGCCCTCATGTGAAACCATGCTGTCCCTGCCACAGTATAAACAGTAACAAGTATAATGTACAAAAAAGGATGTAAATGATGTGTATGATGGGGTATGAAGAAGCTGTGGTGGTCACTTTGAAAGCTCCATTTAGTCAGGGATACCAATTTAAGCACCCTATGTAATGTGTTTAGTAGTAGAGGGGCCCAGTGCAAAAATTGCCTTAGTTAATAATTAAATATAATATTTTAAATTAAATATCTACAGGTTTAATGAAATGTCATCCAAGAAGGTCAGCGCTGACCTATACCACAACCAGCAGTGCCCTATACCATATACAACACATTATACCAATTGATAACTCCTGTCTGTCCTGATAGCAGTTCCCACAGTGGGTTGCCACTGTGGGAACTTGTACAAGAAAATTAATTAAGAAAAAACAAATATAATCAGCCTATTAATAATGTTCACTGGTGTGAAATATGGATTTGGTAATGCCTATCATTCTCTTATATGCCATTTTATGAATGCCCAACATGATCAAATATTCCAATGGTAATATGCAAAGTTATACTGCCGATCATCAAGATCAAATATACCAGTAGTAATGCCAGAAATATCTAGCAAGCCAGTGATAATGCCCAGTGAGATTAGTTTCTGATCACAACTTGGCTGCATATGAGTAAGGAAATTAAGTTTCAAAAGCAGCATATACCGATGGAAAGCAGCTCATGCTTGCAGGGGCTGGATATTCTATCGCCAGTCCGCGCCAGCCGTTGGAAGGGGGTACACGTGCACGAGATGCTTGCGCGCCCCGTTCCAACGGAGCTCCCCGCCACCGTCTGCCGCATCCCCGGGCCCCAGCGCCGGTCCCCACCGATGCCCTGAACCCCCCCTAACCCTGCGTGTGCGATGCATGCGCTTCCCAGTCTGATGGACTCCCTCTCCGCCAGCGCTCGCCAGCGGGGTCGTTCTGGCGAGTGCCGGTAATGAAAGAGAGGGACTCCATCTGTAGGCGCTGCAGATGAACCCAAATCTATAATAGTAGCATGCATGCCAGTTATCCAACAAGGGCTTAAGCACATGAAATGTTTTTGGAATGACTGACGAAAAAACGTTTTCGCTGTTAGGTTTTATTAAAATTAATAAAAAACAAATTAAACAAAAATATTTTTTTAAAATTTGATTTTAAAATGCTATAGTTTCATATCATTTGTGTTACTCTATAATCAAAGCAATCCATGTATTTGAAAGAGGATACCGTATATGCAAATTCCTAACCTGAATATAAAATACAGTAATAGTAACTGACAAGTCTACAGGCATTTTACTGCACTCACTTGAAGGTTATACTGTACTTTTGTGGACAACTATTTTACCTTTAGTTTGATGGGTCAAATCACATCCTGAGAACACTTTAGAAATGTTTGAAGATGTGTGAGGAGTCATGCAGAGAACAAAAAGAGGAGGAAGTTGCAGCAATGTAATTTTCTTGAGGTTTTCCTTTTCAATATGTACTTCTTATAGTTAATATAGTATAGAGTCGTTCTGACTTCATTTACAATGAACTTAGGTCAAGGAACAAAATTACATTTACTATAAGAAACCCTTAGAGTATATGTATTACGTTAACACATCTCATGATAATTCAGGCCATCTTAAGGTTTTTTCTCTCAGTGCTGAATTTACAAGGCAAGTTCCAATGTCAATTACACCACATTTTCAGCGCTGGTCTCCCTTCTGCAGAGCCGGCTACCCCCGCACTGACAGCGGGGACAACCGGCTTTCTCCGATGGAGCTAACAGCTTCAGGTCGCGCTGTCCCAGCACGACACAGGCTGAGAGCGTGATTGGGCGATGCGTCTCCATGAAGACGCATAGCTCAGCCCTGATTGGCTGAGCTATGCGTCTCCATGGAGACGCATAAGCCGAAGACGCTCTCATCCTCTGTTGTGCTGGGACAACACGACAGAAGCTGTTAGCTCCATCGGAGAAAGCCGGTTGTCCCCGCTGTCAGTGCGGGGGTAGCCGGCTCTGCAGAAGGGAGACCAGCGCTGGATCCTGGATCGGTGAGTATGTGGGTGTAAAAGTGAGATGTGTGTGTGTGTATGTAATAAAGTTTTACTTTTCTGTGTGTGTGTGTTTTCGTTTAACATTCTTTTTACAGGTGGACTACAAGTCACAGCGGGGCCATTAATGCCCCGCATGCTGGGATTTGTGGTTCTCCAAGTCCCAGCCTGCGGGGGAGGTCGGCTGGTACTTGTAGTCCTCCTGTATAAAGCAATGTTAGGATTGAAAGATTTAACCCCATCAGGCCGGCGTCCACTGGCCAGGGATGCCGGTGACAGCCCCGGGCTTCAGCCCTGGACGGGTGAAGCCTGGGGGGGACCCCTTTATTGGGGGGGGTCCCCACTCCTCCAGGTACCCCGTCCAAGGCTGACCAGCCACGGTGCTCATGGTACGGCCGGGGGACCTTATGTAAAAAGTGTCCCCCGGCTGTGGCATGACACTGCGGGCTGTTGGAGCCCGGTGCTGGTTTCAAAATACAGGGGAACCCCCAGCTTTTTTGTCCCCCGTATTTTTGGTACCAGGTCCGGCTCAATGAGCCCGGGGCTGGTTATGCTCAGGAGGGGGGACCCCACGCAATTTATTTTTTTATTTTTTATACAAACCCAAAATCGCACATAAGCTCAAATTCGCACATTTCCATGCCTAAAAATCGCACATTTTCATGCCGAAAATTCGCCCGTTATCGCACTCAATCGCACTTTTCTTGCCGGTACACGCACCTCATTAAATATGCGAATCCAAGGCAAAAATGCGATTTAAAAAAAGTGCGATAATGGGCGAAAAACTGACGTGCGAAAAACTCTCATCCCCTAGAATGTCACCCCTTGTATCTAATGGAAGATGAATTTATTTCAATCACAAAAAGAGGAGACCGTTTCAAATCACTATGTAAACAGGATGTATCGAATGGATTCCCTGTTCCCCAAGGGTATTAATGAAGCTTTGGAGTTGAACAATATTATTTAATTAATTTATATATAACTAACCCTGTCACTACCCACTAGTAATCTCTTGTTAATACTCTGTTTTTTCCCTTATATAACTTTCTCACTAATATAGCTATATTGGACCATTTATATACTACATGATATGTTTGCAGAATAGAACATGTGGTTATTCAACGTATAGCATTTTTTATTATATAAGACCTACTATTTGAATTTACTGATTTAATTATATATGTACTTATAATGTATGAATAACTATAATATTATATTTTTAGTCATCTATATATTTTTTGTATTATATACAATATCATAATATTTATTTTACATTACTGTGCCAGTTGCGTGCCTCATGATATGAGAACGAGGCACTGACCGCACCATGTCAATGCACTCACGTGATCGAGATTTTCTCTATACTGATTGGATACCTTCTTATAACTATGACAACCTATGTTTTATTTACAGAATTTATTTACCTATTATTCCACCTACTCAAATCTTATTGGTTCTCGCTTGTATAAGGTTAAATTTTAAGTGTGAACAATGCTTTTTTCTATCTCGTTTTTTTAGATTTAAATATATATTTGGGAATTGCTATAACATATTGGGCCTTATTCTGGTCTGTGCGGACGGAGCCGAATATGCGGCCTTTTGTACGGATCGCTCACTCCGTCCGAATGCGGTAAGAAGCTGTCCGAACGGACCGCACATGTATTTCTCATGAATACACCTCCTCCATCTCAGGGAACCTCCCCCATCATTCGATGGTCGCAGACCATCGAATGCAGGACCGAGTGGTCAGGCAGCTCCCGCAACCCTCAGACCACATGGGCATTTCTCTGTGCAAAAGCAGGGATCTGGGCCGGTAGCTGACATCCGGTAATGTCATATGTCCGCCCCCTACACGTGCGTCACGGCCGCATTACCATACGTACGCCCAGTGTTTTCATGGGAACGCCCATGAAACGCGGGGTGTAAACATATGGTAATGAGCCCAAACAGCCCTTCACGCCCCTCTCCACCCCCTGTTCGTAGTGTACACATTTCATGCGGAATTTGGACGTGCGTCCCGTTCGCACATGCGCAGAGACGCCTCTGCACATGCACAGACACAAAACATCGGCGGACCGACCGCACGCGGACATTACCGCACCAACCAGAATAAGGGCCATTGTCCTTTTATTTTTATTTATGAACAGTTTTTTTATATAGCACACACATATTCTGCAGCACTGTACAGAGAATGTTTAAACATTCACATCAGTCCCTGCCCAGTGAAGTTTACAAATGTATATTTCCTACCACATTTGCATGCACTTTTTAGGCACCAATTAACCTACCATTATATTTTTGGTTTGTTAGAGGAAACCAAAGTACCTGGAGGAAACCCACACAAGCTTGAAGAGAATATACAAATATTCACTCATAAATTAAATTATCGATTTTCCTAGGTGCTGATACCTTTCTATTAGCATACTGGTATATAAACCCCATTGTGGATAGTCCAACTGACACCTTTTATAAAGCTGTACCTTTCGACAATGAAATGCATCAGAGCCAGCGGACCAGACCCTTACTTCTTCAACTACCAACTATAACTCCTCTAAACCAAGCGGCCATATATCCACCATCTTTATTATCATCTGCCATCCACTTGAACCAGTTTATTCTTTATATTGTCCAAATCAAACTACAATTGCACCCAGTTTATCTTTGGATTACAACTGTGCCTTGCCTGGCACCCCATTACGTATATTGAGCTAATCTGCTGCAATGCCATCCTTATGGATTACAAGCCTAGCGGTTACCTGGTAACTACCCCATTATACAAGCTGCTATACACAGGCAACATAGAAACTGAACATTTATTGTTGCTTTAAACTCTTTATTGCCTGTGTCCACTATCTTATATCATATTATTTTATTTCATCCTATTTGAATTAAATTTATTTCTGAACATTCAATCTAATGTATAAAAAACTGTTTATACAAAAAATGTTTTTCTTGCTTTTGGTGTGGTATTGACTATCCCACCTTCAAGTGACTTCTCTTGACAACCCACCCCTGGCTGTGCCTGCTAACCTTACCTAGGTACCATTTCTTTCTGCTCTAGCCAATGACAAGCATAATTCTGAATTCTAATTTGATTGCCTCCCTCACATCTGCATAAACAGACCTCAAATAAAAAGTAAAGGTGTTTGTTATATTATATTTACCTGTATTAAGCATTCCATCCTGGAACAGTTAATATGACAGCTGTGATGTACTGCAAATGCACTGAACCTGTTTTTTAGAATATCCACAAATGAAAATGACATGTCTGATTGTCACACTGATTACACCATTGTCACAGGAAATCTTTAGCTCTGAAAAATAATTTTCATAGAATTCTTTAAACCTTTCAATCTGTAAAACATGGTGAGGTGTAAATGAGTATGTCCAAGTGATATTTCTAATATGCTGTGCCCA
This sequence comes from Crinia signifera, assembly GCF_055691185.1. Taxonomy (NCBI): domain Eukaryota; kingdom Metazoa; phylum Chordata; class Amphibia; order Anura; family Myobatrachidae; genus Crinia; species Crinia signifera. The sequence continues at coordinate 210,203,498 of NC_139219.1, forward strand.
CATTGGCATTTATAATGAATAATTGCCATTTCTTGCCATATTCAGATCCATGTTGTAATGCTGGTAGCATTTGGACATAATGGTTACTGGCCTTCCTAACGCAAGGGTTTGTAATTCTGAGAACCCTCTTAGATTTGTTTGTTGCCTAATCCATGTTTGTATGTAATCCATATAGTCAGCATACAGCAGTTATGTGTGGTTAGGTGAGGCAAAACCTCTTTAGTCATACTCCAGTATATTCCAGAGTTTTGAACGCTGCCGGGAGGCTGCAAATGTTAAAGGTCGGACCTGCAAGCAGTTTCGATCTCCGACTATGATCTGATGTGTGAATCAGATTGGATCAGATATAAAACACATCCAATTTGGCCACTTTTCACCTGATTTCTTGGCCCGATCTTTCAGAATCAGGTAACAAGTGGCCAAATCAGACAAGTGTGATTTAGATTTGGATGGGGTGCATTGAAGCTTATATCTAAATTGCAGTGTAACATCAAAGTAGACACTACTGTATTTACCTTGCCCAGAAACAAAATAACTCACACAAATCTAACTCTCTCTGCATATATTACACTTGCCCCACCTGCAGTGCACATAGTTTTTCCCATATTGAGAACAAATTTGACCTGCGATCAGGTCTGAATTAGGTGCTATGTTTCTGTTTGTAAAATGTAACAACTCTATTTACTGATGAGTGTGATTGCTGTTAAAGTCCCATACAGACTAAAGCAGTGGTTCCCCACTTTTTTCTCTCCCATACCCCTGTGTACTTTGGGGGTTCCCGCTAATGCCTGTAGAATTAATGCCACTGCTTCCTCCACCCATGTCAGCGCGTGAAGCTGAACACTGATGTCTTAGGGAAGTGCCGGTAGCTCCCAGTGGATTGCTGGTCGGTCAAAAGCATAAGGAGACACTGATGACACCACAGATGGAATCGGAGTTAATGCAACATGGTTCAGCTCCATGGCAAAGAAAAACTTCTTCTGCCATTGAGAAACTTCCTCTTCTTCTGACATTACCAATATTATTTTTGAGTACTCCCAACCGGTCTGCAGCCAACCCCCAGGGGCTTAAAAGTAACATGAAAGATAATATACGTGCTGCACCAGAAAACAACATGAATAAAACAACTCAACAATTCTAGATCATCTTTAGACTCGTAGAAAGCATTCAAACGAAATACACCTGAATTGTGCATTGGCTTTCTAAAAGTCTTTATATTAAGTAACATCTTTCTCATCTCAAATAGAACTTTAGTTAAAGCAAGAAAAAAAAATTAAAAGCCAAAAGCAGAAAGCAGTTCTCTGTATGTCGTTTAGCTGTCAGTATTTTGCCAAAACAGCAGTCTGTAAAAAAACATTGAATTACTCAGAGAAAATGAATTTCCCACTGTGCTCTCTGCAGTGCATGTTTGGAAGTCTTTTGTCTTTGTATAGCAGACAACTACCTCCAAACTTGATTCAGATAAATACTATGCGTTTTTCTTAAATGTGGAATTCGCAAATGATGTTTGGTATTTGTTTCTTAATGTTACAAATATAATACATTATAAACTGGGTCTAGATAAAGAGTAACAATGTTGACATTAGAAAATGAATAGTGAAAGGTTCATTAGGCTCCATTTCAATGGAACGTCTGCGTACGAACATGCCCGCACACATTTGCCGGCACGCTAATCGCGGTAAATGAGTCGATTTAACCCCGACTTGTTTGCAAGCTGAGGGCTGCCACATCTGTATACACTGTATCACTACATTGTTAATTAGTAAACAACAGCACATACTTTGCTTCTGACAGCCTAATTTATTTATGAATTCAGATATTAATTAATCTTGTAGCTGTACAATCAAAACAGAAAAACTTTAGACCTCTATAAACTGAGGTCCTAATTCAGTCCCACTTGGAAAGGGACGAATTCAGCTCCTTTTCGATGGTGGGAGGGCTGCTCATGCACATCTGTGTCTTCGAGCACATGCAGACCCCCTGTGCGATGACCTTTGGTGAGTTTCACACTCGTCCAGGCAATCAAACAGGTAGGAGAGAGAGGGGGTGGACATGTGATGTCAGCAGGGGAACACCCAGCGTTTTATGGGCATCTCCATGGAAATGCTGAGTTTTCCCCTGGGAACGCAGGCATGGAGTTCCCTGCTCGGGGTGGGCGGCTGATGTCACATGACTTCAGCGCCCACCCACTTTTGGCCAATCTACTTTGCAAATAAAAGTCAGTTCATTCTGCTTTTTATTACCAAAGGGGAGACAAATCATTTGATGGTCTGCTTCATGCAAGGGGATGTGTTCTTGGGCACATGCGGAAGGCGCTGGTGGTGGGAAAGGGGGGATGGGTGTTTGGCAGGGCGGCACTGACCAGTTCGCTTGGCTGCGAGTGAAGAAAGCCTAGTGAACAGGTCTGAATTAGGCCCTGAATGGGCAATTCAAAATAACTTGGTTTTGCTCTGGAGTTCTTAGGTGACCTGATTGCTCTCCTCCTGGGGTTGACCTTTGAGCAGTGCCAATGCACTGGGCCCCACATTTAAACAGGTTCCTTATCTTTTGTCTTTTTTCCCAAAAATGGCCTTAGTGGTTGAAGTTCATTGTACAGTAACTGCCTGAGCCAATAGAAGCTGCAAACAGAGAGCCATTTCCCAGAAACAGAGAGTCATTTCTCACAAATAGAGGAGCATTTCATCTTGATAAAATTTCAGTCTGGTGGGGATGAAACACGTAGACCCAGCATCCATTACTCGTATTTTAGGAACTGTGCACTCAGCCATATGTATCCCCCGTGTCTCCCCTGTCTAGTACATTGCACAGCAATCTGTATCTATACTGTATCTGTACTGTCTCTGCATATCTGTCACCTACCTGGCTGTTGCGATGACCATTGGCACCGGGTACATCTAGCGTATACCTGTATATGTTATGTATATCTATACTGTCACTGTGTAACTGTACCCAACTGGCTGTTGCACAACAATCCAAATCAAATACCGAGTATACGCAAGTATACCTGGTGAATAAAGCTGATTCTGATACACCTTGTAAAATCTTGCATGTCTTACAACCATATGCATTAGATACTGTAAGTGGAACAAACCTTTATTGCTGTTCATTTAGAACCCTTTTCAGCTCCTGTACCAAATGTACTCTTCCAGTGCACACTGACAATAACTGAATTTGGCAGCCTCAACTGAATCATCAAAGGCATACTAACAGTGGTGCCCAGAGCAAGGGCATGTTTCGCGACCCTCCCCCCCTAATTTGTAGTTGGCGGGGCTCTTGTGCGGTAAAAAGGGGGTGAAGCCTAACATTATACCACATACCGTAATGCCCATTGCACATTTTATCGAACTTTGTAATACCCATTACACATAAAGCCACATGCCGTTATGCCAATGACACATAAGTTCACACATGCTCCCCATTACATACTATATAACAAATCGTAATGCCCATTACATACTATATAACAAACCGTAACACCCATTACACATCTGACACATAAGTGCCACTTACCTACAGTATATGCTCATTGCTTGGAAAATCATGCTCAATGCCAGAGGCTTCATGCTCGATGCCAAGGGGGCTTCATGCTAAGGGGGACTGAAATAGCTCATTGCCAAGGGGGACTAAAATTGCTCATTGCCAAGGGGGACTAAAATAGCTTGTTGCCAAGGGGGACTGAAATTGCTCATTGCCAAGGGGGACTGAAGGGCTCCGGCGCCCTTTGGTGTCTCGGCGCCTGGAGCTTGTGCTCCGCCCTCCCTATGCCCCTACATAATAAGGGCAAGTTTGATTTAACCTATATTGGTCCCATATTGTAGGACATATTACAGCTAACATCAGTGTTTCTCACGTCTTATGTTTGTTTGTCAAGAACCAGACATTTGACGAGCTGCTATTATCCAAATTATTATGGTTGAGCTATACTGTGGAAATCTGGGGATATAAATTTGGAAGAGGGATCCAGACGTTTAGTGTGTAAGTGCTTAATTAGGGCACACTCAGCTATGTAGGTAAATAGTAAATATTTTAATGGCTGCATAAAAGAAAGAAAAACAAAAAACAACGTAGCTCCCATTCAGGGCACTACCTTACTGCTTCACAACTCTATAAATGAGCCCCTAGTCTGCATCGCAGTGGCAAGTAAGACAGGATTTACGTTGGCCATGGGGAGAAGGAGGCCACTGTTGAAGTCAGTGGCCCTCACTCCAAATGGCCGTGGAATGTCTAGGTTTACCTGCTGGTTTACACGTGCAGTCATCATTGCTTTGCACAAAAGGGCTTTACAGGCAAGGATTGATGCTAGTAAGATTGCACCTCTAGCAACCATTTTTCGGCTCATCATACACTTCAAATAGAGAGGGTGCCCAAGAACATACAAGAAGCGCCATGACCATCTCTAAAGTTGATTCAGCGGCTGGATAGGACACCACCAGTGCAGAGCTTGGCAGATATCAGTGCATCTGCATGCACAGTGAGCTCAAGACTTTTGGAGGATGGCCTGATGTGAAAAAGGACAGCAAAGAAGACACGTATCTCCAGTAAAAACATCAGGGACAGACTGATATTGTGCAAAATGTACAGGAATTGGCCAGCTGAGGACTTGAGGTAAAGTCTTTTTTTTATGAATCCACTTTCAGATTGTTTGTTGCATCTAGACAAATGGTTGACCATAGAAGGTGAGAGCTACCATCAGTCCTGTGTCTTGTCAACAGCAAAGCATCCTAAGGCCATCCATTTGAGGGGTTGCTTCTCAGCAAAGTGAGTGCGCTCACGTACAATTTTGCCAAAGAACACAGCAATAAATAATGAATGGTACCAAACCATCTACGAACAATGACTTTTCCAGCATGATGGAGCATCTTGCCATAAGGTAAAAGTGGTAACTAAGTGGCTCGGGGCACAAAACATCAACATTTTTGTTCCAGGAACATCCCCAGACCTTGAGGCAGGATTTGTAATTGTAGGACATGAACCTACAAATTATGAAAAAATCCAAGCATTGATTAGGCAAGAATGGGTGGCCATCAGCCTCTATGTGTCCCAGAATTTTATTGGCAGCATGCCAGGATGAATTGCAGAGGTTTTGATAAAGAAGGATCAACATGGCAAATATTTATTCTTTGTATAAACTTACTATAATAACAATTCAATTCAAAAAAATCCTGCAAAAAACACTGAAACAGCAAACTTTGTGAAAACCAATACATGTGCCTTTTTTCAAAACCTTTGGCCATGACTATACAGTCTTAAAAGTTTAGGGTTCTATCTGCCTCCTGCTGGTAAGATTCCTGGCTACTTAACCTCCACTGCCCACAAATCCAGTAAATTCTCACGGTCCCGAGAAAGGCCAGGGTTGGCTGTAACACACTGAAGGACAGTACATGTGACTGCAGCCATTAAAGCCTTGGTCACTGCTGCAAGCAAAAATGAAACTAATCTCTTCAAAGCATAAGACACTCTTCTAAGTGACATAAGGTGCCCCGTGGGTTTACAGGGACTACAAGTCTTCAATAATGGCCACCATCAAGGCAGAGCAATGACTCCCCAGCCATAGGACTTTGAACACCATTTCAGGGGTACCCAAGTGCCACACACACTAATACTGTAAGTAGGGATGGCCATTGCTGCCTATGCCATCAATGTTTACCATCGATGGCAACAGTGCAACTGGCCATCAATGGTGCATAACTATGCAATGGATGATCATCAATGTTTTTACATAACGATGGTCATCCATTTTCTCTGACTGATGGGCCTGGGTTCCAATCAGACGATGGGGGCAGGGCTTCATGGGTGTCCTGGGCGGAGCTATGGTCCATGTCCCACTAAAATGGAAAACGAAACTATTAGTTTAACCTTGACATCGATCGTGGGAAACCATCTGGTTCTCCCCATCGATGGCAAAACTATTCAACATTGGTCATCAACCATTGATGTTTCCTAATCATAGAAACATAGAATTTGACGGCAGATAAGAACCATTTGGCCCATCTAGTCTGCCCCTTTTTTACCCTTCAGGTAAACTCAACCCTTTTTAATCCTTATTTCTTTGTAAGGATATTCATATGCCTATCCCAAGCATGTTTAAATTGTTCTACTGTCTTAGCCTCTACCACCTCTGATGGGAGGCTATTCCACTTATCCACTACCCTTTCTGTGAAGTAATTCTTTCTAACATTTCCCCTGAACCTACCTCCCTCCAGTTTCAGAGCATGTCCTCGTGTTTTATTACTTGTTTTCCTTTGAAGAAAATTTCCCACCTGTACTATGTTAAAACCCTTGATATATTTGAAGATTTCTATCATGTCCCCCCTTTCCCTTCTCTGCTCCAAACTATACATGTTAAGATCTTTTAGTCTATCAAGGTAAGTTTTGTGATGTAGGCCATGAACCATTTTAGTTGCCCTTCTTTGTACACTCTCCAATGTATTTATATCCTTCTGAAGATATGGCCTCCAGAACTGGACACAGTATTCCAGATGAGGTCGTACCAATGACCTATAAAGTGGCATTATTACGTCTTTTTTTCTGCTACTGATTACTCTCCCTATGCAACCAAGCATCTGACTAGCCTTCCTCATTGCTTTGTTACATTGCCTCCCTGCCTTTAAGTCACTTGAAATAGTGACTCCTAGATCTCTTTCCTCCTCAGTAGTTTCCATTATAGTACCCTTGATACTATATTGAGCCTTTGGGTTTTTGTGTCCCAAGTGCATAATTTTGCATTTTTTAGCATTAAACTGTAGTTGCCATTCTCTTGACCAATTCTCAAGTTTACTTAGATCATCAGTCATTTGATTTACCCCTCCTGGTGTGTCTACTCTGTTGCATATCTTTGTATCATCTGCAAAAAGGCATACTTTCCCTTCAATACCATTTGCAATGTCACTGACAAAGATATTAAAGAGCACTGGTCCAAGTACAGATCCCTGGGGTACTCCACTGGTAACATGTCCCTCCATAGAATGCACTCCATTTACGACAACTGTCTGTTTCCTATCCTGCAACCAGGTTCTTATCCATTTAATTGTTTTATAATCCAATCCCACACTTTCAAGTTTATTTAGCAGCCTGCGATGTGGGACAGTGTCAAATGCCTTACTAAAGTCTAGATATGCCATATCTACAGCCCCCCCTTCATCTAGTATTTTGGTCACGGAGTCAAAAAAGTCAATGAGACTTGTTTGGCATGATCTCCCTGCAGTAAAACCATGCTGTTTTGGATCCTGTAAGTTGTTTAATTTAAGATATTCCACTATTCTTTCTTTTAATAGTGTTTCCATTATTTCCCTACTACTGATGTAAGGCTCACTGGTCTGTAGTTACTTGCTTCTTCTTTGCTTCCGCTTTTGTGCAGTGGAACTACATTTGCTTTTCTCCAGTCCTCTGGAACTGCACCTGTATCTAGTGACTGGTTGAATAAATCTGTTAATGGCGCTACCAACACATCTTTTAGTTCTTTTAGTATCCTTGGATGCACTCCGTCTGGCCCCATTGATTTATCCACTTTCAGTCTTGAAAGTTCTGTTAGGACTTTCTCCCTAGTAAATGTACCTCCATCTACCTTATTTTTATGAATGTCCTTGCAACTTAACTGTGGTCCCTTCCCTTCTCCTTCTATAGTGAATACAGAGCAAAAGTAATTATTTAGATGATCTGCAATTGCCTTGTGTCCCTCCACCAAATTCTCAGTGTCTGTCTGCAGTCTTATTATTCCTCCATTTGATTTTCTCCTTTCATTTATATACTTAAAAAAAGTTTTGTTTCCTTTATCTACCGACTGAGCCATTTTCTCCTCAGCTTGTGCCTTGGCACGCCTGATCACTTTCTTAGCCTCTTTGCGTCTGGCAAGATACACTTCTTTGTCATTATTATTTTGAGTCTGCTTGTATGTCCTAAAGGCCATCTTTTTTGCTTTTACACTAGTTGATACCTCTTTTGTAAACCACACTGGCTTCCTTTTCCTGGTACTTTTCTTAACCCTTTTGATACAAAGGTCCGTTGCCTTTAGTATTGCACTTTTTAATTTTCTCCACTTCTCCTGCACTCCTTTCAAGTTCGTCCAATCCGCTAATGAGTCGCTTAAACATCTCCCCATTTTTGCAAAGTCAGCCTTCCTAAAATCCAACACCTTAGTTTTTGTGTGACTGGAGTTGGACCCTGACTTGATACTAAACCATACTGCTTGATGATCACTGGATCCCAGGTTCTCACCCACATATATGTCTGATATCCTGTCACCATTTGTGAGTATTAAATCTAATATTGAGTCTTTGCGAGTAGGCTCCCTCACCAATTGCTTGAGAGAGGCTCCCTGTAGGGAATTTAGAAATTTGCCACTTGTAGATGATCTTGCAAAAGACTCCTCCCAATTCACATCAGGTAGATTAAAGTCTCCCATGATTATGACTTCTCCCTTTAAAGCCATTTTAGTGACATCAAGCAATAGGCTCCTGTCCAAATCCTGCCCCTGGCCTGGTGGCCTATAGATGACCCCAGTACGAATAATGTCCTTCTCCCCCATTTCTATGGTCACCCAAAGGGCCTCAGTTTTTTCTTCAATGTTTTGTATTAAAGTAGCATTTATGTTTTTCTTTACATACATTGCTACCCCTCCTCCGATTCTTCCCATTCTGTCCTTCCTAAATAAATTGTATCCTGGTATAGCTACGTCCCAGCCATGGTTCTCATTCCACCATGTCTCTGTGATAGCCACAATGTCTAGGTCATCCCTTGTCATTATTGCGATTAGATCAGGAATTTTGTCTCCTAGGCTTCTAGCATTTGCACACATAGTTTTAAAAATTTTGCCTGTGCATCTGTTATTCCTAGCCATGTTCATACAGTACAAAATCGAAATCTAAAGTTGAAATTACCTGTTTGATGATGTTGTTCAATGTCTGTTTTTATTTTTTTACTGTTCAGAAAAGCTGCAGGTCACTAATTCTAAGAATATAGTGAGTCTGTTCAGGTCAGGCTACACCTGAACACTGATGGCCAAATGGTCAAAGGAGATAATTTGCACTGTGTTTGAGTAGACATCAGGCAGAATGCAACACTAAACTATGCTTCACTGAACAACTTCACCAAACAAGTAATAACAATTACAAACAATTCATTAAATCAGAACTTTTCAAATCATACAAGAGTTTGCATAACACAGAAATAAAGAGAGCATATTGGAGATGAATTACATACTCTTGAGGTATCAATGCAGTCCATGTGTGTGTTTTTGTTGATTTGTAGTAGTTTGCCTTCAGTTTTCCTTCGGTGTAACGCAGGTATAACGCTTGTAGTTATGACTCTGTTTTCCCACTTTAAAACGGCCCACTTCAATACAGGGCCACAGCTAAACTATGGCCACAGCCGTATGCAATGAGAACTAATATACTCTAACAATGCCTTCTTCCCAATTTCCAATAATTGGAATCTACACCCTCAGTCCCCACCCCCTGCTATACAGAGCAATAAAAGTGGCTTACAAAAACAGTTCTGGCATTCCAGGATACTATATCTCTTTTAGAATAAAAAATACATGCCTCACTACACACAGGCAAGGTACTGTTGTTATTTACACAGATCAGATATTTGGTTGAATTTACCTATAAGACAATCCCACACACAAGGGATGCAATGTTCTGCAGTGAAGACACTTGCTTGCAAATGTACCCAATAGAGTTCAAAAGCATGTGGATGTTACAGCAGAGAGAGATAGTCTGCACGTATGCCTGTGACAAAGTTGAATTTACCTATAAGACAATCCCACACACAAGGGATGCAATGTTCTGCAGTGAAGACACTTGCTTGCAAATGTACCCAATAGAGTTCAAAAGCATGTGGATGTTACAGCAGAGAGAGATAGTCTGCACGTATGCCTGTGACAAAGTTGAATTTACCTATAAGACAATCCCACACACAAGGGATGCAATGTTCTGCAGTGAAGACACTTGCTTGCAAATGTACCCAATAGAGTTCAAAAGCATGTGGATGTTACAGCAGAGAGAGATAGTCTGCACGTATGCCTGTGACAAAGTTGAATTTACCTATAAGACAATCCCACACACAAGGGATGCAATGTTCTGCAGTGAAGACACTTGCTTGCAAATGTACCCAATAGAGTTCAAAAGCATGTGGATGTTACAGCAGAGAGAGATAGTCTGATAGCCATCCCTAACTGTAAGTACATTTTTGTGAGATGCCACCATCTTGTACATGCAGCATTTAAATCACATTCCACCTTGACAGCCATTATGTCTAGGTAAGTGAAACTTATGACCCCTCTAGTCATACAGACAGTAGCCCTATAGCAGGGGTCAGCTCACCTTCCAGTGTGGTCTCACAACAACCACAGTTGATGTAACACATGTCTGGTGGGGTATAGGGAAAGTAAGCACTTGGTTATTAAGGAAGATTTCACTCAGAAGAATGACACCTATTTCCCTATAGCTTACACATTATCACAGTGGCCACAGCCTTTGATATGAAGATAGGCACCCACTGCACAATTACCACAGGTTGTTACACCACAGGGTTTTTTAGAGAGATATACTGTATACACAAAGTGCAATATGGAAAGTACCTCATCAACAACCTACTTGACAGATGTCTTACATATGCGAGATCTTGCCAATATTGTATGGAGCATTGTGTCCCCCAATGAGAGGACATAATAATTTTAAATATACTACTGTAGATTGATATTTTATTTGCAATGCTGTAGTTTATGTTTATTTGAAGGTATAAGTATAGCTTTTACTTTATTTTCTTTCTTTGGAATTGTAACACTGTAATAAATGAACCAATAATTAGTGAATTAAGAAATGTCTGTTTTCATGCTAAAGATGGGCATTACTATTGACTTTACTATATCTAAGTCAGCGCAGTAAAATACATTTGTTACAAGTCCTTTTCTAAATTGAGATTGTCTGTACACAAATCAGCACAAAGAATGCCCCTAAAGGTGCAGTATATTTCCACACAATATGACATTTTGAGGAGCACTAGAAACAGGAAGGGGTGGCAGAGGGTAATGATCTATTGGTTCTCTGCTCTGAATATGTGGGTAACCTCTTATTAGCATGTGGGAACAGTACATATACTGTTCAGAATAAGCTTTTTATTTGCTCTTTCCAGAGAGGTGTTGGCATCTCAAATGGACCTGACATTGTAGGCCTCTCTTAAATCTGGGCACCATAGCTACCACTGTAGTCCCACCACTAAGAAATATGCCTTCTCTGTATTTGCCAAGTAATACCCCTTTTACACCAAAACTCCGGGTCGCACCCGGCTTTTTTAGACCCAGGTTCAAGCCGGGTGCGACCCGGCGTTTAGTGCCATTTACACCGGGCGGACAGCCCGACCCGCACCCGCGCCCGCCCCCCCCCCCCCGGAGCTTGGAGATGACAGTGCGATGTCATCTCCAAGCGCCAATCACCGCCGCGTGCCGCCGCCGGACCGGAACGCTGCTGGGGGCAGCTTAGCACTAAGGTAAGCTGCTAGGCTGTCCCCGCGCACACTCCCCCCTCCGTCGCACAGGATGTGAATGGATGCCGCACACAGGCATCCGTTCACCTCCCTCCCCCGCCGCCGCTGCTACTGCTGTCTGCAGGGTATAGCAGACAGCAGCGCCGGCTGTCAGTGACTGTCAGGCTGACAACCCGTCCAACCTGCGGACGCTGCGGTCCGCAGGTTGGACGTTCCCCATTCATGTAAATGGGAGCCGGGTCATCCGACCCGGCGTTCCCATTTACACCGCCCTCTACCCAGGTCCTAGCCGTGTTCTACCCAGGTCAGGACCTGGGTAGAAGTCCTGTGTAAAGGGACACGGCGTTAGGGATTTACACCGCCGAAAATCCGGGTTTGACCCGCCGCTGACCCGGATTTTTCGGCGGTGTAAAAGGGGTATAAATCTCAACTGCTCACATTGGCAGCTAAAACAATCTGAAAACAGTGCTATCTTGCCCAACAAAGTCATCCTATTGTATTTGAAATAAAGTGCACAATACAAATTGAGTTAACTGAGTTTAACAGATTGATAAATATGACCTACAGGTATTTACCTTATCTACTGGTCTATTGATCATATGTGAAGCAGTGGAAGCCTTAAGTATTTTTGCATATTGCAGCAATATATGGATTCGGTATGAAATCCCGACGGTCAAAATCCCGACAGCGTCAAAATCAAGAATGGGTCAAAATCCCGACAAGGACAAAATCCCGACAAGGTCAAAATCCTGACATTTAAAATCCTGACAAGGTCAAAATACTGACATATAGAATATACAGGTGAAACAGTCAACATGACTTTGTGTCGATAGGTTGCGAGGTCGACATGGGTTTTTTCACTGTTTTTTACCCGAATGCCGACACGGTCAACATGGACACAGTTGGAAGTGAACCGCAGCCACTCGCATCGCTCGCTTCGCTCGCAATGCTTCGGGCACAGTGCCTCGATGCGCTTGGCACACTATTTTATTCTCCCACCACGCCCTAGTGGATGGTAGGGCATGAAATACTGCCTGTAGGCACATGTTGGGTCAGAAAACAGTGAAAAAGCCTATGTCACCTCGTGACCTGTCAATACAAAGTCATGTTGACTGTTTCACCTGTACATTCTATATGTGGGTATTTTGACCTTGTCAGGATTTTAAATGTCAGGATTTTGTCCTTGTCGGGATTTTGACCTTGTCGGGATTTTGTCCTTGTCGGTAGTTTGACCCATTCGGGATTTTGACCTTCGGGATGATGACTGCATCCCCAATACATGCTTAGTTGCATCCATATTTATCAATGCAAGAACTACAGAAAACACTGATCCTGTACTAACGCTGCCAGTGAACTGCTCATGTTTGGAGGAGGTCCAGTGAAATTAACCTAGCTTCATGGTCCTCCATTGCATGATATAGATAACAATATCATTAGAACATACGCCATATCCATTGGAACTGAATTACTTTTTTAGGAGGCAAAGAGGACTTAAGTAAGGAGAGTCTGCAACAGTACTTTGTTTTCCCCCTCTTGTCAACACCACCACTCATCACCTTGCCCACCCCCACTATGTGCACACAATGCCACAGTGTGCTAGGGCTTGGCTGGTCACCGGGGAGTGTGTCCTCCCTCAACCACTTGTTTTTCAGCCCACCCCAACTTGTCATCCGCCCTACCCCCCACTCTTTATCTGGCCCACCCCCCACTATAGGACTGCACAGGGCAGCAGTGTGCTCCAGTCTGAGGATGGGTTGGGGAAGAAGTGCATTCCCCCCACACTTTCCTTTCATCTCTCCCTCATTTGTCATCCAGGATACCCCACTTGTTGTCTGGCCCACTCACACTATTGCACAGGGCAGCAGTGTGCTCTGACCCAGGAGACTGGGGGCTGAAATCACCCTTCCCATTTCTCATCCAGTGCAAACTCACTTGTCATCCAACCCATCCCGAGTCATTGTCCAGCCTACCCACACTATAGGACTGGACAGTGCAGTACATGCAGTACATGCTCTCACTGCTACCTCCCCCATCTGAGAAAATAGAGGAACCAAAGACTAATCAGTTTTTGTCTGTGGTATTCTTGTTAAATAAGAGGTAGCAATCATTAGGATTAAAGGACCGCTATATCCTACTTGCTTTGATATTTACTCTTGATATACAAAGTCCGTCCAGCTTCTGTGTTACCGTCCACACAGCTGACTAAACAAGGAACTCTGCAGTTAGCACACCTGTGGACGCCGCAAGATGGAGATTTCATTTCACCCCACTGTCTACATAAGAATACTACGTCTCTGCCGACCTGGCCCATTGCTGTGTCTGAAGCTTGCTGGTTCTTACCTGGCCCACTGACTTATTGCTTTGCCAGAAGCTGGCCAGTTGCTACTGGAAAGATGGCGAGTATCTGCCGGCCATTTGCACTGGTGTCCGGGACCGGCTGTCAGTGACACGGTCTACACCCATCCGTTTAGTTTAAAACAGCCGCCTGGACATTCAGTGGAGCAAGCTGCGTTAACAGCTGATGAAAGAAAAGTAACAATAAGACTTACCAATTAAATCCAATACGTGGGGTCCAGCTATCACGATATTAACATTTATTTGCACGTTTAGAAGCCCTTCGCACACTTGGAGAGGTTTAATGGCTAAACACCGGTCAATACCTAAGGTGTGCCACTCTTATAGTGGATGATATTGGGGACATTTCCTTATACTGTAAATTTAAACAGCCTTATCAAAGCATTGTGGATATATTGGAAATACTACAGTTAAGATCCACCTTTCTATATTAACAGCATATTGTCTATTACATTGTTTTACAAAATAGTATATTTTATAGTCAGTAAGCATCGCATTTAATGTATATGGAAAAAAGTATTCTATACTATATATTTTATCTATAAAAATAGTTTTCTTTAATGTATATTATATATGTGTAGTTTTATTATTCTTTATGACCGGTCATTTCAAAATTTATATAAAAAATTCAGTAATTTCAAAAAATCTTGTGTGTGGTATTCTTTCATGACAGCTAAATATTAGTGATCACCTATTAAAAAGCAGAGAAAACTAAATTTTGTTCAATGTGTATAGTTCCTCGCAAGAGGTCTATGTTTTGACAGACTTTCAAAGATCTGTCTAGTAGTCTGCTGCTCCATATTGTATATTGAGATATATATATATATATATATATATATATATATATATGATCATTTAAATACTAATGTGAGTGCCCAATTAATAATTGTGCTAAATTAAATGTAGCAATCATATCCCAGATTTTGGACAAATGGATAATAATAATAATACAATGTTAATTTATATTTTATTAAGTGCTCTTTCTCACTGCCTGAAAAATCAACTATTTAAGAAGTATACTGTATATAGTAGTACATATATTCATTTTAATGTGCAATGAACAAGTTCAATATCCTCGGCAGCAAAAGGGCAAATTAACGGCTGTTTTCTTTAAGCTTATACGCATGTCTGAATTACTTTTCTATCTGAATTAAATTATACAGAAATATTTCAGCACTAAAACACTGGCACCTATCCATTCTTTTTTTGCTGACTGCGCAGGGCCATTTACCAGTGTCCCATAAATTACCATTCATACCTTTTCTGTTGAATGTTTGCAATATTGGATAATAAATCTGAGAATAAAGCATAAAGAGCATATAAACTGTAAAACATTTTCCAGCACTAAAGCTATATGTGCTGAAATGTAAAAGTCCATAATATATCCTATTAATAGATCTTTAGGTATGGATATATTACGTGTGTTATCTGAATGGTACTGCATATTAAGTACAGTATAGCACTGTCATCCCAGGGTCAGGATAAATATCTTTTTCAAGGTGGAGAGGAGCTGTGCAGTGATTTCACCTGTAACCCTGGAAGCACCTGACTGGCAGTGAATGGCCATACTCTGCCAACTCAGGTACGATTCCTCTTTGTTCATCTAACACCTTTGGGTACAGGTTGCCCCCTGCACACCTATTATGTTCTATCTAAAATTAAATCTTTGAAATAAGAGAGAACGTTCTCTTTTTTTTTTTTTTTGAGATGCTTGGGAATGGTTGGAGGAATTCCGCTATTACCGCCTAGCAAAACCTGTGGGATCCAAAAAGATACCTTTATATGATTAGAAAAGCGATCGTACATGTGAGTACGGTACAAATTCACCTTTCCCCACTCCGATACATATAAAGATGTATATATGATACCTAAAGATACCTTGATGTGCCTGTATACCCATTACTCCATGTGAGTGCGGGTACGATATTCATTTGAGAAAATCCTGTTTATTTGGGCTAACCATTTTTTGATATAGATCCTATATACATGCATTTGTAATTCATGTATGTCTATGTTTCTATTTTTTATGAACTACTATTGAAGCAAACAAGAAACCAGCGCCCATCATACATTGGTTCTTTTTCTCTGCAACTCCGTCGATAAGAGGTATCTGGTGAACCTCTTTCTTCCAGTGTACGGCTGCAGGATTCCGGCTTTGCGCCTTGGGACAATTTCGTCTTTTCTTTTTACAAATAGGCTGCTGACCTTCCCCTGCTCCCTCCCCGCTCCCTCCCCCGTTTTTTCTCACTAAACGGAGCAGGGAGGAGAAGAAGATAAGCAGCAAGTCACAGCACAGAAGTAAGTACCACTGCCACCAATGTTTAGAAATATTTAGATGCCCACTGCCACCAATGTGTATATATGTACAGTATATGCCCACTGCCATCAATGTTTATATATGTGCAGTATATACCCACTGCCACCAATGTTTATATATTTAGATGCCCACTGCTACCAATGTATATATATGTACAGTATATGCCCACTGCCACCAATGTTTATATTTTTATATGCACACTGCCACCAATGCTTATTAATATTGGCAGTAACCTATATATTACTGGCCTGCAATATACTGTAGATATATAATTGCCATTTAAATAAATACATTGGTGGGCAGTGAGCATTTAAGTAAATATACATTGGTGGCAATGGGCATATAAATATATAAACATTGGTGGCAGTGGGTATATAAATATATAAACATTGGTGGGCAGTGGTGGCGGTAATGTATACATTGCTAGCCTATGCCAGCAATGTATACGTTACCGCCAACACTGCCACCAATGTTTATATTTTTATATGCCCACTGCCATATTGTATATTTATTTAAATGCTCACTGCCCACCAATGTATTTAAAGGAGAAGAAGCAGCAGCAAGTGCCAACCTGCCCGCCCATCTGCCCATCTGCATCAAGCAGCTCCTCTGACTGCACAAAAGTGAGTAGCCACCAATGTTTATATATTTATATGCCCACTGCCAACAATGTATGTTTATTTAAATGCTCGCTGGCTGCCCACCAATGTATATATTTAAATGGCTTTTACATTTTACACATTATATATATATATATATATATATATATATATATATATATATATACACAATGCAAGAAGGTACGGCACTTCTGCTCCACTAATGCACCTTGGCCTGGGTGCCCGCTGTTCACTGGAATTCCAATGCATGTATACCCCTTGAATAAAGTGGCGTCACTCCAGGAACTTATAAATATCCTTTTACTGCGTGGTGTCTACAGTGTTTCGGGCCGGAGCCCGTCTTCAGGACAAGAACACATGGTTTTGTCCATCTAAGAAATATTTTGTCAGAAAGAGTGAACTAGAATAAGGGCCTCAGTTCCTGCTGGAGCCTGCTGAAAAATAGCCCTGTATGTATATATATATATATATATATATATATATATATAAAAGAGACACTTACCCCCTCAAAGAAAGGATGGATCCGGCACACGGTTCTATAGGTGAAGAAAACGTGGTTTATTTTAGAGTGCAACATTGCACTAGGGCCCTTATTCTGATCGGTGCGGCCCGATCAGAATATGCGGCCACGACCGTGCAGGCGAATCCCCGCCTTCCATACGGATCGCCACCTCCGTCCGTACGCGGATATGTGGCGATCCGCATGAAAGTGGACGGGGATACGCCTCCTCCGTCTTGGGAGCAGCCCCTGCATTCGATGGTCGCCGAACATCGAATGCAGGGCCGCACGCTCCACTAGGTCCCGCCACCCAAGACCACACGGACACTTGTCCGTGTGAAATCATGTATGGGGGCGGGCAGCTGACATCCGGCGATGTCAGATGCCCGCCCCCTACACACGCGTCACGGCTTCATTACCATGCATACGCCCCGCGTTTGCATGGGAACGCCCATGAAACGCGGGGCGTATGCATAGGGTAATGAGGCTAAGTAGCCCCTCACGCCCCTCTACGCCCCCTGTGCGGCGTGTCAAGAATACGTGCGGCGAAATCACCTGCACATGCGCAGAGTGACCTCTGCACATGCGCAGACGATAACCATCGGCGGGACGACCGCATGCGGAGAAATCCGCACCGATCAGAATAAGGCCCTAGGTGACAGCTGCTGACCTTCAGGACAAGAAGACGGGCTCCGGCCCGAAAGGGGGTAAGTGTCTTTTATTGCTCTATTATGTTCCTGGCACCGGATCTTTTATCTACCCAAAGCCACGAGTGCCAACCCGAAAACAAATAGCATTTATTACAAATGCAAATATCCCGACGTTTCGGGGCACAAGCGCACCTTTTTCAAGGTGATGGGAACAACAAGAGTGTATTGTGTGTGCTTACCTTAAATAAGGTGTCCTTCTCTCTGCAAGAACCCCCTCCTCCCCGCCTGCCGGGATGCCGCTGCTGGCTCACCGGAAGTGACATACCTCCGGAATTCGTCACACTTTCACGCTCCCTGGTCTGGCTTGACCCGCAAGCTCAAGGTTGCCATAGTACTCAGATCTGCTCTGCAGAATTCTGCCGGCGTCTCATCTGGACCTGGGATTCGGGGATCCCCGGAGTTTAGACACTACAAAAACAGTGTGAATACATATTACTTGTACATCCATATAAAATTAGTGTGTGATGACTTACTGTCCATAACAATTTTTCTAATAAGTGAAGCTCAAAACTGTGGCAAAAATCATTCTAAACTGTCTGTGAACAAAAAAGTGGTGAAAACATGCTAATCATTGTGGAAATATAGGTCCTAGATATTGTAAAAAAATATCTAAAATAGTGAATATAGACAGAGAAGCGAATTGGCAAATTGAACCCAAAGTCTGGTTTCTTATTGCTATTTGAAATCCAGTCGAGTGCCGCCCGCTTCTCTGTCTATATTCTTGAAGGTCCATCTGAACTTTCTGGGGAAGGCACCGGGGTACTATTCTAAGGAGACAGGAGTGCCAGCCATATCGATCACTAAAATAGTGAATATAAATTAATCTATATGACTGTCTTGAGCGGTGCATATCTCGTTCTTCACATTGGATACCTCTGATATAACTGTTAGACATGGGTACATCCGACTCTAATGTCCATTCTACGTCTAACTCACCTATTAATGATTGAGTAGACCCACATAAGGGGGAGGCATACCCCATGTAACAACCCTCTTACCCTCCTGGCTCCATGGGCAGTGGGACAATAGTACCTTCTAATATTGCGTTGGTAAGGTATTGGTATCACTGTCTGCATTGCTGTCCGCAGTGTCTCCATATGGTAGCATCTGCGGACACTGCGGACAGCAATGCCGACAGTGATTCAATACCTTATCAACGCAATATTAGAAGGCACTCTTGTCCCACTGCCCATGGAGCCAGGTGGGTAAGCGGGTTGTTAGATGGGGTATGCCTCCCCCATCATGTGGGTCTACTCAATCATTAATAGGTGAAAAATCAAAGAAAAACAATGTAAGCGGCGCTTTAGGGACTACAATTCAAATATCAAAATATGATTTATTTATATAAAAAAGCACAATAAGTATAATGTACAGTACCACCGGCCGGCAGGAAATAAAATTATTCCAGCATATACTGTACAGACAAAAATCAATTTTTAAAAACATAATACTGCATAAATAAATGCCTCCTCCCCAATTAAAGTATTCCAGCAAATGGACCCTTTTTTTAAAAAGCTCTTTTTAGCCTTGGGTGAGATTTTGCAAAAAATGCTATTGAAATAATGTCCTGTTAGTCTCAGGGAGAATCAGCATCAGGTAATTAGCGGTAAGCAGGTTAGTCAGTCACACTTTCAGAATTTGGTTAGTCTTTTTAGACCAGGCAACTTTAAACAAGCTGTTAAATGTTCACTCATTCAGCAATTTGATAAAGAATGAATTTAATACTTATGCTCCTTTTGACTCAGGCAGGACGGTTTGGAAGTGTATTTCACTGGGGGCGAGATGCGGCTCCCTTAGAGCGGGTCCCCGGCTGCTGATCTTTCCAACTTACGCAGCTCTCTCAGGGACTCCCAGCTCTGATGTTAATGTCCCCGTCTCGAATGGTGGGGGCGAGGTGCGGCTCACCTGGAGCGGGTCCCCGGCTGCTGGTCTTCCCGTATTGTGCAGCCTTTTCAGGGACTTCCAGCTCCGGCGCTCGTTTCCCCGGCTCAAGTGGTAGCAGTAGTCGGAAGTGACGGTAGTATAGATGACGCGTTTCCCCGCCTTCAATACGTCAGCGGCTTCATCAAGTTGGAAAGATCAGCAGCCGGGGACCCGCTCTAAGGGAGCCGCATCTCGCCCCCAGTGAAATACACTTCCAAACCGTCCTGCCTGAGTCAAAAGGAGCATAAGTATTAAATTCATTCTTTATCAAATTGCTGAATGAGTGAACATTTAACAGCTTGTTTAAAGTTGCCTGGTCTAAAAAGACTAACCAAATTCTGAAAGTGTGACTGACTAACCTGCTTACCGCTAATTACCTGATGCTGATTCTCCCTGAGACTAACAGGACATTATTTCAATAGCATTTTTTGCAAAATCTCACCCAAGGCTAAAAAGAGCTTTTTAAAAAAAGGGTCCATTTGCTGGAATACTTTAATTGGGGAGGAGGCATTTATTTATGCAGTATTATGTTTTTCAAAATTGATTTTTGTCTGTATATGCTGGAATAATTTTATTTCCTGCCGGCCGGTGGTACTGTACATTATACTTATTGTGCTTTTTTATATAAATAAATCATATTTTGATATTTGAATTGTAGTCCCTAAAGCGCCGCTTACATTGTTTTTCTTTGATTTTTGTCCTTTTTAAGGGTTGAGTATCCCCTTAATTATAGCAGCATAGGACTATAATTAGTGCCCTGCGCTTGGTTATAACAATTGTCTATTTCATTAATAGGTGAGTTAGACGTAGAATGGACATTAGAGTCGGATGTACCCATGTCTAACAGTTATATCAGAGGTATCCAATGTGAAGAACGAGATATGGACCGCTCAAGACAGTCATATAGATTAATTTATATTCACTATTTTAGATATTTTTTTACAATATCTAGTACCTATATTTCCACAATGATTAGCATGTTTTCACCATTTTTTTATTCACAGACAGTTTAGAATAATTTTTGCCACAGTTTTGAGCTTCACTTATTAGAAAAATTGGGTACTTATGAGTTATCCGGGCGTCCGATTTTTAAATCGGGTCGGATCGGGACATCGCATCGCATCGCATGCGACCATCGGATGCGATGCGATGCGATGCGATGCGATGACCCGATTTTTCCATAGGAATCAATGTTAAAATGGACTGAGTCCATTTTAACATGGAATTCAATGGGAAAATCGGGTCCTTTTCATACCCCTACTATCCAAGTGGGCATGGAGTTGGATATAAACCTGTGGCGAGCGTAGCGAGCCACCGAGCCCGAAGCGTGGCGAGCGTAGCGAGCCCCGCGAGGGGACACGGAATACCGTCCCCTCGCGGGGCTCGCTTCGCTCGCCACGCTTCGGGCTCGGTGGCTCGCTACGCTCGCCACAGATTTATATCCAACTCCATGCCCACTTGGATAGTAGGGGTATGAAAAGGACCCCTTTTTCCCATTGAATTCCATGTTAAAATGGACTCAGTCCATTTTAACATTGATTCCTATGGAAAAATCGGGTCATCGCATCCGATGGTCGGATGCGATGCGATGCGATGCGATATCGCATCGCATCGCATCTGATTGTATGCCTTAACTTAAGGCATACAATCAAAAAATCGGGAGCCCGGATAACTCACAAGTACCAAAAATTGTTATGGACAGTAGGTCATCACACAGTAATTTTATATGAATGTACAAGTAATATGTATTCACACTGTTTTTGTAGTGTCTAAACTCCGGGGATCCCTGAATCCCAGGTCCAGACGAGACGCCGGCAGAAATCTGCAGAGCAGATCTGAGTACTATGGCAACCTGGAGCTTGCGGGTCAAGCCAGACCAAGGAGCGTGCAAGTGTGACGAATTCCGGAGGTATGCCACTTCCGGTGAGCCAGCAGCGGCGTCCCGGCAGGCGGGGAGGAGGGGGTTCTTGCAGAGGGATGGACACCTTATTTAAGGTACACGCACAATACACTCTTGTTGTTACCATCACCTTGGTGCGCTTGTGCCCCGAAACGTCAGGATATATGCATTTGTAATAAATGCTATTTGTTTTCAACCGCTGAAGAGTCCCCTGAGTGCCGCAGTTTGTTTACCACACAGACACTATATATATATATATCAAATCCAAATATATATATATATATATATATATATATATATATATTGCTGGTGCAGGCCAGTAAAGTATACGTTATCGCTGAAATGCCACAATCAAAGCTTCTGGACTGGATTCATAGACTTATATCGCGAAAAGTAATACCTGTGTCGAACGAAAAGCAGAGATTATTTTGACAAAAAAAAAAGTTAAATGCATTCCAAATATTGGTGGACTATAGCAAAAAGGACTACAATAACGCTGACATAAAGTGGATGAAGAGCAAGATACTAAATTTGAGAACCATTTTCAAAAAAGAATATAATCGAGTTAAGGATTCACAGCGTTCTGGTGCAGGAAAAAGTCAGGTCTACAAACCATCCTTATGGTACTATGAACTTCTCCTATTCACCATGGAAGAAGATGCCGTGACCCAAGCCCAGAGTTCGGAGGAGCCATACCCTCTGGGGCAGTTGGCAGAGGCTAATCGTGAGATTCCTGAGAGTGTGGATCCAGAAAGTATCTAAACATTTTTTGCAAATACCATGTTCTTCAAGTAACAAAGTATATTACATGTGCTTAATTATTTTTATTTGTTTCAGCCAACTTCAGATTTGGAAATGGAGCCAGCAGGTGTTTCAGAAGCTGTACCACAGAGTGAAAAGGAACAGACAACTCCCTGTGTACCAACAAAGAGTTGCTGCATCAAGTGTGACGACTGGAACATCTTCGTTGTCAGAGTGAGTTTTGAGGAACGCGTAGGAAATACTTCAAAAGCCACCGGATAAATTTTCAGTTTTTGGAATGCATGTGGCTGTCGAAATGCACAAATGCCTTAGGCACTCTGGTTCAAGGAAGTGGTATGTGCTGCTGCAATAATGGCCCCTAAGAACCAGTTGCCTAAGTTCCTTATTGTAGCGGCATCTACCATTTTCCAGACTTATTATCAAATACCTACCTGTGTCCAATTTCACCATCCCCCCTCACTTTTGTGATACAATATTATGAATCCAGTTCAAATCTGGTTTGTGATTTTCTTCATAATATTGATAATAAAGTGTAGTAATGTTTATTTAAAAACAGTGTTATGTTTTTATTTACAACATCTTTCAGGGTGTAAAAATTGTATATTGCATGTATAGTTATAAGGTTAGAACAATTAAATATTGACAGCATTAACTGGGGACACTTTAAAGAGGTTAGGCTGATGGTATTGCTGTCCTTCAATGATTTACAACATACATAGAGACCATTGGTTTACAGTGACAACCAGTGATTTTTGAGTATATCCTGTATGTGTAGATCAGGGGTGGCAGTGGGGTGGGGTGAGGCAGGTGAGGCACAGCCTTTCCTGTCATACTAGCGCATATGCTGGCGTTTTGAATTGATAAAGTATGTAAAAAATACAAATAACTGACAAAAAAAATCTTATTTTTATTATTATAATCATTTTTATAGTCAAAACGCTGGAGTAAAAAGTCTATGGCAGGTGAGGCAGTGCCTCACCTGGCTACCTTTTCTTCACATCTCTTATCAAAACTCAGTGAATCTCCAGCAGTACACACTGCTGCACATGTGTATAATGCTGGTATGTACCCCATGGCTCATATATTGTGTGCATATCTGGCTCTGGTACTTGCCAGGGACTCTTGAGCCATTTACCTCACCGCACGCCCATGGCTGCTGCCATTTTCTGGGAGTTTACCAGAAAATGCAGGTATTCCCTGGCTATTCGGAGTCATCAATGGCCTCCTTCTTCCTACATCCATCGCAACGCCAAATAATCCTGGCTGCCAAATAGTCTTGTCTTACTTGGCCCTGTGAACAGGCGGGAAATCATTTGTGAATGGATTCTACCTACGTGCACAGCTGTACATGAAAACGCAGCCGTGTAGATGGGCAGGTGGCATGGTGTTTACTTGATTGCTGGCCTCAGAATAAACACCCAGTAATCAGTTCTGAA
Organism: Crinia signifera; assembly: GCF_055691185.1. Classification (NCBI taxonomy): domain Eukaryota; kingdom Metazoa; phylum Chordata; class Amphibia; order Anura; family Myobatrachidae; genus Crinia; species Crinia signifera. The sequence goes on from NC_139219.1 coordinate 210,227,504, forward strand.
TCAGGCCCCAAGAACAGAAATGTACTGAATGAAATGTTCCTTGCTCCCATGCTTGGAATCTAAACCCGCCCATTATGTAAATAGCCTTTTATATGAAAGATGTTCAGCAAAGTCTTTCGCCTCCTGAAAATCTCTTGCTCTTTGGGGAAAATAGATCAGTGTGTACACACTACTTTGGGGAAAGATATATCTATCAAAGATTTTGGCAAAGTCTTTTGAAATGAAAATCTTCTAGTGTGTATGGGCTTTAAGAGGAGTGACCATAGCAGAGGCGAGGTACTAGTTAGTGGAAGAACGGAGTTGGCAGGAGGGGTTGTGGGCACACAAGAGGTGAGAATGTTGAGATTGAACTGTATTCTGTGGTGAATGCTGAGGCATTGAAGCAAGGGTACAGGGTGGCAGGAGATAATCGAGAGGGGCAGCATTGTCAGCGTATCACTGTGTAAAGACATCCTTCTGTCGTTGTCCATGTGTCATTAGCTGTCTATGTCAGTGTCAGCATATGTCTACGTGTCTGCGTCAGCGACCATCTGTCAGCGTTTGTTAGTGTGTCAGGATCTGTCTGTGTGTCAGCTTGTCAGCATCCTTGAGTCATCATCTGTGTATCAGTGTCAGAAACTGTCTAAGTGCCCATGTGTCAGGATCTGTCCATTTGTCAGCGTCTGTCTGTTTGTCAGCATGTGAGCGGCTGCATGTCCACATGTTAGTTAGCATCCATCAGCATACCTCCCAATTGTCCCTTTACAGTGTGTGTGTATTACAATGTGTGGCGTATAGTGTAAGGTGCATTACGGTTTTTGGCATATAGTGTAAGGTGCATTTCTGGGTGTGGCGTATAGTGTGAGGCGTATTACGGTGTGTGGCGTATAGTATAAGGTGCATTACTGTGTTTGGTGTATAGTGTAAGGTGCATTATGGTGTGTGGCATATAGTGTGATGCGCATTACAGTGTGTGGCGTATAACGTGTTTGGCGTATATTGTAAGGTGCATTACGGTGTGTGGTGTATAGTATAAGGTGCATTACGGTGTGTGGTGTATAGTGTGAGGCACATTACGGTGTGTGTGGCATATAGTGTAAGGTGCATTACGGTGTGTGGAGTATAGAGTTAGGCTTATTACGGTGTGTGGAGTATAGTGTGAGGCACATTACGGTGTGTGGTGTATAGTGTAAGGTGCATAACGGTGTGTGGCATATAGTGTGAGGTGCATTACGGTGTGGCATATAGCTTAAGGGGCATTATGTGTGTGGCTTGTATTGTAAGGGGCATTACGATGTGTGGTGTAATGTATTGTGTAAGGGGATTTATTGGTGGGCGCCAGAAACTTTTATATAAGCGCCTATAAGAAAAAAAACAGAATTTCCACGTAAATGTTATAAATAAACTATATGGACACAAACTCTTACTCGTTCACTGTAAATATTACAATTGTACACTTATTTAGCTTTAAGAAGATAAAATACTTAATATGTTATTCAAAAATGTTCAGCACATGATAAATCAAAAAGCAGAGAACAATTGGTGACATACAGTATGATCGTACAATCTAACAGACTGTGCTGATATTATATAGAGACATTTTCAACCTCTGTGTGAGAACTTTTCTATATCCACTGAATAAAGAAATTACTAATGAAAAAAGAGAATAACCTGCAGGGTTTGTAAATGGGTGATGAAGGTAAATGTGTGCTGAACAGACGTCTAATAGTAGAAAACAGAATAGAGTGGTAAGGCTATAGGCAGTTTTAAACAACGTCATTTTTAACCGATCTGTCAGAGTGCTAGTGGGAAAATATAGGAATGAATAATGTGAATTGCATTTACTTGCAGTATATATATTATCTATAGACAAGAAAAACAGCTGAAAACACCTGGGGTTCACCAGTAAATAGTAATAGAAAAAAGCCCTGATAAATGGCAGAGAGGGGTTCAAGCTATAATACAATCTGTACTCCAGAGACAATCTTTGCACTGCAGGCCAGTCCAGAAGCACGTGGTTTAAATGAAAAGTTGAATTTTGAAAAAGAATTGTAACCCTGACCCAGTTCAACGGAACAGATGCTGCTCAAACATCATTCTAAGTAAAGGTCTGAATAGCATATTTCAGCAGTGTGATGTTAATTATGGAGGATGTTTCAGAACAATGTTTTCATTTAAACCCAAGAAAGAAAGAATAAACCACATTATTTCCAAAATATATTGTCTCGTGATTAATCAAGTAAGGGCAATAAAGTTCTGTTAAATGTAATGTTTTGGCTTCATGTGTGATTAAATAACTATAGAGTTATAAAAGAAAAAGATCATTAGGATCTTATTAAATATATATATATATATATATATATATATATATATATATAGACTGAGGGTTGCGGCTTGGCACTCCTGCTCTCACAGGCAGATTCCCAGGTGCCCTCAGGTTCCAGTACGTAGTGTAGGTGTAACCAGGTGTAATCCAGGTACAGACAGACAGTGGCACTCAATGGGTTTTCAAAAGAAGATTTAGTGGTACTCCAACGTTTCGGGGACTAGCCCCTTTGTCAAGGTGTAAGAACAACCTTGACAAACATGCATGTATATATGTGCTGTGTGATCCCCCTACACTACAAGGTCGGTGCAGCAGCCACATCTAGTCACATCTGAGAACCTTCCTGTAGCTGCTGCCCTCAGATGACCTCATAGCTAGTTAGCTAGTCTTCCTGGGTTCCTTCCTGCCAGTGCAGGCAATGTTGCCATTCACTGCTGAATGGGCAGATGGCAGCAACCCCCCACCTTGCAGCTGTGGAGATTAGAAGCCCTGTTATCTCACCTTTGTACACAGTTGGCTGCACAGTGAAGCAGCTTTGAGGAAAATGTAGGTTCCTGATTGTTGTCATTATCCAATAAGTGATGACACGATTTTCGATTTTCATCAACATATTAATATATATGCAGATAGTTTTAAATAAAATCATATTAGATATATTTTAAAATACATGTTCATAAAACCTAATTCAGTCATAAAAATTGCAACTTCTGAGTTAAGCCAGTTAAGTCATTGAATGTACCATGAATATTCACAGAATATACAGAGAGGTGAAATGTGAGTAGAGGAGACAATCCAGCAGTAGCAGGTTCCATACTCAGCTCTGGTTGTCTAGTTTAAAGGGGCATCTTTTTGACAGTGGTTGTGCTGAAGGGTTAGGTTGGGTAGTCTTTGGGTTGCACTGTGAAAATGGTCAAAATTCATAGGAGGGAGCAGTGTAGGGATGTCATTTAGGTTAGTTAGAAAGCATTTGAAGGAGAAAAACTGTATTATGGCAATGTTTTGAGGGGTAGCAATTTTGAGGTAGTATCTGGAGTAGGAGTAGTGCAGTGCTGGGGCAATATGGAAATTTTGAGTCATTTTGGAGAAGTGTTTTGAGGGGCACCATTGTTGGGACAGTGGGGGTTATTCTAGTCCATTCTTTCTGACAAAATCTTTCTTAGATGGACAAAACCATGTGCACTGCGGGTGGGGCAGATGTAACTTGTGCAGAGAGAATTAGATTTGAGTGGGGTTTTTCTTCAAAGTGAGATCTATATTGCAGTGTAAAATCATGCAGTCAGTATTTTCCCTGCACAGAAACAAAATAACTCACCCAAATCTAATTCTCTCTGCACATGTTACATCTGCCCCCCTGCAGTGCACATGGTTTTGTCCATCTAAGAAGGATTTTGTCAGAAAGAATGAACTAGAATAAACCCCAGTATGTGGAATGGGAGAAGGGTTTGGAAAATATGTGGGAGCAGTGTTTGATCAGTAAAAGAAGTGCAAGCAGTGCTGGGGTTGTATGTGTATTGGGAGTAGTGATGGGGCAGTAAGGGTATTGGCAGGTGTGTTCAGGCAGTATTTTCAATGAAAGCAGATTTGGGGTAGTAAGCAAAGTGTGAACAATGTTAGACTGTTACATGAATTGGCAGTAGTGATGGTGCAGTTTATGAAGTGGGGATCAGTTTTAGGAGGTGACATGCTTTCAGGCACATTGAATGGAATACTACTGAAGCAATATTTGGAAGGGGAGAAGTGATGGAGAAGTTTTTGGAGGGTAGAGTATGTGAAGTGTAAATACTGTTGGCATAGTATTTGGAAGGGGAGCAGTGACTGAATATATGGAACAGTGTTGGAGCAGTAATTGGAAGGGGGAGCAGTGATGGGGCAATATGTGAATGGGGGCTGGCAGTGTTAGGGCATTATATGGGGATTTGTCAGTGTTGGGGGAGTGTGTGCAAGAGATAGCAGCTTTGGGGTATTTTTCCGGAGAATTGCACATGAGCAATACAGAAAATATATCAAATACTTACACATACACGGTGGAAATGGTGTCCCCTCGGGGACAGACAGGCGCTGGTATAGGTTCAGATCCCAGCTGCTGTGCTACAGTGGGGTAGTTAGTCCCACAAACAAGAAAGAGAGGAACGCAGTGGCACAGCGCTAGTTTGAGGAGGAATGCTCACCATGGGATGTAAAATAAACGTTGTAATTATAAAAAACACACATAGAATAAATGGATTGACAATCACATATACTGAGTATAAAATGATAAAATCTCACTGTCAGGATGGATGGTGGAGCCAACCAGGCTCAAGGTTTAGGTTTTGGTCCAATTAGTAAGTGCACTTTACCGTGGCTGATGTGTACAGTTCCACTACTTGGGATGGTGGCAATTGTGGAAGACATTGCGTCCACTCAGTTGGGGAGTGTCCGAATGGATGGCCGCAAAGGGAGTCTGTGGATGGGAGGTGGGATAATTGTAGATCCAATGGCCAGAAGAGCCTGAGGCTGGTGTGCCAGTTGATAGAGGGGCATATGGATCCCCATGGGGTGACCTCTTTGAGGTGACTAAGATGGTAAATCACCTGAAGAGTCGGGAGGTCCATTCTTTTGAAGGGGTGGTAGTACTCCTCATCTTGAGGAGTACTACCACCCCTTCAAAAGAACTGACCTCCCGACTATATACAGTATACTTTTGTAATAAGGCGGCACTCGGGTGACTTTTAAATAATGGGCCTTATTCTTTTTCGCTCCTTCTGGCAAATTCCTTCTTACAGTAGGTGGACATTTTAAATCTGCAGGGGGGCAGATGTAAAATGTGCAGAGAGAATTAGATTTGGGTGAGTTATTTTGTTTCTGTGGAGGGAAAATACTGACTGCTTTATTTTTACACTGCAATATAGATCTCACTTTAAAGTAAAACCCCACCCAAATCTAACTCTCTCTGCACAAGTAACATCTACCCCACCTGCAGTGCACATGGTTTTGTCCATCTAAGAAGGAATTTGTCAGAAAGCGTGAACCAGAATAAGGCCCAAATGGGAGACCACCCACAGGTTCTGTGCGTGGTCTCCCATTGTTTTAGAAACATAGAATTTGATGGCAGATAAGAACCACTTGGCCCATCTAGTCTGCCCCTTTTTAAACATGTTACCACATTTTATCTCAAACCATATTTGATCCTTATTTTTTTGTAAGGATATCAATATGCCTATCCCAGGCATGTTTAAATTGTATTTGCCTCTACCACCTCTGATGGGAGGCTATTCCACTTATCTACTACTCTTTCTGTGAAGTAATTCTTCTTTCTGAAGTAAATGTCCCCTGAATCTTCCTCCCTCTAGTTTCAGTGCATGTCCTCTTGTTCTGCTGCTCCTCTTCCTCTGAAGAATGTCTCCCACCTGTACCTTGTTAAAGCCATTGATATATTTTTAAGTTTCTATCATGCCCCCCCCTTTCCCTTCTCTGCTCCAAAGTATGCATATTAAAATATTTTAGTCTTTCCTGGTATGTTTTGTGATGTAGGCCATGCCTCATTTTAGTTGCCCTTCTTTGTACAGTCTCTAATGTATTTATATCCTTCTGGATATATGGCCTCCAGAACTGAACACAGTACTCTAGATGAGTTCGTACCAATGACCTATACAGTGGCATTATTACTTCTTTCTTTCTAATGCTGATACCTCTCCGTATGCAACCAAGCAACTGACTTGCCTTCTTCATTGCTTTGTTACATTGCCTACCTGCCTTTAAATCACCTGAAATAGTGACACCTAGATCCCTCTCTTCCTCAGTAGTTTCCATTATAGTGCTATTTATACTATATTTAGTCTTTGGATTTTTGAGACCCAAGTGCATGATTTTGCATTTTTTGGCATTAAACTGTAGTTGCCACGCTCTTGACCATTCCTCTAATCTACCTAGATCATCAATCATTTGTTTTACCCCTCCTGGTGTGTCTACCCTGTTGCATACATTTGTGTCATCTGCAAAAAGGCACATTTTACCCTCAATTCCATTTGCAATATCACCAATAAAGTTATTAAAAAGCACTGGTCCAAGTACAGATCCCTGGGGTACCCCACTTGTAACCTTTCCCTCCTTTGACTGTACTCTGTTTACTACAACTCTCTGTTTTCTGTCCTGCAACCACGCTCTTATCCATTCAACTATCTTAAAATCCAATCCCAAGCTTTCAAGTTTATTTAACAGTCTGTGATGTGGGACAGTGTCAAAGCATTACTAAAGTCTAGATAAGCTACATCTACAGCCCCACCTTGATCTATTACTTTAGTCACCCAGTAAAAAAAGTCAATAAGATTTGTTTGACATGATCTTCCCCCAGTAAAACCATGCTGTTTCCGATCCTGTAAATTGCTGGTTTTGAGATATTTTATAACTCTTTGTTTTAAGAGTGTTTCCATCAATTTCCCTACTACTACTACTTTCCCTACTACTGATGTAAGGCTCACTGGTCGATAGTTGCTTACCTCTTCCTTTCTTCCACTTTTGTGTAGTGGGACTACGCTCGCTGTTTTCCAGTCCTCCGGGATTACTCCAGTAGCTAGTGACTGGTTGAATAGTTCTGTAATTGGTTTTACCAGCTCCCCTTTAAGCTATTTTAGTATCCTTGGATGTATCCCATCTGGCCCCATTGATTTATCCACTTTCAGTTTTGAGAGTTCTGTGAGGAATTTCTTTCTGTGGCCCCATCCCCTCTCTTTCAGCAGTGAATACTGAGCAGAAATAATTATTAATATGATCTGCTATTACATTGTCCCCCTCAAGAAGACTCTCTGTCTTTAGTCTTATTATTCCACTTTTTGTTTTTCTCCTTTCACTCATATACCTAAAGTTGTCCGAGTGCTGCCTTATTACAAAAGTGCATATGCTAACCCCGGCTAGGGTCAAAGCTTGGTAAGGCACCAGGTGCATTTTATATGGATTAGAGCAGTGGGGTGCCGGCTATCCTCACATATACATATATGTGTGTGTGTGTGTGTGCGTGTGTGTTGAATAAATTATCCAATGAGAAGTCTACTCACCTTGTTTATTGAACCAACTTCTTACTTTTTGTATATGGTTTATGTCCTGCTTTTGTCCTGTCCTTTTGTATGTACTGTCCACAAAGCTGTGGTCTCCCTATAAATAAAGGATAATTATAATAATATGGTGACCATCTCTCTTGCTTCTGTGTATAGCACACTTTCAATTACCTTAATAGAGTCGAAAAGCTTTCTTGAAGTAAAATGTGCACAAGCCCTGAAAGTATTATTTTGAGAGCTTGGAAGCAATAGACATTAGCTACAGTATGTGGAAATATCGTAAAAGGAGACGCCTAGACTGTAGGTTACACTTAATTTGGAGTAAATAAATGCCTCACAGATATGCTTGTTATAAGGGCTAAAGTATGAATCTCAAAACATGCACTGAAATATTCATTACACAATTTCTATGACCTTTATTTGTAAGGTGAAAATAAAAATGCAGCAGTCACAGTTTCAAAAGAGAAATAATTTGTTGAAGATCCTAGACACAATAGTCTGCTGTGAGCAGAAAGTATATATATATATATATATATATATATATATATATATATATATATATATATATATATATATAACTTAGGAAACACATGATGTGTGATCTAGAGAAAAACAATCAAGAGTACAGTAATCACTGCCTAAATGTAAAAAAAAAGTTGTTATCAAGTGAAACTTTCTTTTGGTTTGTGTTCTTTGATGTGAAATCACAGCTGAATAAAAAGGCTAACATTCAGTTATAAGCTGTTATTTATCAGAACGTAACAAAGATACCCCTCTGAGTGGTTCTATGAAGCTTCAGCAGGCTTTCATCATGCACAAGAAAGGGCATTGGAACAAAAGATATGCACTTACATGAACAGGAGCCTATCATGCCACAATGTAGCGGTTAGAGGAGTTATTATTGTTTTTTCTGTGATTCCCATTCTAGATAAAATGTGGCTCTAATGTCTGGAATCATGATTAAGGGCAGATCAATAAACCTCATATGTTTATTCTCTTTACACTGATAAAAGATTTGTGAACATGGCAATACGGTACTTTGATCAAAAGTTTCTAAGTGTAAACATTATCTACAAAACAATCTTTTCCGGAGATAGATAGAACATAGATAGATAGATAATATATTGCAAATGGGGGGTTTCTGTGTGGCATTCAGGGGGGCAATATTTTGTATATTGGGGGCATTCAGACATCATAAGTGGTGATCTGTGTGGCATTCAGGCAGGGTGCAATATGTGGAGGGCACTTGGACATAATATTAAAATGAGTGGCTCTTGGTGGAATAGAGGGGAGGGACTGGGACATAATAATATGATTGCCTCTGGAACATAGGCACTGGAACATAATAGTAATATAAAAGGCTCTGCGGCATAATGTGAATAATGTGTGCACAGTGGGCATTGTGTTTTACTATGTCTTTTTATTTTGGATCAACTATCATTAATGGCATATGCACACACAGGTGGGAGGATGTTTATGAGTGGAGGTGCTCCTAGGGGCAGAGTAAGTGCTTAGACCAGACTTTCCCAACCACGGTCCTCATGGCACACCAACAGTGCAGGTTTTAGTGATATCCAGGCTTAAGCACAGATGGTTTAATCAGAATCCCTCAGATACTAATTAAGTCACCTGTGCTGAAGCCTGGATATCTACAAAACCTGCACTGTTGGTGTGCCTTAAGGACCGTGATTGGGAAAGTCTGGCTTAGACTGAGAGGCCTGTAAGCTGTACATTTCATTCTTCAGCCTTTTCCAGTGCTGCAAATGTGTGGAATGTTTTGGATCCCATGCAGTGTCTACTATACAAGAATGGATCTATGATAAGTATCTTTCATATCTTAAAAAATAGATCCTTATATACTGTACAGTGGCAGAACTTGTGGATGGTGGGCCCAGGTGCAACAATATAATTTGGGACCCCCTCCTCCACTTCATCACAAGTTCACAATATTCAAAACAGCAGTGGGACTTGGGGAGCAGTGGGAGACAGGGAGTGGCAGAGGGAAGCAGAGTGTGACAAGGAAAACAGTGGGTGACAGAAATAGGGTGACAGGGCAACAGTGGGCCCCTTAGTTCTCAGGGGCCCCATTGTGCTGCACCTGATTAACTAATAGTAGTTCTGCATCTGCTTATATATGTATTACACTAACACTACAGTAAGGTAAATACATGCTGTGCCTGGGGAAAGTTGCAGATTTCTGGGCCTTATTCTGGTTCACTCCTTCTGGCAAATTCCTTCTTCAAAGGACAAAACCATGTTCACTGCAGGGGGCAGATGTAAAATGTGCTGAGAGAATTAGATTTGGGTGCAGGGAAAATACTGACTGCTTTATTTTTACACTGCAATATAGATCTCACTTTGAAGTAAAACCACACCCAAATCTATCTCTCTCTGCACAAGTAACATCTACCCCACCTTCAGTGCACATGATTTTGTCCATCTAAGAACGAATTTGCCAGAAGGAGTTAACCAAAATAACCCCCTCTGTCTCTACATTTTCCCTCTATTCCTTTCCTTCTGCCATCTTCTCTTATTTATTCTCTCACTTGCTCTCTCTCCCTCCTGTCCTTTTTCCTCCACTTCACATCTTCCACTTTTCCCTAACGCTCTTTCATCTTCGGCTATTCCTCTTTTTTGTTTCTCGTCTTCCCTTCTATCTGCCCCTATTCTTCCTTCCCCCCTTTCCCATTTCCCCATATATACTTTTTTGTCAGTCCCGATCGATGTTTGCGACTAATATTGCAAGTTTTATTTGATCATCCATAGACTTTCAAAGTGGACACCTCAGTTCTTGTACATTCAGACGTATGCTTGTACAAAAGTGAAATGCTTGTAATGGTATTATATAACAGAAATGTAAAACCAAATAATTTTATGCTGTTTGGCAAGGAAACAGTGTACAAAAACATTTTTTTTATGCAGATAAATTCAAAATTACATAGAGAATATAGGCATGCTGTATATTATTGTAATTGTACATAAGCTATTATGACAGCAAAAAGTATATTTTGCATTTTTAAGGTTAGAAATTATTTTTTAAATGTATATTTTTAACAAATGTACTACCCAAGCAGCACATGACAGCTCATGACCCTTGCGTTACTTTAAGATTTTTTTTTCACAAAATAGATACCTAATACAGAACTACAGGAATAGATACTTTCTCAAATCAAGCATATATTCCAATTCTTCATGTTGGGCCGGATTCTGATTTGGACATATCTGCCAACCATCCTGCATGCTATCTTGTATGCGTATTTATTCTGTTTATCCATCTTTATGCTGATGGCTGGCCCACGCACTGTTTTTCTGTTTGTAGCCATCACCATTAGTACCCCAGGCTGGGTGCAAATGATCTGTCAGAAGCAGGTGACTCTTCTTTACCCACACGGTTTATTCTAAGTTACTGCCTAGAAATACTAATTTCATGGAAAAAGTGATTCATCAACAGAAGGATCAATCTGTCTGCTCTTGCAATCTCAATCCATGTGGGTTTACATGGTGTGGGAGATGGGAAGTCAACAGTCCCATTTATTGGTACATGCACAGTTTGTAGATATCCACTAAGGGCCAGATGTATCAAGCTTCAAAAAACGATAAAGAGGAGAGTGATAAACAACCAGCCAATCAGCTCTTACCTGTGATTTTTCAAACCCAGCCTGTAACATGACAGGTAGGAGCTGATTGGCTGGCTGTTTATCACTCTCCATTTTATTACTTTCTGAAGCTTGATACATCTGGCCCCTAATCTCTTAAGATTTTCACTTGTATCCAATTCACAATCAGGCTCTTTGAGCCCACAGAATGGAGAAAGCTATCCTGAAAAATGGATGCAGTTCTTATAATGATAATAATTATTAACAATAATAATTATATTTATATTCCGCTCTTTCTTCAAAAAGGACTCAAGGCGCTTCTTGTTTTGTACAGATCTGAACCTCTCCTTTGTGCAGATAAGGATCCTTGGCTGACTTATCTCTTCAGGTCCCCCATACACTATTTCACCGGATTCCGGTGAATCGGGCTTTGAAATCTCAGCCATCTGTGGCCAATCAGTGGCTGCCAATTAATCTGCATGGGTTTTTCTTAGGGATGAGCGGGCTCGGATCCTAGAGATCCGAACCCCCACGAACTTACCTGATCCGAGGCGTTCTCGAGCCGTTCGCGTCCATCCCGCCGAAAATCCAGTCCGAAAACGAGGCTAGAACGTCATCAGCTTGCGTCGGATTCTCGCGAGACCGCTACACTATAAATCCCGGCTTCCGGCGCCTGAACCTGGACGTGCATCAGGGACAGGCAGACATGGGACGCAGTGCCAGCGAATGCTATACCCTTCTCAGAACCATCTTTAATTTCACTGCCTGTGCGGGAGACTCTGTCTGCTCGTTTGATGGCGTTTACCAGCCGCCTGTTGTTGGCAACTTTTTTGTGAGTCACTTTAGAAGTTTTTTAGTGAATGAGCCCCTTTGCGTAGTCCCGGCCGCAGATGTGACTGTTGCGTTTTACCTTCCCTCCAGGCTTTTTCTGCTTTCTTTTTTATATTTGACTTTCTCAACTTGACATCTGGACAAACTTTGCCGACGGTGAAAAGCGCGATTCAGACATTCTGCGCACGAGATTGGAACGAGGTACATTGGATATCCAGGGTATAGCTGACATATGATGCACTGCACAGCCGTAGCTGACATATGATGCACTGCGCAGCCGTAGCTGAAATATGATGCACTGCGCAGCCGTAGCTGAAATATGATGCACTGCACAGCCGTAGCTGACATATGATGCACTGTACGCCGTGGCTGACATATGATGCACTGCACAGCCGTAGCTGACATATGATGCTAGTGCAGGAGTGATTATTGCTATTTTACCCTAGCGCTCACCACGCTTGAGATAGCCGCTAAACATACTGTGTATAGGCACACTGGATATTACAGGCGCCTTAAATCTGAGTGACAGCACAGAGCTGATTATTAGGAATCTATACCAGCACTTGCCTTATTAAGTGAATAGCACCTGATGGGCAGAAGAGAACACGACCAACGTATCACCTGTGGTTATTACAACGCTGTGTATATTCAGCCTAGGGAATAGTGCAGGGCTGATTAATGAGAATCCATCGCAGCACCTGCCAGGCTAATTAGCGCTAAACTCAGATCATTTAAGTGCTGGCAGGCATACTATATATATGGTAAATATTCCCTGCCAGCGAGATAGTGTAGGTCTGACAAATGGGATTTTAACCCAGTATCTACTGGGAAAAGTTAATAAAGTTTATGATCTTGTAGCCAGTCATGTATGAATTCATGAAATAAATATACATCTTTGTCGCTGTAATATACAGTAGATTCAAGGGCACAGATGTGGATTGAGCTATATTGCCCTCTTTATACCACATGCCTTATATGATCTGTGGCGTCTCTGCTATAATTATATGTGCAATTGCGATCATCAACTGTACCACAGTAAAGTTTAAGTTGTTATTGACCTGAGTGTGTATTGATAATATAGATTTCCTGATAACTACATTAAATTATTTATTTGCTTACTATTGATACAAAACATTACCAGTCATGCTTCATGATAATGATATAATGAAAGGAAGGGGGGGGGGTTTTGGTGGTCAATCGCACAAGACTGAGAATGTGATACGGACCCCTATATTCATCAATTGATACTTCAAATTATCAAGACGGCGGGGTGTGCTACCCTTGGACACGGAGATTAACAGACAAGAACAGAGAAAGAGAAGAGTGTCCTCTGGTTGGGTGCACCTTGGAGAAAATTCAAATCAACTAATAAAATTTAACTTTTATTGTAAATCATTATTAAAAGGCTGCGAAAATGTCTTAAAAACATATAACATACAAGGGTGGGTGGACACACTTTAAAAAAAGGTGGCAGGCAGTGGTTGCTGTTACTCAAGTAATAGTAGGGTAAATGATTGAATCGTAGCATGTGAGACAGAGATAATTCGAAACAGTGGTTTCTGCAATTATAAATCTGAGCACGACACCCTCCTCTGTTGCGCTGAATCTCTTGGCGGAAAGAATTTGTAATCTCTTAGTCCGCGTGGATCAAAAAATGTGCTCCCAGATTATGATTTGTTTTAGCTCATGTGTTAGGTGCCGTGTTTATGCTAATCACGGTCACAGGTGTTGGGGATACAGATCCTAGGGATCAAAAGATACAAATATCAATAGGATCTGAGCCCAATGTCACAAGTTTATTAGTATTTCACAGTGGGTGTAGAAGTATCTCAGTGGTGTTATGTCCTGTATATGTCAGGACTCTGAAGGAGACATTATGCTACACCGAAAATAAAGGGAACTCTGAATGGAGTATCCTTGTGACAATTTGTTAAGGTCACCGGAATAATTGCTCAGAAACCTGGTCGGTGGGGTGTCTCCCTAGCGCAAATGACAGGGAGACCTCAGCCCCGGGTGGCCAGTTAGAGAGTTAGAGATGAGCGTACAAATTCAAACAAAAATTATAAGGGCTATTGGGTCTCACAATGCATATATATCAATTAGATATGAAGAATAGCGAAATCAGTAACAGGAAACTGCCTGCGCACCGCTAGCCGGCACGCGCTTCGCAGTTATTAGCTTCTTCAGGGCCCTGAAGCTAATAACTGCGAAGCGCGTGCCGGCTAGCTAATTGATATATATGCATTGTGAGACCCAATAGCCCTTATTAGGGCTCATACTAGCCTATGTGCTCCCAGTAGGAATACCCTGCACAGGGTCCCTTCCTTATCCAGCACAGTGGAGATTACCCTGGAGGTCTTAGTGCTCCTGTCATTCATACAGGCTAGCCCTATACCCCAGAGGTGCCACTTTATTCGTTTATAATTTTTGTTTGAATTTGTACGCTCATCTCTAACTCTCTAACTGGCCACCCGGGGCTGAGGTCTCCCTGTCATTTGCGCTAGGGAGACACCCCACCGACCAGGTTTCTGAGCAATTATTCCGGTGACCTTAACAAATTGTCACAAGGATACTCCATTCAGAGTTCCCTTTATTTTCGGTGTAGCATAATGTCTCCTTCAGAGTCCTGACATATACAGGACATAACACCACTGAGATACTTCTACACCCACTGTGAAATACTAATAAACTTGTGACATTGGGCTCAGATCCTATTGATATTTGTATCTTTTGATCCCTAGGATCTGTATCCCCAACACCTGTGACCGTGATTAGCATAAACACGGCACCTAACACATGAGCTAAAACAAATCATAATCTGGGAGCACATTTTTTGATCCACGCGGACTAAGAGATTACAAATTCTTTCCGCCAAGAGATTCAGCGCAACAGAGGAGGGTGTCGTGCTCAGATTTATAATTGCAGAAACCACTGTTTCGAATTATCTCTGTCTCACATGCTACGATTCAATCATTTACCCTACTATTACTTGAGTAACAGCAACCACTGCCTGCCACCTTTTTTTAAAGTGTGTCCACCCACCCTTGTATGTTATATGTTTTTAAGACATTTTCGCAGCCTTTTAATAATGATTTACAATAAAAGTTAAATTTTATTAGTTGATTTGAATTTTCTCCAAGGTGCACCCAACCAGAGGACACTCTTCTCTTTCTCTGTTCTTGTCTAATGATATAATGATTATATATATATATATATATATATATATATATATATATATATATATATATATTTATGCTAACTTAGTCCAGGGGTGATGCTAAATGTGCCGCATCAGTCCAGGGGTGATGCTACCTGTGCCATATCAGTCCAGGGGTGATGCTAGGTGTGCAGTATCAGCCTAGAGGGGATGCTAAGTGTGCCACATCAGTCTAGTGTTTGTGCCGCATAATTGTGTGGCTTATCATAGTTATCCAGCTACCTCGGTGCAACCTTTTGCCCTAAAAACAATATTGTGAGGTGTGAGCTGTTCAGAATAGACTGGAAATGAGTGGAAATGAATGTTATTGAGGTTAATATAGCGTAGGAGCAAAAAAAAATAAAAAAAACAGAACCCAAAAAATCCAAACACAAGACACTTAGGAGGTGTTTTCCCAAAACCCATTAGAACCCAAAACCTCAAGGTAATCAGAACCCAAAACCCGAAAAGTGGCCGGTGCACATCTCTAGTTTTTCTATACTCCTGCAGCCCGGCTCCCTCCAACCGGCTCCCTTGGCCTGACTCCCGGCTCCCTTAGCGTCCCCTGCCCGACTCTCAGCTCACTCCACCTGCAGCTCCCCGGATTTTCCATGTGATATATCACATGCGATTTATCACATGTTAAAAGTCACATCAAGTGCCTAATCATTTGTGAGCCTTCCCGGGTAGCTGCCAGGAAAATCAGGTCCTGCTTGTTAATGTATGGGGGTCTTTAGCTTCCATCAAAACAACATTAAAGACCCTAAACAAGAGTCAGATATTGCTCCATGTTAAATAAGTTTAAGACATAACAGTATCATTGAGACTTAGCTCACATATAGGGGGTTATTCTTGTTTGTTTGTTCCCCCACGCATTTGCATGGGGGAGCGATATTTAGTGTCTATGCAAGTGCATTTATGCGCATGTGCAGATGCTTGGTGTGAGCGGGCGCGGTGACCTGTTTTTTTACTGTCCTGTTCGCACTGCTTCTTCGCTGTCCTGTTGACACCTAGCAGTGCAGGGGGGGGGGGGATGTTGGGTGGCGGCAATGAGCTGTGTCCATTGGAATGCTCAGCGTTTCATGGGCGTTCCCATGAAAATGCTGGGCATTCCCATGGTACTTTCCCATAGACGTGGGTTTGGGGGCTTCCCGCACAGGGTTCTCACAGACAGGGCCGCCAGGGGGGGGGGGGGGTATGCATTAATTGCCTAGGCCCAAACTTGCTGGAGGGGCCTTTCAGGGGCCCTGTTCCGACCCCTCTCTATCAGCAGATTTGCTTGCAGATTAGAAGAATGATATATTATTGTGTCTGCCACTATATTATACTGTATGACTCACAGACAAGAGGTTGTGCCTTTGTTATCTTGACGCTGATTTTTAAACTTATCTTTCCAAAATGTTTTGTCTTGAGATATAGATCTGTTCGAAACATATTTGTCATCCTTAATTACCGCTTGGTAGTTTTGGTATTCCTTATTAGTGAAGCAGTACTTACATTGATCAACATTTCCATATGAGGGATGCCAGTCCCGGGATCAGGATTGGTGGGATTACAAAATGTAGGGCGTTTTTGGCCAGGATTTGATCTCATTCTGCCAGGCAGCTCTAAACACCAAGAGCACTCGCTCAGACGCTGCCTGGCAAACAGGTTGTGTGACTGGGCAGCGTGATGTTAGAGGTCATGCTGCGTGCCACACAATGACCCGCCCCCTCCACCCTGTTCCAACATGCCCACTTATGGACTGCTTTATAGCAGTTCCCATCTTGGGGATGCATCAGGAGGCCAATCCCTGGTTTGAAGACTTGGCCCATGTTTGTCTTAAAATGATAAGTTATTATGTATATCTCTCATTTGCACTAATATTGTCATTAAGAGTGAATTTAAACTTAATGAAGGGCAACAAAATCCCATACATTCTGTACATTATTCTAAATGTTCATTACATGCAGAGGCAGAACTCTGGGAGGCAATGGAGTCATCTGCCGCCGGGCTCCTGCTCTCAAGGGGGCACCTCTTCACCACTGCCAGTTTAAATCCATTAATTGAAAGCCATCAAAATCGCTTCTGTGGCTGAGTTCTGTAATATATATGTGTTCTCCCTCTCTTTCTGTATATACATACAGTATATTATATATATTTCATAACAGACTATGTATATATTTTGAATAACGTTGTGTGTGTGTGTGTGTGTGTGTGTGTGTGTGTGTGTGTGTGTGTGTGTGTGTGTGTGTGTGTGTGTGTGTGTGTGTGTGTGTGTGTGGTGGGGGCACCAATATTCATCTGGCCTCCGTGCAACTGGGACAAACTTACGCCACTGATTACATGTGTACATTTTATCACATATAAATTTGTATAACTATTTAAACTTATTTCGATTTGCATATGATCTGCATTGTTTTGCATAAATACTGCATATCTATCACACATATAAATGTAATATTATAGATGTAGGGGGAAATTTACTAAGATGTGTATTCTACTTCACATATCAGAATCAGAATCAACTTTATTGGCCATGTGTATATACTTAGTATATTATGCATATACTAGGAATTTGACTTGGATTGCTGTGCATCAGCCAGTTACAGTAGGTACAGTTAAACAGTGATAGGTACGCAAACACATACAGGTATACGCTAGAAGTACCCTGGGGGATAGACGCAGGGAACACATACCCGCTGAGCTAAACAGCGCCTAGGCAGCCATCAGTGGCACCACTGGTCATTGCAGCAGCCAGGTAGGTAAGAATATAACAGAGACAGTACAGTTATCACACAGGGAACACATACCTGCCGAGATGCACAGCACCTAGGCAGCCATCAGTGGCGCTACTGGTCATTGCAGCAGCCAAGTAGGCAACAATATAAGCAGGGACAGTGCAGTTATCTATGTGATGTTGCTATGGGCAACCAATCAGAATCTACTTCTTATTTATTTAGTACGCTCTAGAACAGGGGTGTCAAACTCAAATTCATCGGGGGCCGCATCAGCAGTTTGGTCACCCTCAAAGGGACGGTTGTATCTGTAGGTCCCCCTGTATAATTATAATGCCATGACACCACAGGCTGCTCCCCCTGTATAATATAAAATGAATGCCATGACACCACAGGCTGCTCCCCCTGTATAATAATAATGCCATGACACCACAGACTGCTCCCCCTATATAATATAATAAAAGTAATGCCATGACACATAAATGATTATACAGGAGGAGCAGCCTGTGGTGTCATGGCATTATTATTATTATACACGGGGACACCTCAGGAAACAGCAGATATATATATATTTTTTTATTGTGAGTGTGATCCTCATCCTCACTTACTGTTTTTCCGTCTGTCCTGCAGCTGCTGCGGCTTCCAGCTTTTCTTCACTGCTTGCTGCGGCCACACTGTCCCCGACTCCCGGTCCAGCTTCCCTGCCTGCTCCTTCTTCTCTACAGACGCATGGGCGGGCGGCGTCATCGTCATGACGTCCCCACCCAGTGTCTATCACTGCCGGGCATCAGAGGGAACAGGCGCCCAGGCCCTCCTCCACGTAGCCGTGGAGGCCGGCGGCCATGTTTCTGTAGCCGCATACATATGTGCCTACAGGAACATGGCCGCCGACAGTGGAGGAACAGGTAAGGCGGACGTGGACGCGGCCCGCAGCACTCCTGATTTAGACACCCTGCCCCTGCATGCTATCGAGGTCTGGCGGGCCGGATTTGGCCCGCGGGCCTTGTGTTTGACACCCGTGCTCTAGAAGATAGTAGACAGGATCAGATTGGTTGCCTACAGCAACATCACATGTGAAGTAGAATACACATCTTAGTAAATTTCCCCCGTAATGTTTTGAGAACCATTATTAGGAATTTAGGACCATTCACATTGGCTCGCTAAACAGTGTCAATTCGCTGCTCAGCGAGCCATCTAACGCCGCCCAATGGGTAAGGGAATGCCCACCTTCTGCCACCATGTGAACTTCCCCGCTGCATTTGGAATAAATATTTAACATAAACATCCATTTGCATGGGAGTGTACAGGGGCAAAATCATTCGATGCTCATCGACCATTGAATTATATTTCCCCTGTTCACTATTATAAGTCAGTCTTGACTGACCTATATTTTCAGCGTGCAGATCCGAGAACGGGACAGGCGGCTGACTTCCTGTGATGTCAGCCGCCCGCCCCTGGCAGGCATTGGCCCGCCCACGTACCCATGGGAACGCCAAGCGTTTTGATGGGGATGCCAATAAAACTCAGGTCGTTCCCCTGACCACCTCCATCCCACCCTCTCCCTGTATGAATGCCTCAGCAACTGTGCAAGTTGCTGAAGATGTCCGCACAGCGGCCCTGCACATGTGTACATTAGTATATATAGAGCCAAAACATTGGTCCCAGGTGCGAATACGCCAGGGAACCAAGCAAATCTGAATCAGGCCCTTTGTCAAATATTGGTCTGCCTATAAAACGCATTCCTTTCTTTACTTACTGTATGATATTCTAAAACAAAACAAATCCTGCATGGGATACTCTTCAGCAGAACCCCAGGCTCTGTCATGATCCAACCGCTCAGACATAGAAGATCCTGACTTGCCTATCATCGAGTACACACAGATCCTGCTTATACTGAATTGCTTTATTCCCCAAGGACTATTTGAAGGTTAACCTATAAATTGTAGCACACTGACCCTTGGAAGTCAGTGCATTCAGAAATGAGTTTAGAAAGTGCAGAGGGAAGAATAAGAAATACAGTAGATATTTGCTGTTTAACTCATAGTTACAGTACTGTACATTGCCTTACAGTTCTTCAATATTTTTAAAGAAAATTGTATAGTTCAGTGTTATAAGAATCACCAATACTGTACTGTTAATTATCACATGAACCACCCACACAGGTTACTTAGATCATGACCAACCACACAGACAATAGGCTATCTATCTCAGAGACTGAACTCACTCATTTAGTAGTTGTTTTTATTCCAGCATGTTTGGTAGCAATGTCTGAGTTAAAGGTGGTACCAGTAAAATGAATTGTGTTAACACAACTGCATGCTTGCTGTGTGCATGACATTAAAACCATCATATAAATAGATAATTGTTCTTGGTGAAGGTAATTATGCTACATATACAGTTTTTGGTATATGCAGAAGTCCATTACTGTAGGTCTTATATACACCAAAATGTCTACTACAGTGCTGTCCTAGACTACAGGCCACAATGCCTCACTCTTATCTGTGTCAAAGCACAAGAGATCTGGATATGAAGAGGTGGGGGGGATTTACTAAGATGGAAGAATCTACTTCTTATTTATATAGCACCTTCTAGAGAATAATAGACATGATCCGATTGGTTGCCCATAGCAACTTCCCATGTGAAATAGATCTCCTATCTTAGTAAATTTCCCCCAAAGTCTCTCATGTTTTATCTATAAATACTGTAGTTGCTATTACCAGATGATCCTTCTTGGTCCTTCAGGTGCAGGTATCTTCCAACATTCCCAACAGCTGTGGTGTAATCTCCTAGAGGTGTGTGTGAGCCAATATCTCCACTACACTGAATATAACATGTTTTAAAAGTATCATATAGTGGGATAACAGGTTGAGTATCCCTTATCCAGATATCCGTTATCCAAATTATTCCAAAAACCATAGTTTCCAGAATGAATTTTTGTTTTTTAAAAGCATTACTGGGGGCATGATATGTAACTGGCATTACTGGGGGGCATGATATGTAACTGGCACTACTGGGGACATGATATGTAACTGCCACTACTGGGGGCATGATATGTAACTGGCACTACTAAGGGCATGATATGTAACTGGCACTACTGGGGACATGATATGTAACTGCCACTACTGGGGGCATGATATGTAACTGGCACTACTGGGGACATGATATGTAACTGGCACTACTGGGGGCATGATATGTAACTGACACTACTGGGGGCATGGTATGTAACTGGTACTACTGGGGACATGATATGTAACTGGCACTACTGGGGACATGATATGTAACTGGCACTACTGGGGGCATGATATGTAACTGGCACTACTGGGGGCATGGTATGTAACTGGCACTACTGGTGACATGATATGTAACTACCACTACTGGGGGCATGATATGTAACTGGCACTACTGGGGGCATGATATGTAACTGGCACTACTGGGGACATGATATGTAACTGCCACTACTGGGGGCATGATATGTAACTGCCACTACTGGGGGCATGATATGTAACTGCCACTACTGGGGGCATGATATGAAACTGCCACTACTGAGGGCATGATATGTAACTGGCACTAAATATGAGCAAGACAATGATTGCTTGGCATTCAAATTCAGTATCTGAGATTGTACACAAACTTTGTTTCATGTTTTAAAACCTTGTTTCATACACAAATAACATATATTTGTGTGTATTTCATGTGTTTGATGTGTTTATACAACATAAATGCAAGATCCCTCAAGATACCTCATTCAAAATACAAAATATTCCAAAATATGAAATAATCCATTATCCATAATGCTTCTGGACCCGAGCATACTGTACATATGGAAGCTGTGCCCAATATTACACAAAATATAGGAATATTATGATGATGACAAACATTTTAGTTGGAAAATGAACAACAACCAACACATTTTACTATTCACAAAAGAGGAAACAAAATCCAGATGCCATTCATATTTTTATGCTCATTATGAGAAACTGGAAACTAGACATTTCAGTTTGAGTATACGTGTAGCACATATAAAATTTATTTCTGATCGGAAGAGCTCATGGAGACTACTAAAAACTATTAACATCAATGAGCACTGAAGAGATTTAACCCCATGTGGTTCCAGCAACACCTATCTTGAACGTTAGCTTGACCAGCTTGACTGTCAGTATTGCTTATCACACCAAATGAAATACATTGTTTTCCCATCTGAAGCATCCTATGAAGAGGTATATCAAATGATACCCAAGTCACAAATGTATAAGACAATATATCTCAATGTGACATTAATTATATGGTTAGCTATCATCCTGCTCTAGTTTATTAATATATTACATCTTTTATCTTTTTAAAAAGTAATAACCCTTAATTCAAATGCCCAAATTTTTAAGAAATGTATGGTTAATTGATGAGTTGATTTTTTTCCTGCTGCCAATTTTATTTTGTCACACCTTTTAATTAGAATATAAAATGGCATATAACTTGACTTTTACTTTGTAAATGTCATAAACATGATTAAATAATTATTGCACTGGTTAAAGTAGGAGTTAGGATTTTAATTACACATATTGTTTTTTTTTTTTAACATAACCAGTTTACGAAACTGATATTATGGATTGGTTGTCACTGAGTAAACACTGTACAAATGAACTAGTAGTTCAAGACTGCTTGTAATACTGACAATTTAATGAATTATAATTATGGGCCTAATTTAAGAAGAGCAAATTGGTCCAGTTTCCAGTTTCAAGCAAATGCTTGTTGGTGGTATAATGTGCATATTTTCCTCCAAAGCGCATTGGTTTGCCGAGCAAAGAGAAGGAGTTTGTGATTGATGTAAAAAGTAGGTAGGGGTTTGAGAATGTTTGTTATTATGCAAATCAGGGGTTCTCAAACTTACTTGAATCACAGCAGCTTAGAGTATCAGCAGTTTATTCATGGCTCCCCTGGGACAAAAAAATCTTTTTGAGAAATGAATAAAAAATTCTTAAATTAATAATTGTGCTTACCTGTCATTCTTCAACTTTATGGTGGTGGAAAGGGTTGTGCTTCTGTTTGTCCACATATTTTGTGATTGGTGTCCACCATGACCATCTCTCACATCTATAACATCTCTCTATATAATATATAATAATAATTTTAACACTCTGATCTGCACAGCATTCTCAGTAGAGAGGCCACAAACCTCCCTTCTCTCACTAGCTGCCCAGACAAAGCATTACCTCTTTTATCTGACAAAATTCCCTCTGTTACCGAATCCTTTGCAATCCTTTACTCCCATCTCTCTCTGGATCTGATTGGTTTATAAGCAGAGGGGACATCAGAAAGATTTTGATGGCACAATGTGGGGTATTGGGATAAAGCGAATGAACTATGTTTTAGCTATACTATTACACTGGTACTGAATAAGAGAAGAGATTGTGTCTGTAAAATAAAGTGCAGAGGGCAAAAGATGGGTAGAAGTTGAAGGGGGTAGGCAAGAGAGAGGTTAAATGATGGAGGTGAAGGACATTGGGGTAAGGGAATGAGATATGTACATGGGGAATTTAAATCAACTGATGTTAAAGATGAATGAGAAAATTTAATTAGTCAGAGATGTGGGGAAAAGGTTGAACGGGTGTATAAGTTAATAATATTAAGGTTTCTGAGGGATGTGTAAGTGGGAAATAGGCAGAACAAAAGTGCAAATTAGTACAGTGGTAAGGATAGAGCCAACTGAAGTGACCCAGCAAATGCCAGGACTATTTTTAAAATTGACTATAACTAAACCTATGGCACTGTGGAGGGGGCACAGATTATAAGGAAGAATGAAGAGTATTGGTAGGCTTGTTCTGAAAGTGTGTAGAGGAGGGGGCAGCATAATAGGGAAATATGCCTCAAGGGAAAGTATGGGGGTAAGGTTCCACAGCTGCCACCTGCATTAAGTACAACAAGGATCCTCATAGACAACCTTGATTTTTAGATAGGCAGACTGGGTGGCACCCCCCCAGATCCAAGTTCCCGAGGCAGATGCCTAAAGCTCCCTAATGGTAGAGCCAGCCCTGATGACAGGGGATCATTCCGGGGCATATACCACACACAAAGATAGTCCAGTGGGTGGAGCAGGGCAGCCGAGAGGGGGGGGGGGGAGCAGGTACTAATTACCCGGGCCCAGGCTTGCTGGAGGGGCCCCGCCCCTCCCTTCCCCCTCCGTTCATCCCGGGTAGCAACATCAGCACACACTTCTACGCATGTGCTGTGCTGACAGCAGGCTCAGCATGAGTGTCACACTGACAGCGTGAGAGGTCATGCTGTAGGTGTGTGCTGTTGCTGAGATTACAGTTTTTAGAGTTTTCTTTCACCCTCCTCTAAACATTTTGGTGGCGTGGCCTATATGCGGGAGGTGCCCACACCTCCCACACTTAGGCCATGCCCCAAAAATTTTACTGGGGCCCGGCATTCCTCTCGGCTGCCCTGGGGTGGAGTTCTGTGCACCAGCAGAGAACTCACTAAAAATGGGAAGTACGGGTTACGAAACCCCCATGGCTCCCTTATTCTGTCTGCTGGAACTGCAGCACCTGAATGGGACATGGGCAGACTAGTCCTTAACAGCGCATCCCTCTCGACCAAGCATTCCTGTCTTTTTGTTGGATAGTGTGGGCACAAAGAAGGACTATAAAATATAGACAACAACAATCGGGCGCGATAATATTATATAGACACTCCACTACTTAATCTTTATACCAAATAACATTGGTTATATATAATCTATTATGGCTGCTCCCAAAGGCAATTCTGGAGATTGCCACTTAGAGATAAAAGGAATTTTTTAATTTTAAAGAAGAAAATCAATTTACTTTGTGTGTATATGTATATACTAAATTATGTCTAATTCAAAAGAGAGCGCCACACACCTGAACAATTCTCTCAAAAGATTCATATACAAATTTATTATAAAAAGGGAAAAAACAATGAAAACACATATAAAGTCACAAAATGCAATATCTTAATTAGAGTTATCCCAATTGGGAATGCAATAAAAGCATTAGCCAATCATTCATAAATTACTGATAAACCCAGCTCTAAGATGGTGTTCCTGCATATAGAGTAGTTTATAAATAAAAGAGTCAGTCAATGTTGTTTCTGTATAAATCAGAAAAAATTATATATATAATTATATATATCTTCAGCAAATAATTTTGTTTAATTTCTTAACACTAATCATTATGGTTTAACATTCACGAGCACTGCACATTATAAAGAGATTACCTTCCTGGATGTTGCACTCTCGGCCGAAGGTAGCTCCATACGTACAACATCTTTCAAAAAGGAGGTTTATTGTCAGAATTTTCTTAGTTTCACCAGTGGCCACCATCGTCCCTGGATCACTAATATTCCTAGAAGCCAATATATTAGGATCAGACGTAACTGCTCTGAAGACCATGACTTTAATAGACAAGCGGATGACCTGACCACAGCATTTCTGGAGTCAGGCTACCCTAACCAACTCTTATGGGAAGCCAGAGAGGAAGCTAGGGCTCATACACAAGCTTCCATCCTTAATAAAATGGAAGACAAAGGTGAACCCAAGAATCTAGTCTTTGTGGATAGTTCCACGCCCATCTTTGGGCCTTATTTTGGTTCATTCTTTCTGACAAAATCCTTCTTAGATGGACAAAACCATGTGCACTGCAGGGTGGGCAGATGTAACATGTGCAGAGAGAATTAGATTTGGGTGAGTAATTTTGTTTCTGTGCAGGGAAAATACTGACTGCTTTATTTTTACACTGCAATATAGATCTCACTTTGAAGTAAAACCCCACCCAAATCTAATTCTCTCTGCACAAGTAACACCTGCCCCACCTGCAGTGCACATGGTTTTGCCCATCTAAGAAGGATTTTGTCAGAAAGAATGAACCAAAATAAGGCCCTTTGTTTCAAAGTTTAATACTCACTCAAGACAATTGAGAAACATTGTAATAAAGAATCATGAAATTCTTAAAAAAGATAAATTCTTAAAATATACACTACAAGAATACCCCAAAATAGTCTTTAACCCCTTCACGACATATGACGTATATATACGTCATATGTCGGTTGCGGGGGAATCAAGCCAGCTCACGGAGTGAGCTGGCTTGAAAGAGAGCAGGTAATGGCTGTATATTACAGCCAGGTCCCTGCTCTCACGGCCACGAGCGGCGAGTTCGCCGATCGTGGCCGTTTAACCCTTTAAGCACCGCGGGCAAAGCGCCCGCAGTGCTTAAATAGCTGATCGGAGGGGGGGCGCCCCCCTCCGGCGCCGATCGGGGCCCCCCGCAGCGAGATCGGAGGGTGCCGATCGGTTGCCATGGTAGCCAGGGGTCTAATGTAGACCCCTGTGCTGGCCGTGTATGCATACCTATTACATCCTGCCTCAGGCAGGATGTAAAAGGAAGTGCATAAAATCACTACGTTCAGCCATAGAGCTCTATGGCTGAACCTAGTACAGGCGATCGCGCCCCCTAGTGGTCAAGTACACTAGGGGGCCTTGTAGTAAAAGTAAAAAAAAAAAAAAAGTTTAAAAATAAAAAAAAAATAAAAAAATATTAAAAGTTCAAATCACCCCCCTTTCCCCATTTCCCAAATAAAAATAAATAAAAAATAAAAAAAATAAACATATTTGGTATCGCCGCGTTCCTAAAAGTCCGATCTATTAAAATATAACATTAGTTATCCCGCACAGTTAAAGGCGTAAACGGAAAATAATCCCCAACGCCAAAACTACGTTTTTTGGTCGCATCGCGTACCCAAAAAAAAATAACTAAAAGAGATCAGAAAGTCGCCCATATCCCATAATGGTATTAATTAAAAAGTACACTTCAGCCCACAAAAAATGAGCCCTCACCCAGGTCCGTAGGTGGAAAAATAAAAAAGTTATAAGCCGCAGAACATGGCGACGCAACGCAAATTAGAAAAACCGTAAAAGTTGCGATTTTTTTTTTTAGTGGTAAAACATAACGAAAAATATATAAGTTTGGTATCACCAGAATCGTAACGACCCATAGAATAAAGATAACCCATCATTTTAAACGAACTATGAACTCCAAAAAAACCGTAACCAGCGCAAAATTGTGCAATGGCGTTTTTTTTTTTTTTTACCCCACATTGAATTATTTCCTGATTCCCCAGAATATTATACGGTATAGTAAATGGTACCATTACAAAGTACAACTTGTCCCGCAAAAAAAAAGCCCTCGTGTCTATATAGCCGGAAAATTAAAAAAGTTACGCTTATTTGAACGCAAGGAGGAAAAAAAAAAAAAAATTACCTTAAAAGGCAATGTCGTGAAGGGGTTAAGAAGAATATTACCCTAAAAAATTCCCTTGCCCGAGTCACTTTCCAAATGTGAATCCTGTGAACGATATAAAAGTATTTTCAAAGAAAAACAAAGATTGCTATCATTGTTCAAGACCAAAATGTATTACATGCAAATTTTTGAAAATCGGTACTCATTTTGTGTCCACAGTTACAGGAAAACCTTACACTATCAACAACCATATAGATTGTTTATCAACTTTTGTTATATATTTGGTTACCTGTATCTGTGGAGCACAATATGTTGGTCGGACAACTCGTCCCTTGAATACTAGATTCCTAGAACACAGGAGGAATGCACTGAAAGGTGTCTTGACACACAGCTTGTCCCGACATGTGAAAACTAAACATCATGGGGATGTAAAGTGTTTAAAAGTACAAGGGATAGAGAGAATACAAATTACCCCAAGAGGAGGAGATAGATTCAATCATCTTTGTAAAAAAGAAGCCTATTGGATTTTTGCTCTAAACACGTTGCACCCTGCAGGTCTTAATAAATGCATTGAATTAATCAATGTCTACTAAAAAACTTTTTACTTTTTCCTTTGAATCTCTTTAGTCATTTTGGAGAGACTCATTGATATTTTATTTTACATGTGATTAGTATTCATGTCTTTGGAGGGGGGGGGGGGGGTGATATTTGTTCAATAATTCAAAAACCTAAAATGAGGATAGTAGATATATGGGAGGGTTGAACGGTAAAAAAGGGGGGGGGATATAGATATATGTTCATATTGGTGTTTTTCTCAACAAAGAGACTAGGTAGGAGGAAGAATAATACAAATAACATATGATATCTATTTGCAGCGACCTGTATACATATTTATGCTTCTGCCAATGTAATTTTTAGCTCCTTCCCTCATGTTTCTTCTCTTTCAATATATGACCATTTTTGGATTCAACCATTTTGATCATTTGACCATATGATCATTTTTTGGATTCGTTATTACTAAATTTTTCATAATATCCATATTAACAGCGTCTTATCACGCATTGAAGTTGTGTATTATATATCTATATAGACCTAAAAATTCAAGTAATTATATTTATCTCAATTTGAGAGATAAAATAGCAATTTAGGAATGATAAAAACTTTAACTGTAATTCCAGTCTCTCTCTGGACTCGAACTAACGTTGCTGTAGGTTTACCAGCTCTGAGAGCGGACGCCTTACCACAGGAGCCACAGCTCCATGTAACTACTAAGGCAGCTAATTCTATGACACTTATCCCCCTCAAAGGACTTTCTCCTTTTCTCTGATTAGTATATATAGCGATGCCATTCCTTGTCAGTGTGATTTATATTTGTATCTCTTTTCATGTTTTATTTTTATTTGTATTTTTTGTTACTATATTTGTTTATTGTTTTACTTTACAATGTATTTACTTTGTTTAGGATAGGAATTTATCTGCCAATTAAATATATGAACCCATGCTCCACGCCCAATATCTTTAGCTCTTGATGAGTTAAATATACATCTGAACTCACTAATTAACTCTTCGCAATTAAGAGACCTGATTGGCTACTTAGCCTTTTAAATACTGGAGACCTTCCTCCAGCTATTATGCTCCTTCTGAAGAAACCACCATTCTTTTCTTGCGGAGAAACGCGTCAAGGATCTCTATCTGATACTTTTAAACCCTTCTCCTGCCTGCTGAGACCCTTTGGTATTCCAGGAGACTGCGCACTAAAAAGGACGAGACACTTTCTCTTTTCAAGCGGCAACACAGCTGACTCAAAAACCTGCTTATTCGGGAAGCCAGACACTGGAGACCTGTACAACAACAGAGGTCAGTGAGGGTGCTCCCCGCCATGCTAATAACATCATCGGGTAGAAGCAAGCCCACACAGAAGGCTACCGCAGGGATTGTACCAAAGTGTCCTTAACATCTGAGAGGTATTGGTCCCATTGTATACATTAGCGCAAGTTCCCTCCTGAGAACCCCTTGCAAATTCAAGGAACTGTTTAACGCAGTATTTTGATGTGCACATCATTCTCTACAAAGGAAAAACCTTTAAAGAGCCTTAAAGGATCACCCTTCCAACTGGCTCCATATATATCATTTTTTCTGATTTATCCAGAAACAACATTGACTGACTCTTTTATTTATCAACTACTCTATATGCAGGAACACCATCTTAGAGCTGGGTTTATCAGTAATTTATGAATGATTGGCTAATGCTTTTATTGCATCCCCAATTGGGATAATTCTAATTGAGGTATTGCATTTTGTGACTTTATATGTGTTTTCATTGTTTTTTCCCTTTTTATAATAAATTTTTATATGAATCTTTTGAGACAAAGAAGGACTTGCTGCCATTGTGGTAAGCTCCTCAATGGAAATCGGTTGCCACTGCCTTGCAAACTCAGGACAACACTCTCTCTCTGTCGCTCTGTCAGCCTCTTTACCTGTCAGCCTGTATTTGTCAGCTCCTGTCTCTCTGTCAGCCTCTGTCTCTCTCTCTCCCTCCCTGTCTCTCTATTATATCTCTCTATTTACTCTTCCTTCTCTCTCCCTCCATCTCCAGTCTCTCTCCATCCCTTTCTCTCTTTTCCTTTCTCTCTCCCACTTGTCTTTCGCTCCCCATCTCTCTCTCTCCCTGTCCCCCACTATCTCTCTCTCTCTCCGCCCCTCATTCTCCCCAATTTTATATGCATCTCCCCATCACCTTTTCTCTATCACCCACTGCTTTCCCCTTTTTCCATTTTGTGTCTCATATTACATCTGCCCCATATGTAGTGCAGTATGGCTTTGCCCATTTGAGAGCATAAAGGTGCTTTGCGATCAGCTCTGAATTAGGATCCATGTACAACATCGAGCACTCACTGTGAAAACATTTTACTTAGTACTTTTAAAAAATCTAAGGGGAAAACTTCAAACACTCAAAAGAAACACATTTTATAAAGACAGTCAAAAGTTCTTCTCATGCTTAAAATTCATACAAGCCATGCATGAGGCTATGCTAAGGAGTCATTTAAGTGGAAAACAATGTTTCATTTATTGAACATTTTGCAAAAAAACTGGTGGTTCACAGTAAACTTTGATTATGTATGTGCACTTCTAGTAGAGTATGTGCGGGCTGACCATTCAGACGCATTGAGAAATAAATCCAAGTTGCTTTCACATACAGTATTACTAACATTTCTTCAAAGATCATGTGAGTAATATACTGTAGTACAAAGAACATCCTGATCATACAGAATTCCATTTTCACCTATTAAAAATTGAGTATGGACACAGAAAGTGAGAAAGATTTGTAGGTAACTTTGGAAGACTGCTGAAGATGAGAGGAATGATTTTCAAAGAGAGCCTGATAGCGTGATGCAGGATAATAGCATAATTGACCTCTCTTAAAGAATTTTTCATGGGTTCTACTGAATGATGACCAACTGGAAAAATGTCTGATGGAACACGGCAGTGTATGCCAGAGTGCAATTCTATGTTGCATCCCAATAATTTGAGTCTCTCTCTCTCTGTCACTGTATGTATAGTTAGATAAAGCAGCACTCCAAAGTACTCCTTTACAGATTGTTACACATGTATCTGACACCGGTGATCTTAGTCACTGTTTCAGTTTTATTCCAAAAAAACTTTCCTCAGGACCTACTGTATCTGTGTATTTTCCATGCTTGTGGGTTAAGGAAGGCACCAAGGCAGTAGTGCTAAGCATTTGGGAATGAGTTCCACCATACTTTTATCTACAAGAGCGATGTTTAGTTTGTAGAAAGCCTACATGTTAATATATGCACTATTACCTACTCATTAAAAGATTAAAATTGTTTTTATTTTTTTTTAATAATAAAGAATAAAGTTGAAAAAAGAGAAGGCTTGAGTAATTAGAGATACCCTAAGAATGTTCAAAAAGTATTCTGCTTAGAACAAAGTCATTGCCAAGAGTGGTAGAAGTTATTTTCCATTACCTTGATTTATAGAGTTGTCTATATGAAAACAATTTACAGTAGTAAAAACAAACACACACTGCAGTTCTGAGGGTATTCACCATTGGATAAATATGAATGAACACATTCACTGTCGAGAAAAATTCTTTAACTCCTTTTTTTGCATTGAGACTTTTTTTTGTTTTCCTTTATGTCATAGTTTGCCTAGAAATACTGAACATGTAATTCTTAAAAACAAATCCCAAAATTTCTTACTTTATAACCATTTTGGTGCCTCATTAAGGACATTTTTGCTGAATTATAGAAGTGTCTCAGATGTACTATATGTAGCTAAAGAGCGCTGTAAATTTATGTAAAGACTATCCTTCAACTATATTTGAGAAATGGTACAATGTGAATTTAGTAAAATACAAAAAAAGTAAAAAATAATTGGTACTTGGTGTAATTAACGGCGGCAGGCTGTGCTACGTTGTCAGCGTAGCCCAATAGCTGCCTAATATAGTCAGTCCTGCGTAGTCAGCGTAGTGTCCCCATCAGGCAGCATAGTCACCGTACTTTCCCCGGGAGCTGCAGCTCTGTCCCTGGCATCCCTGGCAAGCCTAGTGAGCACCTCCCACACAGCGGCGGTAACCACCAGATCCCCCGCGCTGGTAGGCGCCGGCAGAGAGGCGCTCCAAAAGTCTCAGAAGCAGGAGCATCTCAGATGCTTGTGTGTCTGAGTAATTCTTGCGGCAGGGTATGGCAAACCTGCCTGTGTCCATTTCAGGGAGACGGACAGGGTTAGGGAGCGCATTCGTCTCCTGCACAATGCGGTGTGAGGTGCGCAAGTGCGTCTCATGCACAATAAAGGACGCTTTTGCCAGTGCTCCATGTTACATACTGGCAAATGTCTCCATTTCAAACCCCTACTATCCACGCCAGCCCAAAGCATGGCAAGCAGACGCGGTACGCGTCCTCCCGACCTGTTCATACCCCCACTATCCACGTCGGCGTGGAGTTTATTTTATAAAGTGTGATCATCAGTCGTGGATTACTTGACGTGTATTCAGTGTCTGCTCGCCACACTTTCAGAAAGTCAACTCCACACCGAAGTGGATATTGGGGGTATGAACAGGTTGGGAGAATGCGTACCCTCACGGGACCCGCTGCGCTCGCCGCACTTCGGGCAGACGTGGATAGTGGGGTCGTTTCAGGAACACATTCACACCTGTAATGTCAGGCAGGTTGAAATGGTCAATGGTTCCCACACAATGTAATAAGAGCTGACTGACTACACTAACTGCGTAACGCTGACTGACTACGCTAACTACGTAAGCTCTGGCTAGCCGCGAAAGGGAGGGAACACTATGCTTATACTGACAGGGAAGCTGACTACGCTGGCTGCTGGAACACTACGCTGATTCTGACAGGGACGCTATGCTAACTACGTAACTGTCACCGTGGAACTACACAAATAATTAAATAAGGTAGCACAAATGACAGTGAATAGGGACTATTCTTAATGTTTACATGTTGAAATTCACTCTCTTCTACAGTATATTGTCCTACTGTACTTTAATCCTGCTTTCCCACAGTAAACACATCACTGCCATTTTTTACATGTGATATACAGAACACTCAAACATGAACCAGTATTACCAGCAATGCTGAACCTGCAAAAATACATATTTAGACATATTGGGGATTATTCAATTCCAAATCCAACTGTTGAGATATTCCTGACTGTTTGATTCACTGCCATTTTCAAACCATTCTGACTTAAACTTGACAGTTGGTATCCAATGTTCTGACTGCCATGTTTCGGAATGGCCGTGTTTTGTCTGAAATGGCTGCTAAATTAGACAATTAGCTTCTGTTTCCGACCATTAAGATTCAACTTTAAAAAAATGCCTTCAATGCTTTTGGAAATGGTAGAATTGAATAAGTGACTGCGGCAATTTCTGCCGTTGTAAATAGCAGCATAGATTGAATACCCAATTGTGAAAGGAAACTTTATGGCAAGAAAAGATACAATGTAAATAAAATATAGTGACATACAGATGGAGCCGGCCTCCCTCTTGCTGGCAAATCGCCAGATTGTCTCCGCTGGCGATCTGCTCCATCTGACTGAGACGCGCGTGCATCTCACACGCACGCGCGTCTCATTTTCCTGGCGGCGGGGCGACGGGAACCCTGTCCGCCTCCGCTTCAGGGTGACAGACAGGGTTAGGGGAGGTGGTGGGGGAGAGCGGGGAGGCGGTGGGGACCCCAGGTGACCGCCGGCAAGCCAGCAGGGACCCGGGGGAAGCATCGTCGGTAGGGGACGCGCGCACATCTCGTGCGCGCGTGTCCCCTTTCGCAGATCAGATGGCGGCTGGCAGGGGATGGCGGCTGGCAATTCTTCCGCCATCCCCTGCAAAGACCAGGCCAGCTCCATCTGTATGGTAGCAACATCCGGGCAGTATGAAGCGCAATACGCTCATGCAGGATTAACATGTATGATGCTGTCATGTCTTACTACTTGAAGAACCATGAAACTATGCTTTCCTGTTTAATATACAGCCTTTGATAATAGCCATTGTAATATTCTCTCCTCGAAATTGGATACTTCTCACATTTTGTATGATTGTAGCCTACAGTTTTATTTACATCTGTCTGGCTGTTTGCCAGTATCCTGGTAATCACTTCTGACAGAAAACATTTGTAGCTGTTCATTATATTTTAATGCTATACTGTTGATTGGAATATGTAGTTGGTGACAAATGTGCATATTGTAGCTTGAAAAAATAGTTATCAAGGACTTCAATAATGGTATGAAATATATATTGGTTCCCTGAACTGAGCACACTTATATTTGCAAATGATATTGTAATACCATAATGTTGTTACTGTATATCCTTATCATAGTTTATGCTTTTTAATTGGAATTGGAATTATTGTAAATGCTTATACAGTGTTAATAGAGCAATTATAGAATTAATATGC
Organism: Crinia signifera; assembly: GCF_055691185.1. Classification (NCBI taxonomy): domain Eukaryota; kingdom Metazoa; phylum Chordata; class Amphibia; order Anura; family Myobatrachidae; genus Crinia; species Crinia signifera. Next base: position 210,261,362 of record NC_139219.1, read on the forward strand.
TCTATTCTTCCCTGTTCCCATATTTTTTTACACATATATATATATATATATATATATATATATATATATATATAGGTACTGTGGATCCCTTTAGCCCTTGAATTTGAGCATAAGGAAATAAGGCGGCACTCCCAGGATTTTGGTAAAACTTGAAAAAACTTTTATAAGAACATGGTGAAGAAATTGGACATCTACAGCGACGTTTCAAGGCCTGTCGGCCTTTTCATCAGGATGTCGTCCAAAGTGCAGTCTGTGCTGTGCAAAAACAAGTAACTGAGCTGCAGCTCTCTTACCTGCATATATGGCTTGTGCGTGTCCGTGTCTGTCTGCTTCCCCGGCGTCTGACGGAGCCGTGCTTCCGGGTGCATCAGCTACTCCCCTCCGTGCGGTTGTTGCTTAGCAACCCTGGACGCTGCTGGTTCCGTTGCGCTTGAGGGAGAGAGACAGAGCAAGTGAATGTGTACGTGAATTTCTGAATCGGACCAACATAGAAAAAAGTTGGATATGTGAAAAACAAATATAAATAAAAACTGTGATTAAAGCTGGGTGCTAGCTGAGCCATATGTGAATAAAGTTACGTGTGTGAAGAACGCACGTTAAGTGCATGTCAGAGTGGACAACTGGGAATGTTATATCTTATTTTGTCAACTACACCTACCGCACTTTGAACTCCACTTTACATATATCCCATATTACCTATTGTTACGAACATATAACTGGGGAACACTGTATTCCACAAGCAGAGCGAAAAAGTTGATGAAAATGAGAAAAAGGAGAAAATATGGAAACCTGAAAAAGCTAAAAAAAGGTATGTAGCACTGAAACGGAGCCAAGAATAGTCCAAGTGGATTTATCCACCTCTGGGTGGAACCATTTTTTTATATTGTAGTCCCTTAGATGAATGCGTTCCAGGCTATCATTTCATTAAGTCCCGCTGGTGCCATTGTCTTAAGCCTGTATATCCACTGTGCCTCTTTCTTTGTAAGTATTTTCTGTCTGTTACCGCCTCTGCTGAGTATGGGGACGTGGTCGATGATTTTACACTTGAGATCTGCCAGTGTATGTCCTTTTTCTTTAAAATGTCGGGCAACTGGTTGGTTGATAGTTTTGCCCTGGAGGCTTGCTGAGATGGCTGATCTATGCAATGCCATTCTGGATCTCAAATGCACAATGGTTTGCCCTACGTAATATTTGTTTCATGGGCATACTATAATGTAAATGATGAACGGAGTTTTACAGGTCAAAATATGTCGAATCTTGTAGATCTTGTCTTCATGTGGATGTTTAAATGTAGTTCCCGTTTCTAGATAGCTGCAGGCTGTACAGGAAGGACATCTGTAACAGCCTGGTTTTTTTCTCTTGGATGTTAAAAAGAGTAGCTTTGGGTTTGCTTTCTATATTCGTTTTGACAAGCATGTCTCGTAAATTTTTTCCCCTGCGGTAACTGGGCATGATATGTTTTTGGCTAAAAAACGGCAATTGTTTGTCACATTTTACAATGGGCCAAATGCCTTTGAGGGCTCTAGGTAGTACTCTGGTGGCAGGATTGTACGTGGTCACAAACAGGATTTTATCGAATTTTTTATTCTCTTTAATTGTGGATAACAACTGTTGTCTGGGGATGGTCTCAATTTGTTCCTTTTGTTTTCTCAATTCTGTTGGTTTGTATCCTCTTGCAACAAATTTGTTGGTCATAATGTTCAAGTCTGTCTTGCACTGTGTGGTGTCACTGTCGATTCTAGCCACTCGCAGTAGTTGAGACTTGGGGAGGCTGCGTTTAAGTGCTTTGGGATGGTTGCTACTGTGTTGCAGGAGTGTGTTCCGATCTGTATCTTTGTAGAAAACAGCTGTAGTGATTTGTTTGTTATTGATGCTGATGGTGACATCCAGATAGTTGACCTTTTCTGTATCCATATTAAACGTGAATTTAATTGGATTATTGTATGTATTGATGTTGTTTATCAGATTGGTGAGCTCCTCTCCGTGCCCTGACCAAATGAGAAACAGGTCGTCTATGTAGCGCGTATACATGACGATATTCTGGCTGATGTTGGTGTCAGAGAAGAAGAACTCATTCTCCTGTTCGAACATGTATACGTTGGCTAGGGAAGGTGACACATTCGACCCCATAGAACAACCTGTTAGTTGTAAAAAGTATTTCCCATTGTGGATAAAGTAATTTTTGGTGAGGGTCAACTCTAGCAGCGTCAAAAACAATGTGATGTCGAGGGCAGTGAACTTCACTCTGTGTATTTATTTATTATTTATTTATTTGCAGTTTCTTATATAGCGCAGCAGATTCCGTTGCGCTTTACAATAGTAAACAGTGATAAAACAAACTGGGTAACAACAGACAGACATGGAGGTAGGAGGGCCCTGCTGCAAGCTTACAATCTATAGGGATATAGGAGGGAAACACAAGGACAGGCACCAGTAATAGCATAGCAGTCCCAACAAGTTACAAGTCCAGAAGGGAAGCTATATAATACATAAGTGCCTCAGAGGGTTATGCGTGTAGAACTTAAATATGATAGGCTTGCCTGAAGAGGTGAGTTTTCAGGGAACGCTTGAAAGTTTGGAGGCTAGCGGAGAGTCTAATTGTGCATGGAAGGGCATTCCATAGGATGGGAGCAGCCCGATGAAAGTCCTGTAATAGTGAATGGGAGCTAGTGATCCGCTCAGATGAGAGACGCAAATCTTGTGCAGAACGGTAAGAACCTTTGCATAGCAGATAGTGCTCCGGGGTGTGGTATGACCGTGTAAAGGTTTTTTACATCAAGTGTGCATAGTATGCAATTTTCGGGAAGAGCTTGTATTTGTTGTAATTTAAGAAGCAGTTGCGTTGTATCCTTAAGGAATGTTCTTTGTGAAACCAGGTAAGGTTGGATGAGTGAATCCAAAAATTGGGAGACAGGTTGGAAAAGAGACCCCCGGGCAGAGATGATGGGTCTGCCCGGAGGATTTATAGGATCCTTATGTATTTTTGGTATACTATAGATTACCGGGCTGATGGGGAAGTCTTGAATTAGTGTTTTGTATACCTTTTTGCTTATGTGACCTGCTTGGTGCGCCTCCGTTAGGACCAAGTCTAGTTCTTTTTTGAACACTTTCGTTGGGTCACCCGGTAATTTTCTATAGGTGGCAGTATCGGCTAGTATGCCGTCTAGGTCCTGGATGTATTTTTCAGTGTCCTGCACCACTATACCCCCACCTTTGTTGGCGGGGCGTATAGTGATGCTGGCATTCTGTGACAAGTTTCTCAGAGCTTTGACCTCCTGTTGATCCATGTTCGTCCATTTTTTTAGGGGCATTGGAATTAAATTTTTGTACCGATTCATCGATTATTTTGAGAAATGTTTTTATTGACGAATTTTGTGAAGGGGGATCAAAGGAGGAATGTGCATGTTTCATGAGAAACGTGTTATGCCTGTCTTCTTGTGGTTTTGGAGCTTGTTGGAAAAACTCCTTTACCCTTAAGGATCTCCCAAATCGGTGCAAGTCCACCTGCCAATCGAACTCTTGGTGTGTGTTAGAAGGAACAAAAGTGAGACCCCGATTTAATACTTTTTCTTCTGCAGTGGATAAAACGTGTGAGGATAGGTTAAACACTACGATTTCTTTTTGTTGGAGGGCGGCTTTCCGGATGCGGTTCGTCTGCCCACCTCGTCTGGTGTGTCGGGTAGTTTGCCTCCGGTTTTGGCCCGGGTTAGTCTGCCTAAAGGGAGCCCAGAATGAGGTGTTTGTTCATCAGAGTCCTCCAATGCAAAATCACTATCGCTAGTGTATCTGGGGTTATCTTTATATTTACGATCCCTCCAGGATGATCTATTGTTGGCGCGTCCCTTTTGCCTGACTGGTTCTGAGCCATTGAGCCACCTGTAAACTCTCCCATCTTCATAGTCGACCTGAACCGCATCCCATTTTCTTTTTTTGAATTTTTCAAGATCTTTTTTTATACTGATTTAGTTGTACTTCCAATTTTTCCCAGAGGGGATTATTTTTCTTGTCCAGGATGATTGGTTTATTATCCTCTCGCACTTGAGCTAATTTGGCTTTGGTGTTTTGTAAAGTGCTACTGGACTCTTCTATCACCAGGATCATAAGGTCCTGGCTACATTTGTTGAGGATCGAAATCCAACGTAGGCAGAACTGGGGATTGTTTCTGCCTATTGTGGGTGTATTATTAATGCGAAATCCCCGCGGTATCCTTTGTGCTCAGTAATAATCCGAGAGTGTGGATCCATGTAATTGGAAGTCTATTTCCTTCTTTTGCAACTTGTATAATACATTGTATACATCTTCAGGGGATTGGGATGACTGTAGGGGGTTGTGGTCTTCTTTGAAGAGGACAGATTGTACATACTCTTGTGTGTAGGAGAAAGTTTCATGTAGATGTTGCTGAATTTCAACAAAAGTAAGTCCATCTTTAAGTTGGTTATCCACAGTGGCAGCACAATAGAGATGCGTTCGTGCTGGTGGTACAAGTGCAGGTGCTGTGCTTGGTGAGAGTGCAGTTCCGATACTTGTCTAGCACTGAGGTAATAAAGTAGAAATAAATTTGTATCCAATAGGTATGAGGAAATGGAGAAATGGATTCCGGTGCCTTAACACGTAGGGAGACTGGCAAGTATCCCAAATTTGTAGTAGATTGGTGCGTTCGGCACTCCGGACGAGCGTGGCAACTACCTTGGTGTTTTCCCTAGGAATTGTAGATAGGTACTGTGGATCCCTTTAGCCCTTGAATTTGAGCATAAGGAAATAAGGCGGCACTCCCAGGATTTTGGTAAAACTTGAAAAAACTTTTATAAGAACATGGTGAAGAAATTGGACATCTACAGCGACGTTTCAAGGCCTGTCGGCCTTTTCATCAGGATGTCGTCCAAAATGCAGTCTGTGCTGTGCAAAAACAAGTAACTGAGCTGCAGCTCTCTTACCTGCATATATGGCTTGTGCGTGTCTAAGTTATTGAATTGACTGATTGCAGCACACATACAGTACTGCTCAAGTCAGGTACACACCATCCAATTTGAAATACAGCCTAATAAAGAGATATATTCAAGTGCAACATTTGCCTACCACCTTAGTTTTAAAAGTGTGATCCCTACCTATGTATGTCTATTTGTGTGTTTTTTAATATTTTCACAGCCTTTTAAATAAAACAATAAAGGTTAAAAAATGTATTTCTTTTTTTGGTGCACCGATACAGGACATTCATTTTTTCTGTAATCTCTCTAAACTGTTCATGTCTAATGGTAGCACACCTCCTGATCCGATAATAAGCAATCACTACATAAGGACCAATAAGGGGGTCCACCATCTACAATTTTAGTCTTGTGCGACTGGCAAACCCTCCAGCGGACCCCGCAGATCAGGACAGAGCTACAAAGGGTAAGCGCAGTGAGCGGGACGCCGCTCACTGCTCTCCAGCACATATTTCCTTTTGTTGAAACCAGACATTGTGCATCTCATTGACTTGAATAACAGCGATAACCCTGAACATTTATCCACTACCCCCCAGCATTTCATACACAACAACCCCCACCCATCCACCATCCCCACCAGAGACCGCTGCGGTCACCTGCAATTGGACATAGGTCCAAGGTGAGGGACCTTTGGTTTAAAGGGTTTCCAATAAGGATACCCTTAAGCCCCGCACGAAGGTCACGCAGAGAGATACCTCGCTGACCTTATTCCTGTGAGATACCCAGGACTATACATTTTGCAAAACAACTTATAGCCTATTAATAAATACCAAATTTTAGTCATCTTTTTATTGTTCGCTAATACACTATTACATAGGGGTGAGCGCTTTGTATAAATGTCTCTACTCTATTCACAAGGTACTTGGACATACCTTATACTCAGCAGCTCCCCACATAACCATTCACTCCCTATCTATTTGTTTTCCATTGGTTCTCTTTCCAGTGAAAAAACATCAAACATAAGTATTGATTCGAGCATTATTGGCAACTTTTAAAACCCATTTCAAACAAGTCGTTGGCTTTAATAGCCTATACGGTGTAACATGCGTTGAACAGTTCATTCAGAGAACTTCCCAGTTGCTCCTTGATTAAGATTCCCCGCAATTTGATGTACTGTAGCTCTTTTGTTGGACTGGACAACTCTGGCAAGTCTCCTTTCAGATTGAGCATTCAGTAGCATGTGATGACAACAAGCCTGAGGTTGAGACCCGGTTTTCTGCTTGGTAGTCCACTCTCTGTAAACATTAATAACTGCAGCCATTTTGCTGATACTGGTTTCAATGGCTCGAGCACCTACAATCATCCTGCGTTGAAACTCCGTTAAATCAAGTTTTTTGCCAATTTCTTTGCAAGCAACACAGTGCAATTGATGCTTCACTTGTCCTGCATTCCCTTTTTACACCTATCTCCCCCTCTATCAGTAACAATGTGAAGTTATGGCCTTGTCTGAGTCTGGTTTAAGTCTGGTCAGAGTCCTGTCATAGTCCTGAGTATTCCAGCAAGCACTTCTGCCGTATGTCCTGTGAAGTCCTGCCTGTGACAGTGTACCTTTGTTGTAGTCTGAGAGATCCTTCCGGGTGTCCTGTGAAGTCCTGCCTGTGCATGTGATCCATTGCTGCAGTCTGAGAAACCCTGTATGAACACAGACCCTTTCTGACAGAGATAAGTACTGTTTTTCCAACTTCAGTATTTCAGCTTATCCCTGTTAGAGTTTAGCTGTGTGGAATATATGTCCCCTCTTATTAGGGGTTTGGCCATCCAGCTTCACACAGTTTATATATTGTTTATTATTGCCATCTTCATTCACTGTAGCATTTATGCCATTAACCAGGACATACTATGTTTGCATTCTGCTGTGTCTCTGTAGTGACTTGTTTGGGTTTTTGGAAATTGTATTATTTCCAGGATCCAGCTGTGCATTGTTGCCCCCGTGGGTTCATTTCCCCACATATTGGTAGACTGGGAGTGAACGCCATCTCACCCCAACTTGATGTGTTTTCTACTTCCTGCGGGCCACCTTGTCCCACTCAAGACCAAGCGGCACCGGTCTGGGACCGGACTTAATTCGATCCCACAAACATGGCTGTTATTGGTGAAGCCTTAGCCAGCAGGACCGTAGAATCACAACAACTGGGTCCACACACCCAGTTCTCCCTAACAGAGTAAAAATAGCATCAGCACATAAAGCAGAATATAGGTATGCTATCATCCTATATTGTGCTTGATGTGCTGATGTTATTATTACTGCTGTCTTGATAAAGACCCTTAGAGGGCCGAAACATTGACTGGCTACTCTTATGGATTAAAAATACATTTTTATTGACTGCAATATGGTTGGTGAGAGCTCCTTGCTCTTGGATTTAATTATCTATTAGCGACTGGATATTAATGGTATTTCCTACTAATGGGACTACTCTTGGATGCACCTCTGATATACATCTATATATATATAGCACTTTCCCCCCACTTGGAGAAGGATGGAGCCGGCACACAGCAATAGGTGAAAAAACGTGAAGAAGGTTTTAATGCAAAAGCATAGTTTCAGACAGAGGCTGTTGACCTGACAGCCGTTTTAACTGCACGCATGCAGTTTTCATCAGTTTCAACTGCCTGCGTGCAGTTGAAACGGCTGTCAGGTCAACAGCCACTGTCTGCAACTATGCTTTTGCATTAAAACCTTCTTCACGTTTTTTCACCTATTGCTGTGTGCTGGCTCCATCCTTCTCCAAGTGGGGGAGTAAGTGCTTTCCATTTCATTTATTATGTGCCAGGCACCGGCCCGCTGGAACAGCCCAGATTTTAGTGCCAACCTTTGAACCAATTCCTATATATATATATATATATATATATATATATATATATATATATATATATATAAAATAGGCAAAGTGGTGGATGCAGCACTCCAAGGCATGTTAAGACAGCATTTAATTGTCTTTTAATCTGACAATTTCTTCAGGTCATATCAAACAGTAAATACAACTAAGATCACCTTATATCCCCTGTACAGGTGGACCACGTGCCTTGCCGGTCGGTGGCTGTGAATTATGTCACACAAATGTGTGTCATTAGCGTGCTCCTCTTAACCAGGGTTACCTGACAGGGTTACCTGACAACAAAATCTATTTCGAACACACTGTTGTATATCAAAGCATCGCAGCATAGTTAGTGCGGTATACACACAGGATCACACATGTATGGCGAAATTTGGAGAGATGACTAACATATTACAAACAAGGTACAGTGCCCTAAATGGGTACAACTGGTCATTTAATAAAACTATTAGTATAGTGGATGCAAACTTATCATATAAGATAGGGGCAGTAGCGCTATGTTGGAGCAATGTTGCATAGCATATATAGAAAATGGTGGGCACCCATTCCAGGCAACCATTCCTACTACCAAGTTCATGTGGGATGGGAAATACTCTCTTTAGAATCCTTTAAGAGGAGTATGATGGACAACGTATCTCTTGAAACTTTTGGAATACATAAAGCTCAACATCAGTCATTTCATATTTGTTTGACTCAATTACAAGCTACTTAAACATTTAAGGACCTTATAAATGTTGATGCACTTTTAATCATGTGTTAACGTGGTTACCTCAAGAACACTTAATATGTGTTCAAATTATAATTTTACATTTCTAGCAGTTAATGTGTAACAAGTGTTTCTCACTATGCACTGTTTTAACTTTGTGGCCTCTGTTATAGGATTATGATGGCGAGAATATTTGTCCCCATCACTGCAAGCTATCAAAGTTTGCTTTTCAATTCATTTGATTGTGATTGGGATTACACTCAGCCAGCTTGGCAACCATTCATCATTGCAGCTGAAATATCTTGTTGCACCTGAATCAATATACCAACAATCCTTTTTGTGGCTACTTATTAAACTCATGGTCAACTAATCACATTTTGGTTCTACACAGGATTCAAATTTTGCCACTTGCAATGAGCAGCTCTGTGACCTATCTTGTAACAATTTTAAGACTTAAGCTTACATTTTCTGAATTTTTCAGTTTTTCTTGCACTACAGGTGTCTTTGCATTTGAATTACATGGGACATATACATGAAACTGTAATAGCTTTGCTCTTACTGTCACTGTTATCAACTTTGCTGTGTTTTTCTTTAATGCAACAACTAAGAAGTCAAACTTTGGTGTTCGATTTTGAAGCTTGGCTATTGCTATGTATTCCCATCCTGAGACCTTTTATGATTCTTGCATTGATGTTCATACAGTATACCTCTACCACTGCCACTAATAGGGGGGATAGTAGGTGGGAAGGTAGTTATAATCTAGACCCTTTGCTGAAGGATGGGCCCAGCGGATCAGGTCTACTGACACCACCTCATTTACATGTCAGAAGCAAGTGCTTCTTTGCCCAGCCAGCACCCAGTGCTGGCTGGGCAATAGATGCTAGTTGACCCTGTGTGCCCCCCATGTATAGGGGTCCCAGGTCAAAGGGATCTTTTTTTTGCCCTGATTATATCACAGTAATATTGTTTGCCAACATTAACCAGAAGAAGAGCCTTACTGAGGGTTCTTTTCGCATTTTGATAAATTGCATCTATCTATATCTACAATAAGGTTCACATTTTAATTGTTTGTTTTATTATGTACAGTAAGTAGCAAAATAAAAAAAAATATATATGTCAATACAAAATCCAGATCCAAAAACAGGTTTTTCTTTTCATTTTACCTGCCCAAATGTGATTTTATTATTTTATTCAAAGCTGTCAATTTTCCTTTTAAATTATAAGTACAGCATGTGCAAGAGACTTAGAAAAGAAAATAACATGACACTCATTATTTTTTCATAACTAGAACTGCTGAAGACTGTTTTGTTCTAACTCACTGAAACTACAATTTTATATCTTTGAAAAACCTATTATGATTTCAATCTGTGGCTTTACACCATGCTGAAGTATCATTTTGCACCTAGCACAAAATCTTTTCCAGCAGAAAGTGGTTACAGAAAGCACACTAACAGGTACAGATGGAAGTTTGTTATGTATAGTGATATAAAATATGTAGTTAAATAGTTGTTATAGACAAAATATGGTATCATTTCTAAAATGGGCCACTGCAATGACTACTTGATGCCTCCCAACACTCTTTAGCTGCTTCCTATGTCATTCTCCCTTGTGTGTCCCTCTAATACGGACACCACTCTTCACCATTCATCTGCAGATACAACTGTGACTGCCTAGGCACTCAAAGTAACTACAGTGCTGTATCCTTTATATACAGAGGAATACAATCATTGTGTTCTATAGGCACATACTGGCCAATTAGATTTATTACATAGGCCTTATGTCATTGTATGGAATGTGTTAGCAAGCCCCTGTACTTTTAATGCCCTATATTAAAACTTTGGCTTCCGGACCTGGCTATCAGAAACAATCACAACAAAAACAAATTGGGATTGTTTATGCTAGAAAAGAGACGTTTAATGGGAGACATGCTAAACTTGTACATATATATCAGGGGGCAATATAAGGAACTGTCAGGCACCATTTTTGCTCTGGAGGTGGGCTATATGACATGTGGGCATGAGTTTAGATTAAAGTAAAGAAGATTTTGTTCCCTTAAAATGATTTTTTTATGGTCAGGGCAATTAAATTGTGGAAATCTCGTGATGTCAGCAAATTTTTTTAAAAGTTTAAAATAAGGTTGGACAAAAGTCTATGGGGTAAAAACATCCAAGGGTACAAACAACAATAATAATCTGTCTTTAAATAAATCAGAATACACTACGTACTGTATGACAAGGGATGTAGAAAATAGATCATACACACTAATAAAAGGTTACACTCAATGGACGCACTTCGTTATTCATCCTTACTACTATGTAACTGTGGGGTCAGGGGCTGACAAACTAAACAGGGTCCAGCCACCATACAGCAACCATGGCTGGTTATGTAAAACAATGGAATAGCTGTAGATACAGTATTCCTATTTACCTTCGCCCCAATTAACACCCATTAACTTTCAGCAACTCATTCATCAATTCTGCTAGCACCCATTTATTGCCGCAGCACAACAGCCATATCTTTCAAGAATCTATTAAACAATTTCCCCCACACAATATCTGCAAACCTATTCTTGTCCAAGGGGTGCCGGACAGGGTCCTGACAGTCATTTACCCAACGTCGGGGTCCAGACTGTTAAAACACCAACAGACGGGTTCCCGACGGACACCAGCTATTCTCCCTCGTGGGGGTCCAGGACCCCCATAGAGGGAGAATAGAATATGTGGCAAGCGTAGCGAGCCACCGTGTCCGCAAGGGGCTTTGTTGCACTCGCCATGCTGTTTGAGTCTGGCCAGTCGGGATCCCGACGTCGGGCTAATGACTGTCAGGATCCCGACTGTTGGAACCCTATACCACACCCTGTCCAAGAACATAGTAATCAATTCCCATTCCCGAGTACATACCATCCCAATTCACCCCAATGTATTTATATATATTATTCCACTATATCAGCTCCCATAAAGCTTCTCTCACATAAACCCTTTAACACTCTCACTTAGCACTTAATAACCTCCCTCCAACTAGTGCTCATTAACCCATTCATTAACCCATAATTAACCCATAATTGTTTTCAACGGGCCACGGCAGCAGGGTCCCAGCAGCGGATATGCTGTCAGCAGTGGGGGTCCCTGCAGCGGATGGGAACTAGGAGTGGCATTAATACCGCTCCTAGTTCCCATCTTCCGCAGGGACCCTGCTGCTGACGGCATATCCACTGCTGGGTCCCTGCTGTGGCACTGCTGCTGCCAGGATCCACAACAGCGAGCATGGGGGGGAATCCCGGGGTGTGGGGGGAGGGTAGTGGTCTGTGGGAGCACCCACTGGACAAAAAGTAAATCGGCGCCCCTGCCTGTGAGTATATAGTTATATTGCTGGAGAGGAATTAAAAGAGTCCCGGTGATTGTCCAGTATTGCATTCCTAAATCACTCAATCTGTAGAGTTGTGCAGATTATATGGTATGCAAATACCTGGCTTGGTAACTGTAGAGTGGTATTGAATGGTGGGATCCAAGGTTGTAATTGAAAGTAGTCCGGATGGAGTCTGGTATAATTATCTCAAAGGAACAGGCTGGGAGAATAAAGAGTGGTTTCTCTCCAAGTGCAAGCTGGAACAGGGGTGCTGTGGCTCCCATCCCATTTAAAACTGCCATCCTGTCTGCCGCTGTAGTGCCCCTCCTAAATGATTCACGTGTTTGTGTTGCCCACTTGTGTGGCTTAGCATAGTTATCCAGCTACCTGGGTGCAACCTTTTGCCCTAAAAATAATATTGGGGTTTATTCTAGTTCATTCTTTCTGACAAAATCCTTCTTAGATGGACAAAACCATGTGCACTGCAGGGGGGCAGATGTAACGTGCAGAGAGAATTAGATTTGGGTGAGTTATTTTGTTTCTGTGCAGGGTAAATACTGACTGCATGATTTTACACTGCAATATAGATCTCACTTTGAAGAAAAACCCCACCCAAATCTAATTCTCTCTGCACAAGTTACATCTGCCCCACCCGCAGTGCACATGGTTTTGTCCATCTAAGAAGGATTTTGTCAGAAAGAATGAACTAGAATAAACCCCATTGTGAGGTGTCAGGTGTTCAGAATAGACTGGAAATCAATGTTATTGTAATATATATACACGTTACCCTGTACTGTTGTTTACACAGGTTGCCAGGGAAACCGTGTACAGCGCCGCGACGTCACTTCCGGGCGACCGAGGCTGACGCCAGGGAGGCGGAAGTTGGAGGTTCAGCGGCTCCTGCACGGACCTGAGCACCCATAAATATGGTGAGTGTTCACTGTTATAATTGTTCTTGATAAAAGCGCTACACGCGCTGAAACGTTGCACACTGCTACTGCCTTTTGTATGATTATTTTGTGATCGAGTGCCGCCATCACCGCATATGTATATATATATATACATATATATATTTATATATATAATTTAATAATAGCATAGGAGCAAAAAAAAAAAAATCTGCGATTTTAGCAGTTTTTATGCTTTTTTAAAATAAAAATCTGAACCCAAAACGTTGAGGGGGTATTTTGGCAAAACCCAATAGAACCCATAACCTGAAGGTAATCAAATCTTAAAACCCAAAAAGCGAAAAGTGGCCGGTGCACATCCTTACTTGTCAGTGCATTTTATAATCCCCCCACACACGCATATAAACACACCTGTACAAATACACACATACACATATACACGTACATACAAACAAATACCAAATGTACACACACACATCAATCACTAATCATTTCTCCTCATCATGAAGCTATTACAGAGCTCACTCACAAGGCTTCTTGTAGCAGCAGCTTCTCATGTAATCTGGGAGACAGAGCGTGTTTACTAGTAGGCTCAGGGTGACCTAAGTGTAGAAAAGAACTTGAGGAGAGGTAAGTGGTGGCCAATATACTTCCTGCATGGCTGTAAGTCATCCGATTTCAATAATGCAGCTGTAGTTCCACCTGTCACAGACCCCCTTTCTGTCTGGGCCGAAGACTCCAGTCCTCCCCTTGTGGCACTAGACACAGTGGTGGTTTTAGTGATAAGAAATGATGGGTCCCATGAGCAGTTGTCCTCCCCTTTTGCATTGCATTGTGCCAGAGTTTACCGTACAAGTGCAGGTCTCTGGAAACATGGCACTGAACCATTGTTTGAGTGATTTATGCAGCCCGGATGCATGACTCTGGACTGGTGAGTATAATATGTGGGTGTAGGGTGGGTCCGTTATACCGCAGGTATGCCAATGGGTACGCAAATGCCAGGGAAGTAAACAACCCTAGGTTTGCAAAATTCAAGGACTGTTGTGAAACAGACATTAAAGACAATTTGGAAGTGGTAGGGTCAGTTATTTAGCATAATTTGCTTTAATATCACCACTACAAAACACAGATATCCTAATATCATCCACTAGTGGTACGGGATATCTGTGCTTTGTAGTCGTGATAAGTTATGGTATATAACTGACCCTACCACTACTGAATTGTATGAATTTTGTAATCCTGGTCTTGTTTACTTTGCCAGCATATATTTTTATATGTTTTTTAAAGCAGCAAAATGAAATGCCCACTGTACCCACTGCCTACATCTGGAAAAAAAAAACGTTTAGCTCAGATGGGCTGGCTCTACTGCAGCATCTAAGGGCTTACTGGCCACACTCAATCTTATGCCAATCATTTGGAAACCGCACTTTACAATTCCTTCATTTTTCCCTGGCAGCATATTTCACCATTTATAATACCAATAATCTTATATTAGGATAATTATTATTTAACTATTTACTGCTGAATTTTGGCATTGGCACTGTTCATTTTTACAGTGCTTAATTAAGTGATTAGCTAAATAAATACATACAATTAGTAATCAAGTACATCTACCAAGTTATGGTAAATGTTTGCATTCTGCATTAATAAATAGATTAGCAGACATTAGCTGTACAGATTGAACACGATTTTTGACATCTCCAGGATGTCAATTTAGATAAGAATAGAAACAAGAACTGTGTAACAGTTCAGTCTTTATTTGATTAAGCTATGCTAAAATATATGTACTGTCCATGGTTTTCTTCCGAACAGTTAATCTCATAATTAAATGATTTCAGATTCAAAATTTCATTTTGCAGTTGATTACAATTTAATATTTTCAGGCCCCTCCAGGGAAGGAAACATAAAGAGGAAGAAACATCTTGGTAATTTACTCCGTATCCAGAAAGCCTCTTTGGGGATATTGTACCCTGAAGCACTCATCACAAGTAATTACTCTGGAGATTGAATATGGCCTGGGAAAACTTAGAACATTGCCGTTATTACTTTTTTGAATTAAATGATAAATATTTAAAAAAGTGAAGTTAGGCAACATGAAGTAAAGAATGTACTTCTGAATGCCTACTCACAACCATGCATGTTGAATTGCAATAGAATATCAAGATCATATTCCCTATACCCTCTTATGTAGCTTTCACATCACACTTTTAAAACGGTATATTGCCGTTTTTTTGCCTTTTAAAACGTTTAAGGCTGCAGTGTGAAAGTGTCATAGTTGAAATACCATTTAAAGTTAACTGGTATTTCAACACGTTTAAAAAGCAGAGTCCTACCCATTTTAAAGACAATTCGTTTTTTGTGCAGTCTGAATGGCACAGAAATGGTATTTCGTAAAAAATAAAGGTTAGAGCACTGTGATAGGCTGTCCCTTGTCTTGTGTCCCTTCCCTGAACCAGGAAATAAGCTGTGGGTAGAAACGTGTTCAGAGGTTAAACGGCTTGACTGGTGATGTGAATGGTACTTAAACGGTATTTTTAAATGGTAATCTGCTGCAATATGAACACTAGACCCGTTTAAAATACCATTTAAAATTACAGTTTTTCAAAACGTTTCAAAATGTTTTATGTGATGTGAAAGCTACATTATTGAGCTCATGATGAGCTTGGGTTTTGGTTGATCAATAAAACATTTATGGATTTGCCTCTTTTTTTCTTTAGTAATTAAAAAATACATACTATACATCAGTGGTTTAATAAGAAAGCAAATACAATGTATTGTGCAAGATGTGATACAGGTTGAGTATCCCATATGCAAAATGCTAAGGACCAAAAGAGTTTTGGATAACAGATTATTCAATATTTCAGAATATTTTTATGTTTCAATGAGGTATCTTGAGGTATTTTGCATTTAAGTTGTACAATGACATCAAACACATGAAATACACAAATATATTTTATTAGTGCATGAAACAAGGTTTCAAAACATTAATCCCGGGGCATTTTTAAATCCCGGAATCCTATATTGGATAATACCCAATCCCGGAATTCCCGAGGTCCCCGGATTGTCTTCACAAATAAAAAAACCTTCCCCGGCCACCCCGCATATTTACTTATATAATAAGACAATAAAACATATTTATTTTATGTGGTGAAGCCGGGCGGGTGGGTGTTGAAGCTGGGAGGGTTGGCAGGCAGTGAAGCCGGGCGAACAGTGAAGCCAGGAACCATGCGGGTGGACGGGCAGTGAAGCCCAGTGATGCAGTCAGGGTGGGAGGGCGGTACTGATGAGATGGGAGGGCAACGTGCACAGGACAGAGCTGTGTGGCCTGCACAGTGTGACCTCTGACCTTGTCACGCTGCGCAGAGCTACACTGCCGGGGTCGGGAGAAGCCGGGCAGAGTCTGAGTCTAATCCCAAAATCCTGGAATTGGAAATCCCGGGATAGGAAACTCCAATCCTGGGATTGAAATCCTGGCATTTTAGGGGCCAAATGTCGGGATCCCACCGATCCTGGGCCCGGTGACACATTTTAAGACATCCACAAGTGAAACTAATTATTTCTCTTCTGATTCAGGGGCAAATGTATTAAGCCTGGTGAAAAGATAAAGTGGAGATGAAGTGAAAGGTGATAACGGACCAGAAAATCCATTCCTGTCATTTTTAAAAGACAGCTGCTTTAGATCTATGACCAGCCTAGTTGCTTAACCAGTGGAATACTTTATTGACTGTATTGCACACGTATTGACTTTAAATATCGCAGTTCTTTTCCCTACAGTATCTTGGACTTCCATTCACAAGTCAGATATTGATATAGGATATTGGCTTTTGGGAGGATAATTGAAGTCCTCACCATATATCAGTGACTTGCTGATCTTTCATCTTTTTGTTGTTAAACTTCCACGTTAGTAGTTACTGGATGAGATACATCTCCTGTTGCCATGTACATTGACATTTAATTATTCAGCATGTCAAACACAGTTTCTGTGACTTGTATTGCACGTAAGCAATACTTTCAAAAGTTCTGATATACTGTATATTACAATATCTTTTCTTTGTGACCATACAGTACAATATGTCCTTTAGGGCAACTGTAGTAGAATGGTTTTTGAGATAGTGTAAACTGTTGTAGACATGGATTCTAATAAAAACTGCATGTTTAGACATGCATCTTTAAAATACATCTTGCACTCTTTATTATTGCACAGTTTGCTCAATCACTGATGTTATTTTCTCAAGAATTCCCTCTCATTGTTGAGATACATTTTACCATTGTCTTATCTTGGGGTCTGGAGTCTGTGACCTGTCTGATTCTCTACAAGTCTCTTCTTGACTGCAATTTTATTTGCTACTTCAGATTTCCCACTGCATATAGGTGCTATTCTTGTAAGTATTCTCTGAAGGCCACAAATTACTTGTATCCACTTACTGACTTTACTTCCAGGATGGAAAATTACTATTCACAAAATAAAGCTGGGAAATAGAGTGGAGCTATGTGTTTCTAGCAAAATTAGGTGAAATTGAAAGTCCACAGGAGTGGAGACCTGGGTAAGGCATATAGGAGGCAGCATCCTGAGTGAGCTGGGAGAGGCAAAAACCCAACCTATGGTAGCCGACCTAGAGCCAAAGGAAAGAGGAATGGGTGGGGTGGAGGGGGGGGGGGGGTTGGGCGGGATGCTTACAACAGAGAGAGTATGGATTCCCAAAAGAGGCTTATTCAACTTTACAGTGTCATGTTGCAAAGTACATGAGCTCCACCAGAAAGTGCATGATATCATTATTTATGATACAGATGGGGCAGGCTTCTTCTTTGCTGGCGAATCAGCGCTGGCGATACGCCAGCAGCCTCGCTAACCATCTGACTGAGACGCGCGTGCGTCTCACGTGCACGCGCGTCTTAATCTCCGTCGGCGGGGCGACGTGAACCCTGTCCGTCTCCGCTTCAGGGAGACGGACAGGGTTAGGGGGGGTGTGGGCAGGCGACGGGGACCCCGGGTGACCGCCGACAAGCCGGCGGTGACCTGGGGGAAGTGCTGTCGGAAGGGCTCTCGTGCGCGCGCGTCCCCTTCTCGCTATAGATATGGCGCTGGCGGGGGATGGCGGCTGGCATCGCCATCCCCTGCAAAGATGGGACCTGCCCCATCTGTATCATTAGGTGATGCAATAAGCCAATCCTTTTTAGCATGTAGGCATAACACACAAATTGTATTCCGTTGGCAGGAGAGGTCTTTTAGTACAATCAGCAATATTTTTGATGTTTCTCTACCCTTACAATGTGGCTATAGGGAGCTGAAAGTTAGTCAGTTTGCTCACCTAGTTGTGCGGTGTCCAGTCCAGGCAGAAGGATTCTCACAGCTCGGCGGCTGTTTGTAGATAAAAGCCGGTAATTAGTATGCACGCTGTACAGGTCCGGAATCGCCAGCCACAAGCACCGGGCAGCGGGTGCTGCTTGTGCCGCTTCTATTGTTTTTGCAAGCACTTCAAATTTAAAGCTCAATCAATGGCGTAGTCCGGCAAGGTCTGATCACACAGACGGGAGATCCCACAAAAGCAGGAGATGACGTCAATGGTAATGGTTAACAAGATGATATAATCAGTTTTAATCATAAAAGGTTTTAATAGAGAGAGAGAGATAGACACAATATATCTATGTAGTCATGTTCCATGATTTATTTAGAGTCACTGGACTCAAGTTCATCTTTAGTAATAACAATTCGTTACTCAATCTCTAATGGGCAAAAATCATATGTATAAATTTAATTTAATTTATACATATGATTTTTGCCCATTAGGAGATTGAGTAACGAATTGTTATTACTAAAGTTGAACTTGAGTCCAGTGACTCTAAATAAATCATGGAACATGACTAAATAGATATATTGTGTCTATTTCTCTCTCTATTAAAACCTATTGTGATTAAAACGGATTATATCATCAGGTTAACCATTAACAAATTAACCTATTGAGGGTGGATAAATTAATTGTATAAGTGGCATATAAACCCTCAATATGCTTAATATATATAATTTATTATTATTTTTTACTTACTATGATCGGACTGTGTAACTACAGATATTAGAGATATTAAGCTTGTATACCATGTTATAGCTATTGGACACACTGTTTTTTATTCATATAATCCTATAGAATGCGTATTATCTCACTAATTATGTAATTAAGGACCATGGGCTTTATTCTAGTTCACTCTTTCTGACAAAATCCTTCTTAGATGGACAAAACCATGTGCACTGCAGGGGAAGGGGGGCAGATGTAAAATGTGCAGAGAGAATTAGATTTTGGTGAGTTATTTTGTTTCTGTGTAGGGTAAATACTGGCTGCTTTATTTTTACACTGCAATATAGATCTCACTTTGAAGTAAAAACCCACCCAAATCTAGATCTCTCTGCACAAGTAACATCTGCCCCACCTGCAGTGCACATGGTTTTGTCCATCTAAGAAGGATTTTGTCAGAAAGAGTGAACTAGAATTAGGCCCCATATGGGAAATTCTAGCCCTTAAATAGCCTCCCGACTTAGAAGAGGTATCTGTCTTGAGAAAGTTTCCCATACACAAGGGGTTACAAAATGCGTTGACGTCATCTCCTGCTTTTGTGGGATCTCCCGTCTGTGTGATCAGACCTTGCCGGACCACGCCATTCACCAAGCTTTAAATTTGAAGTGCTTGCAAGAAACAATAGAAGCGGCACAAGCAGCACCCGCTGCCCGGTGCTTGTGGCTGGCGATTCCAGACCTGTACAGCGTGCATACTAATTACCGGCTTTTATCTACAAACAGCCGCCGAGCTGTAAGAATCCTTCTGCCTGGACTGGACACCGCACAACTAGGTGAGCAAACTGACCAACTTTCACCTCCCTATATCTATATTGTAAGGGTAGAGAAACATCTAAAATATTGCTGATTGTGCTAAAAGACCTCTCCTGCCAACGGAATACAATTTGCGTCTTATGCCTACATGCTAAAAAGGATTGGCTTATTGCATCACCTATACCCTCAATGTGCGCATTTCTACATTTTACACTTAACTATTGCTCCTAATCTCACTAATGCCGTTTATTGCTCGACCATATTAACTGGAGATCCCCTAATCCAAATGCCTTTCCATATGGACTGATTATTTAGTATTTTCATTTTATTTTTTGTTTTTATTACTTTTTTCTATATGTATTGTAGTTTATGTGTCTTATTTTTATTGATATAAAGTTGTTACAATTTAAGCAGTGTGTCCAGATTTATTTCTATTCAGCAGATATATTCAGCACATACTCATCCAGCCTCGCAAAGCATCACAACTTTGTAGCAACATGTGGTCAGCCAAGTGAGTGTGTTTTGTTTACATGGGGAATAGATAGCGCCCCAGGCAGGGGCCCCCTGGCACTCACCCGCTCCACGGGATGGGGGGGGTGTTTAAGCGGCCACGTCACTCCACAGGGGGGGGGGGGGCGGGCCATGGTGCTGCCAGAGGAGATCAGGCACGCAGTGTGTGGTGTGTGGGTGCTCCACAGGGGGCTGGGGGGGGATGGGCAATGCAGCAGCAACAGCGGCAAAGTTGCTCCACGGGGGGGGGGGGGAGAGTTACACCACTCACCTCCATCCAGGGGGGGGAACACCTGCTCCAACTTCCGCCCTCCAGTGGCCGGCGCCCTAGGCAAATGCCTAAAGCTGCCTAGTGGTGGAGCCGGCCCTGGGAATAGACCATGCTGCATTATAGCAAACCAGCAGTATTACTATGTTCTGTGCAGTATGCTGCTGGTAAACCTGTCAGTCACATGGAGGTTACTTTGACACATGCCACCTGCCTAAACATTGAGGCAGACATACACCCCTTCATGACAGTGTATTTCCTGATAGGAATGGCTTCTTTCATCAGGATTTACTGCACTGCAAACATTGTTCAGAAATGGTTTGAATGTATGGACCAGTGATTTGTGACAAATTATTGCAATATTTTGTAAATTAACAATCCCTGATGTTATTTACAGTGTATATAGTATATAAATGTTATGTTTCCATTTTTGTGAATATCTGATATACTGTATTTATACAGGTGAAGATAACTGTTAAATGGGATGCAGTTATAATCCTGGCGGTGGGAATCCCGGTGTTCAAAAACCCGACGCCGGAATCCCGACTGCCGAAATCTCGACACTTTCTCCCTCTATGGGTGTCCACGACACCCATAGTGAGAGAATAAATTAGTGGGCCGAGCATAGGGAGGCACCGGGCCCACTGAGTGGCGAGCGCAGCGAGTCCGCAAGGGGGGGTGATCCACGTCCCCACCTTGTTGGGATTTTGAACGCCGGGATTCCGACCGCCGGGATTTCGAACGTCGGGATTCCGACCGCCGGGATTTCATATCAAATCCGTTTTAATAAGAGGTCATATTGTTAGTGGGACTTTTTATTAGGATCTACTGTATTAGTATTGTAGCTTGCAACAACATATACTATATTTGCCTTGTTTTCTCAGACTAGTCTTCAATTGGAGGCCAAAAAGTCTGGATTTTGAGGCACTTTACTGGAAATAAAGCCATATACATACAAATGGTGTTTGAACTGACCTTAACCTTGGAATTGTTACAATTGTAAGCAATCTGACTATGCCCCCCTCAGGGCTCACTTGAAATACTCTGTGTTTGGGATCAATACACAATCAGGAACCCATTTTGTTTTCCACATATATGAACTCAAAGTAATTTAAAGTGCAGAAGGTACAAACTCCTCTTTTAAAATAAGAAATTTTGAACTTAAAGAGTACACAATAAATCAGAAGTATTTCAATGTGCAGGAATTCTATCTTTTTTGCTTATTTCCTAATAAATCAACAAGAGAATAAAGATATATTTTAAAAGAATATTTATTTGGTCTGCATATTTGAATTTGTGCTGATTTATGCATACAGACACCTGTGAATCAGGGATTATGTTAGTCAGTCACTGACTGTTGGAATTTTTAAAGGTGCAGGCTAAGTTGTAGTGGCTACAACATGCTAATGCCGCCAGCCATGGTTGCCGACTTATAGGCTGCCCTTTCTAGGAGAGGACAGCCAGCTCGGGGAGGAAGGGGGCAGGGCTGGTGGCATGACACAATAGGGGGTGAGGCGCTGTTGAAGGCATAGCCATTATGATTGCATCATGGTGGCCACTCTGCCTGCTGCACAATGCTGGTATGATAGGCAAAGTGGGGGGTTGGGTCACAATGATGCAATTTAGCATGAATCACGTCATTTGGTCCCCACGGACCCCAGCAGAAGTGTTGCAGGAGACTGTGGGCATTGCAGGGGACTTCACCACTTTTTTAAAGGGGGGGGGGGAGGC